>NW_012106586.1:3605045-3698151 GCF_000951045.1 Mandrillus leucophaeus
CCTTCAATTCATTCCACCGTTGTTTGCAGTGGTGTCTCCTGCCTCTTATCCTTTCTCACGGAATTCACTGTGTTGGGATGCCCTCCACTAATCTGGCTGACTTCTTTATCCTTCAAGACCTTTGAGATGCACCTTAAATGCTAGTCCTCTGCAGAAGCTAACCTCAGATCCCCAGTCTGCGTTCCTCCCTGCATGCTGCGCATACGTCTGTCACAGCACTTAGTTCCCCTTCTCCTGGTGAACTCCAGTGTTGCCCGTCTTTGCAACCCAAGACCTACTACAGAATCGGCATCTCTGGTTTTTTGTTTGTTTGATTGTTTTTGTTTTTGTTTTGTTTTGTTTTGAGATGGAGTCTCGCTCTGTTGCCCAGGCTGGAGTGCAATGGTGTGATCTCGGCTCACTGCAGTCTCCGCCTCCTAGGTTCAAGCGATTCTCCTGCCTCAGCCTCCCGAGTAGCTGGGATTACAGGCGCCTGCCACCAGGCCTGGCTAATTTTTGTATTTTGGTAGAGTCAGGGTTTCACCGTGTTGGCCAGGCTGGTCTCGAACTTCCAACCTCAGGTGATCCACCCACCTTGGCCTCCCAAAGTTCTGGGATTACAGGCGTGAGCGACTACGCCCGGCCTGTATTGGTGTTTTTTATTGTTGTTTTTTCTCACATACTTTCAATCTGTGGTTGGTTGAATCTGAAGATGTGGAGCCTGTGGATACAGAAGGCTGACTGTGCAAGGAGGGGCAGTTTCTTGACCATGGTCACAGAGCTGGTTTGTCACGAGGTTGAGATAAGAGCCAAAGCTCTTGAGGGCCATCCCCAGGCCTTCCTATCAGGTCAGGTGATAGTTATTTCCGGGCTGTCTTTAGGGTAATGCTGTTTAAAGGAAGACAGAATATAAAGAGATACAAGCCATCTCTAATGAAGGTTCAAATAAATATTTATGATGTGGATATTAGCCCTAAAAATGTCATTCAGGATATGAAATGAAACAAAATGTCATTCAGGATTAGTAACTTGCATGTGTGTTTAAAAATGCAGAATGGACAGGGCACGGTGGTTCACGTCTGTAATCCCAGCACATTGGGAGGCAGATCATGAGGTCAGGAGATCGAGGCCATCCTGGCCGACATGGTGAAACCCTATCTCTACTAAAAATTATCTGGGCGTGGTGGCATGTGCCTGTAATCCCAGCTACTTGGGAGGCTGAGGCAGGAGAATTGCTTGAACCAGAGTCGGAGGTTGCAGTGAGCCAAGATTGCACCACTGCACTCCAGCCTGGTGACAGAGCAAGACTCCATCTCAAAAAAAGTAAAAATAAAAAAAAAATGCAGAATGTCCTCTTGGCCAAATGGTGAATTTGAGGAATGTGAGGGGTGTGTGTTCACTTACGCATCCTTCACTTGCCTACATTCACTGAATGCCTATGACATGCCAGGCATGTGTTATGTGTCTGTTGTCTACTGGTAGAAAGTGGAGATGGGGCAGATAAGTAAAGTATGCATGGGAGGTGTTATGAGCTGTAAGCACAGAAGGGAGCACTTGGCACTCGGTGATTGTTTGTGAACAGATAAAATCAGGTGGATAATTGGAATGGTTTCCCAGAAGGCTTACAGCCCCCTCAGAGATGGGGAGGACAGGTGCAAGCCTCTACCTGGTGAAGCAGGGAGACAGGTTAGAAGTATGCCCTAGGCAAGGGCAGAACACACAGAGCCTGAAAAGTGTTTTGGGGCTCAGGTTAGAGCTTGAAGATAGTGTTCAGAACATGTCAACCCAAAACATGCCACTTTGTCATCTTGACTATTTTGAGCTAAAAGAAATTAAGAACCACCAATGCAAGAGAAGTGCTTTACCCTCAAGTGCTGAAAATAAAGTATATGTTCCCCCTCCTGTAAAAGTAGGCCTAGAAAGGCAATTTTCGTTAGTAAAGGTATATGTACCAGGAAAGGGATGACGTTTATCACCTGAGAGGCTTCTGTCCTCATGACCAGGCAACCTTTATCCACCATAAGTTTCCTCACCTTGCCCTCCCATAATTTGCCTCCACCACCTCCCAGAGGCCCCAAGCCCCTTTCCCTTCTGTAGCTCAGGATGCTACGTAAGCCTCGACCATCCAGCCGCTTTTTTGAGTCTCATGTTTTTGTGGGACTCCCATGCCTATGTACATAATCAAAATGTTTTTTCTCCTGTTAATCTGTCCTATGTCGATTTAACTTGTAGACCAACCAAAGAACTGGAAGGGTAGAAGGAAGCAATATTTCCTCCCCTGCAGAAACAGGGATGCAGGGAGAGGGAGAGTGGGGACCTTTGAGGCTGGACATGTAGGTGGAGGCCAGAATAAAAAAGGCCATAACACTATCGCAGGCCCTTTGTAGCTCAGGCTGAGATCTGGTGGCTGTCGCTCTGTTCTGCACACGAACATTCTAGTGCTAGAGGATACTCCGTGTGTGTGTGTGTGTGTGTGTGTGTGTGTGTGTGTGTGCAGATGGGGAGGAATCAGGAGAATAATGGTACTCTTCTAGCCCTGTTTTACAATTCCTGATAACCAAATGCTCCTAAGCAAAGGCTGGTATGTAAATAATAGTGTCACACTGCAAGAAACATTCCATTAGGTTATTGAGTGGTCAAATGATCTTGATGCACTCACTTCATCAGCCAACCTTTGTCATGCTTGAATATAATTCAAAGGGATAAAAAACAGGCCCTTTCAGGTAGTCTTTGCATGATTTTCATACTCTTAAAATGTTTCTGTAGACATCCAAAACATTTCCCCTTTGCCTTAGATAGCTTCTTTCTAAAAAAGAAAAAAAAAAAAGTACCGCTTAGAAACTATTCTAAATGGAAGCTTATTTATGGCTGAATTCATTGTAAGTCTCGGTCTTTCTATGGCAAATGAGGTCATGTCTGTTCCTAAAATCTAATGTTTCCAACCGCTCTGCTTAAGCCAGAAAGTGTGTGCTCTGGGTGGATGATGGTTTCTTCACATGTCACATGGTCCTGAGTATATACTATCTTCTGTACCTTTCATGCCTATTGTATTTTCATTTTGTTTTTATTTTCCCAGATCCAGTGTGTGTGATATAATGTTTAATAATTCTGGATGCCTGGTGCTATGGCTCAAGCCCGTAATCCCAGTGCTTTGAAAGGCCAAAGTGAGAGGATCACTTGAGCCTTGGAGTTCAAGACCAGCCTGGGCAAAATAGCAAAAACCCACCTCTACAAAAAATTTAAAAGTTAGCAAGCTGTAGTGGTATCCACCTGTGCTCCCAGCTATTTGGGAGGCTAAGGTGGGAGGATCACTTGAATGCAGGAGTTCAAGGTTACAGTGAGTTATGATTGCGCCACTGCACTCTAGCTTGGGTGACAGAGCGAGACTCTGTCTCACCAAAAACAAACAAATGAAAATAAAGAAACAAACAAAAAAAACCTGGAAAGTTTACTTTTAAGTTGGAATGAAACTTTTGGACATCGGTTTTACAGTTCTGACAAAGGTTACCTACATCCTCATGTTGACTATCATTAGTTCTTTGGATAGATTTTTTTTTTGAGTTCTGAATATGAGTTTTCTGGATTTATCTTTTCCTTTAATAACTAAATAAAATTACATGCTTCCCTCCCTTCCAGCCAGGGATGTCAGTGCTTATCTTGGTGCTTTGAGGCTTTCCTGGGCAAAAGCGTCTCCAGGACAGTAGGGGTGTCACCTCTGGCTCCATCTGCTGGGTTTGCTGGCCTGTTCTTCGAGCCCTGTTACCGTAAAATGTGAAATTGCTTTTGGACTTCTGTTTTTAACAAAGTAACTTCAAGTTTTATTAAACGCTTAGAGAGTTTGGAGATAATGGAGAATTATAATAAATAAACTAGCAGTCAAACAAACAAGCAAAACAAAGGGGTACAAAACCCAACCAGGAAACTGCTAAACATGTCAGCCGTTCTTCCCATTGGGAGCTGGCTGTTCCAGCCACAGCAATCTCTCCCATGACCTAACCCGATCAAGGTTTTCTCCTTTACTTCAGAGACCTTTCCCCCTTGTCTTTCCAAAGGGTCAGAGCCCCCACCCACTTCTATCTCAGGGGACAACTGAATATCCCTGTTAACTGGCAGCCATCAGGGAGCTAGCAGGAAACAGGTGGAGAACAAAAGAGTTTGACTGAACAAAGTTCAGTGAAGGGGCGAAGGGAAGCAGCAGGGATGGTGGAGCAGGAATTAGCAATGGAGGAAGGATGGAATCACTCCCGGGCCTGACCAGCATTGCCAGAGCCTCAGAAGGGCTGCAGGGTAGAAGAGAGGCCCCCATCAGGAGCTGGGGCTCTAGAGAAATGCAGCCAACACTGGATCCTTGGGGGCCAGCAGGGATTGGAGATTGGAGGTAGATTGGTGCGATAAATACATTCACCGCTCTCTCCTTGCCTCTTCTTTTCTCCTGCAGGTGCCTCTCATTGACTGAACCCAACTGGAAGCCACAAGACAGGGGAACCTGGGTAGTACCCTCCCCAGAGGTCAGCTTCCCTGGGCACAGAACAAGCAGCGGGGAGGAGCATTACAAGGTCAGGGAGGTGCCAATAATAACCAGCACATTTGTTAGAGAAATTTTACCTCCGTCTTTGAACCTCTCTCATTCAGATTAGTTTTATACTTGTGGTCTTTGCATAATCAAAATTCCATCAAGTATTTCCCCCAAACTAAAGAGCAGCTCTCTCCCTAGGAGAAATTCTGCCATTTGCCCAGAGCAACTGGCTCAGAGTGTACTAATGTCAAAAAATGTGTTCCTTCATGCTTCATAAGGCTGCTACTCATCTACAGAATCCTTTATCTGTGTGTATTTTTAAAATGATCTTGTTGAAAACCACACACACACGTGCGTGCACACACGCACACACACACGATCTTAGCTGTCCAACACACAACTCACAGTGTTCTCCAGCTCACTGGGAAGCGCCTCTCATTGCCTTTGCTCATTAATATAGAGGAGGAGAAAGAAGAGAAGAAGATGTAGTGCTGATGATTATGACTGATAAACTGTTAAGTGTTTGGTGGTGGTATTTTCTGTTCCACTCTCTGAGAAAGCTCCTTTCTCTCCCATCTCCATGGGGTCACAACGGTGCCTGCTGCCAGGCAAGGCAGCCTGTATACCCCAGGACCCACTCTTGCTATAAAAAAGATTGGTGGGTATTCAAAGAGAGGTAAAGGATAGTTGTCACATACTTATGGAATTATGGGCTTCCCTAATCCCAGCAGAAGAATTAAAGTAAGATTGGAAAGGAAGGTAGGCAATTGCCTGTGACTTTTTCTTTTGGTCAGGAATAAGTAATTGCTGATTGTTCTGCTCCAGTGGCTTTTTAGGACATGTCACTAAAGCCAGGCCAGTGCTCTACATTAGTTTTCTTCCTCTGTCAAGACAGAGGTGGCTAGACATTGTCCTAGGCAGTGTGACCTCTGTGGGCTTGGTGCCTGCTGTCTAAGACAAGACAGAAGAGGGAGAAAAAGCAGGAAAAACATGCCACGTGTAACCACCTTCCCTCTCTGTGTCAATAGCTCAATTGCTTGGTAATGATACTTGCTGAATCTCCACCAGAAGATGGTGAGACAAAATGATATAATGTACTTCTGGCTGGGTGCAGTGGCTCACGCCTGTAATCCCAACACTTTGAGAGGCCAAGGCAGGAGGATTACTTGAGGCCAGGAGTTCGAGACCACTGTGGCCAACATGGTGAAACCCCATTTCTACTAAAAATACAAAAGTTAGCCGGGTGTGGTGGCACGCACCTGTAGTCCTAGCTACTTGGGAGGCTGTGGCAGGAGAATTGCTTGAACCTAGAAGGCAGAAGTTGCAGTGAGTCGGGATTATGCCACTGCACTGTAGCCTGGGTGACAGAGTGAGACTGTCTAAAACAAAAAAGAAAGTACTTCCTAAGAGAGGCGAGGGACTATCTAGAAATGCTGTGGCTTTTTCTCCTATAGCACTTGTATGACATGCTGTGTTCATTTGGCACATTGCCGGTTATTTATTTTCTGGTATCTCAGTTTCCTCATCTGTGAAATAGCAATGCCAGAGGGTTTGGGCTCATGGGCTCAGCGGGCAGCACAGAGTTGACCCGGTGGGCATGGGCAAGAGCCAGAGTAGGCAGCGGCAGTTTGGGCTGTGATGGGAGATGGTTTTCTGTGACTTTGTGGGGGCTTTTGTTGGCTTTCTGGCCCATGTTTGACATCAGGGGTCCCAGCTTCATGGACCTTCCCCACGAGAGGAGAAAAATAATGGGTGGAGGGTGGAGAGAGAAGCCAAGGTATGATATTCTATTATACGCCAGAGTTGGGTCTAAATCCACAGGCTGAAGGAACATTCATTCTTTTCTCCCCTGGCTCCAAGCAGGAGCAGAAACCCTGCAACATGGAGCTGCAAGGGGCCTGTGAAATCTCCCTTGGCAACCCCTACCACAATAATTAGGGTAAGAATAAGACATGCAGATGCCCTGCATAAGGCAATAATTTAGCATACTTAGGCAGGGTCATTTATCATCCCTTCCAGCCAATATCCTTCAAGCATATGTTCAATATCTATCTGGGAGAGACCAAGCTGTTGGCATTGGAGGGGACAGTTCTTCCTCATGCTGACTTTTCTGCACATTGCAGGCGTCCAGCATCCCTGCCCACTGCCCACCACATGCTAGTAGCTCTCTTCATCTCATGCTTCCAAAGCCCCCTGGGGAGGCAGGATCCCCTTGCTGAGAACTGGCCCCACACTCGCCTACATCACTGCGTGAACAGGGCCTTTGCTGACAGTCAGACCTCCCTCTTAGAATCTTCTCAAATGTCTGAGGACATCGGGGCATGCTTTTTGGGGGTTGTAGTACCCCAAATTGACTTATCAAAATTCTACTATCAACCACATCTAACACACCCTTAACTTGAGAGGTTGTAGAAAATAAAAATTTGTGTATCTCATCACATTTAGTACAGCCCCATTGAATCAAGCTGCCTGGCTAGCCCACCCTGGAATATAGCTCTGGGAGCATTTCTACCCTGTCATCCAGAAAGTGCTTTCTGGTTTATTTTCTATGCATTTAATCCTGCTTACAGATTTCCCAGTCCATAGCCTTTTACTCAGTTTTTGGTTGAGAAACAAACTTACTCCTTTTAAGGGCAGTGCATTCTTTTTTTTTTTTTTTTTATACTTTACATTGTAGGGTACATGTGCACAACGTGCAGATTTGTTAAATATGTATACATGTGCCATGTTGGTGTGCTGCACCCATTAACATTCCCATACCCATTTACATTAGGTATATCTCCTAATGCTATCCCTCCCCTCTCCCCCCTCCCCCCACCACACAACAGGCCCTGGTGTGTGATGTTCTCCACCCTGTGTCCAAGTGTTCTCATTGTTCAATCCTCACCTATGAGTGAGAACATGCGGTGTTTGGCTTTCTGTCCTTGCGATAGTTTGCTCAGAATGATGGTTTCCAGCTTCATCTATGTCCCTACAAAGGACATGAACCCATCCTTTTTTATGGCTGCATAGTATTCCATGGTGTATATGTGCCACATTTTCTTAATCCAGTCTGTCATTGATGGACATTTGGGTTGGTTCCAAGTCTTTGCTATTGTGAATAGTGCCACAATAAACATACGTGTGCATGTGTCTTTATAGCAGCATGATTTATAATCCTTTGGGTATATACCCAGTAATGGGATGGCTGGGTCATGGTACATCTAGTTCTAGATCCTTGAGGAATCACCACAATGGTTGAACTAGTTTACAGTTAAGGGCAGTGCATTCTTAAAGTCATTTCTTTATTCTTTTTTCTCAGCTCATTTATTAGGTATGTATAAAAGAGTTTACTCAAATTTCCAGTTAATGAAGCCATTGAATATTTGATTTTATACAAGCATATATTAATTTGATACATTTTTCTGCATCTCCTGAACCAGTAGATTCTGAAAGCATGTCTGTAAAAAGAACAGCAGCTCTTATATCTCTCAATGTTCATCCCCCTCTGGTGGCTTCCGATACCCACGTGATAGAAGTCAGAATTATCTGGCTTGATATTCAGGTCATTCTTGATCAAGCCACACCTTCTTTTTCATCATTCTCTTCAAGAGTCACTCCCATGCACTTGGTACCTTACCTACACTGAAAATGATGAGCACACCAGGAGCTATGGCTTTTTCAAGATCACAAGAAAAACCTCTAGAGACAGACACCCAATTATCTGGTAGAAACCCAAGTGACTGTATGGACGTTCTGATACCTATGGGAAAACACAATATGATGTGATTTCTCCAGCCCAGCTCATAGTGCTAAACACTGATGAGTGCCACAGGCACCAAACCCAATGCACAGTTCAAAATCGTCCACAGTCTCCTTGTTGCTCAGCCCCCTTCTATTACCACAGCAGCCTAGGCCTAATAATAAACTGAGAGGACCCTCTACAAGAAAGTGAAGGCATCACATGTCTGTGTTTGTTCCTAGATTCTTGTGTAGTTGTCTCATTCTTCTCCCCTCGGCCTCTTGATCTGTGGTTCTTGGAAGCCACATCTGAATAAAGGCATGGAAACTTCCATATCATCTGACCACAACAGAGTTACAGGATTTCCCAACTAGAAAACTGGGCAATATGTATGACAAAAGAGCTTTCATTCGTTCATTGGACAACAGAAGGGAAGCAAATGAGGCAAACTCCACAATTGCCTCAGTTTACTGCATGGAGAGAGTTTCCAGGCTGAAGCTCAGGGACAGGGAATCCAGATAGGGCTGGCAGTTTGGCTGAGTTGAGGAGAAAGAATTCAGAGTCCAGGGATGTCAGAGTGGTTGGAATTTCCAGGGTAAAATACTGGGGAGGAGGGAGCTTCACAGAGAGAGAGAGGAGAGCTCCAGAGATCTGCAGAGGGGTCCCCTGGAGATTGAGGATGAGAACAAATCTGTGTGTGTGTAAAAGGAAACTCCCTGAGGCCAGGAAAAGAGCAACCAGAAAGAAGCAGGCAGAACAGCCCCTGGAGATCACATAGGACTGGGAATGATTTGTGCTGCCATCTACTCGGGTGGAAAGACCTCAGAACACAAGCGGTGTTGAGTAGAGATTTCAGAGGTGGTAGCTTCAGTAATGGGACCACATTAGCCCTAGACCTGCCTCAAATAAAAACAAGCCTTGGAAGGATTAAATTGCTGCTCAGAACAAAACCTAACAATATGCAAAGGAATACAATAGAACCTAGCAACCGAAAGCATAAAATTTATGCTGCTCAGCATCCAGTTAAAAATTACCAGGAATGTAAAGAAGCAGGCAATATGACCTATCACTAGGAGAAAAAAATTAATAATCTAAGTAGATTTTTTTTTTTTTGAGGTGGAGTTTCACTCTTGTTGCCCAGGCTGGAATGCAATGGTGCGATCTCGGCTCACTGCAACCTCTGCCTCCTGGGTTCAAGTGATTCTCCTGCCTCAGCCTCCTGAGTAGCTGGGATTACAGGCAAATGCCACCATGCCCAGTTAATTTTGTGTTTTTAGTGGTGACCAGGTCTCACCATGTTGGTCATGCTGGTCTCGAACTCCTTACCTCAGGTGATCCACCCACCTCGGCCTCCCAAAGTGCTGGGATTATAGGTGTGAGCCACCGCACCTGGCCTAAATAGATTTTTAAAAAGATACAGATGGTAGAAGTAGCACACAGGGATGTGAAAGCAGCTATTATAAACATATTCCTTATCTTCAAGAAGATAAAGGAAAGCATAAACATGATGAACAACATGGAACATAAAAGCCCCCAATCAAATTCTGAGGGTTAAAAAATATTATATCTCAAATGAATAACAGCAGATTAAACACTGCAAAAGAAAAGACGAATGAACTAACTTGAAGATACAACAAAGGAAACATTTAAAAGGAAACAGAAATTGAAAAGATTGTAAGAAACTGCAAAAAGCACCAGTGGGCTGTCAGCTAATATCAAACAAGCAATTTAACAGATGTATAATTAGAGCTCTGATGGGGGAAAAAGCAAAGTAAGGGAGACGGAAAAATATATTTGAAGAAATGGCCAAAAAAAGTCCAAATTTGATGAAAACTATAAACCCATAGATACAAAAATCTCAACACACCCCAAGCACAAAAAATATTTTACAAATTACACCAAGGCACATCATAGCCAAGTTGCTCAAAACAAATGATAGAGCGAAAGTTTTTAAAGCAGCAGAAAAAAGACATATTAACACAAAGGGAAATAAGGACTGCAAATTTCTCATAAGAAACTATGCAAATCAGAAGACCATTCTATCATATTATTAAAATAATGAAAGAGAAAACTGTCAATATAAAATCTATAGTCAAAAAATACTTCAAAAAATGAAGGCAAAATAAAGACTTTTTCAGACAACTAGAAGTTGAGATTCATTACCAGAAGACTAGCATTATAAAGGAATGTTAAAGGAAGTTTTAGGTGTTTTTTTTAGGTAGAAAGGAAATGCCACTGGATGGGAACTGGATATTGCACAAAAGAATGTCAGGCAGTGGAAATGGTAAACATGTGGGTATGTGGAAAATACATTTTCCCCTCCCTTTTTCAAATATCTTTTTAATTGATTAAAAAATAGTTGACTGTTTCAAGCAAAGTAATAATTAATTATGTATTCAGGGATATATAACATACATAGAATTAAAGTGTATGTCAATCATAGCACAAAGGCCAGGAGAGGGAAATGGAAGCATACTGTTGTAAGGTTCTTCAACTATACAAAAAATGGTATAACATTATTTGAAGGCAAACTGTGATAAATGGAAGACGTTTATTGCAAACCCTAGAGCAACCACTGAAACAAAACAAAGAGTTCTAGCCAATAAACTGAGATGAATTGATTAGGATACAGATATGCTCAGGGTCATTAATTAATACCCAACATTCATATATCAAAATGAAACAAACACAAAATTACTGCAAATATGGGGAAGCTAGAAAGGATCCATGTACCTAACAGCCTAGTCATGACATACTCCTACAAGGTGCATTCCTAAGGTGCATATCAAGGCAGTCTAAGAGAAAAGGTAATGTAGGATATCACTGGCACCACCAACCTTAGATAAAGATATGTATGTTGTTAGAGAGGGCAAACCAAAAATAAAAGTTGAAGTCCCCCACCCTGCCACAGCCATCTGAATGGATTTCCTCTTCTAGGTCAGTGCTCTCCAAAGTTAAAATGAAAGACTGGTTTGGGCCATGACAGGAAGGGAGGTGTTGGACATGCCTCATCATGCCTTCCTCCCTTTTGGAATTCAGGAAAAGCCAACCAGCACTAACATGAATACAGATCTTAAATCTGATATGAAACATGTACAATCTATTCTCTCTGGAGGCTTCATCCACATGATAAAACTTTGGTTTCTACAACCTCTTATTGTTACCCAGACTTTCCTTTCTATAGATAACAACTCTTTCAACCAACTGCCAATCAATCAGAAAATTTTTAAATCTACCTATAACCTGGAAGCCCCCCCACCTTGCCCCTTGAGTTGTCCCACTTGTCTGGACTGAACCAATGTATATCTGAAATATATTTGATTAATGTCTCATGTTTCCCTAAAATGTATAAAACAAAGCTGCGCCCCAACCACTTGGGCACATGTTCTTAGGGCCTCCCAAGGGCTGAGTCACTCATATTAGTAACAGACTAGTGTCACTCATATTTGGCTCAGAATACATCTCTTCAAATATTTTTCAGAGTTGGACTCTTTTTGTTGACAACAGTGATATCAACCTTCAGAAGACACTATCAAGGAAACAAAGAGGGAGAGAAATTCAAGTCAAATCAGTGAGATGGGTCTACGATATGGACTCCATTTTTCCCCTTCAACTGAGAACTCGATCTCAATCAACCCAATTCCATTTTGAGTATCCTGTGTTTTAAACCCTTGCTACACAAACCACCAATAGTTATCCAAATCCACATGCTCATCTTTCACATATTCTTTTTTTATTATTTTTTATTTTTAGGCAGAGTCTTGCTCTGATGCCCAGATTATGCAGTGGCACAATCTCGGCTCACTGCAACCTCCACTTCCCAGGTTCAAGGGATTCTCCTGCCTCAGCCTCCTGAGCAGCTGGGACTACAGGCATGTGCCACCATGACTGGCTAATTTTTGCATTTTTAGTAGAGATGAGGTTTCACCATGTTGGCCAGTCTGGTCTTGAACTCCTGACCGTAGGTGATCTGCCCAGTTCAGTCCCCCAAAGTGCTGGGATTACTGGTGTGAGCCACCCACTGCACTCAGACTGTTTCCCATATTCTTGCCTTTCCTCTGCCTACAATCCCCTTCCCTATCTTGTTTCCCTGGCAAAGCCCCAGTCATCTCCCAAATCAGTTAATATGTCATCTCTTCTGTGATGCATTCCCTGCCTTTCCCTGGTGATTTCTACTGGGTCCCCATAGCACCTGGAGTACAGCTCTAGTTTGGCATTTATCACAGAGAATTGTGTTTTCCCTTTTTATTTTCCCCTAGAACAGTAGTTCTAAAACTTCATCATGCATTAGAATCACCTGGAGTGTTTGTTAAAAACACATTCCTGCCATCTCCTTTCTACCTACAGAGTTTTTGATTCAGTAGATCTGAGGTAAGGACCAAGAATTTGCATTTCTAACAAGTTTTCAAGGGATGCTGATGCATCCAGGGACTACATTCCAAGAAACATTAATCAAAACAGTGAATTCTTAAAAACATGAAAAGTGTTGTAAGAGATACAGGTAAAAGCCAAACTACAGTGTTCTTCCTACTTTCAACACAACACTGCTCACCCCAGATGGGTGGGGCATTTCCCCATGCACCATGCAGTCAATTGGTCCATGCACAGCAGCTGGGCATCCTCCAATTCAGTTCAATTCAATTCAATTCAATTCAATTCAATTCAATTCAATTCAATTCAATTCGACACTATCGACTAGGATACAGCGTCGGATTCCGCAGGTTGAGGGCTCAGTCCCAGAAAACTCCCCATTTCAGATGTCACTTGCGAGCCCCGGGTTGTGTTCTGTGCTTCTGACGGACTGACTATAAATTGCAGGTTTGCATGACCCCCCCTTAGGTTCGAGCAGTTCACAGAACTCAGGGAAATGCTTCACCTACATGTACTGGTTTATTACAAAATATATTACAAAGGATACGGATGAACAGCCAGATGAAAGAGATACACGGGGCAAGGCATGTGGGAAAGGCGCAGAAGTTTCCTCTTCCTCTCTGGGTGTGTCACCTCCACGTTCAGATATTCAGAAGCTCCTGGAACCCTGTCCTTTTGGGCTTTTATGGAGGCTCATCATGTAGGCATGATTGATTACATCATTGCCCATTGGTGATCAACTCAACCTTCAGTCCTTCTTCCTTCCCAGAGGTTGGGGGTAAGACTGAAAGTCCCAACCCTCTAGTAACATGGTTGGTTCCCCTGGCAATCAACCCCATCCTGAGGCCATCTAGGAGCCCCCAGCCAAAGGTCAATCATTAAGAGAGATACCTATCCCTTTGGAGATTCCAAGTGTTCTAGGAGCCAAGTAGAGATGGAGACCATATATATATGAACACATACACACACAATAAATATATAAATATATAAAATACAAATATATAAATATACAAATATATAAAATAAATCACAACATCACAGATGTTATGTTCATGTCTGTATCCCTCACACCTAGCATGGTGCTAGCACAGAGTAGATGCTTAATACACATTTTCTGTAGAGTGAATGGATAAATGCATGAATTGATTAAAGCATAAATGTGATACATTATGTGATAGAAGGATATAAAATAATATAGCCTGCTAGCACCCCTTGTAGAAATCACTGCAGCTTCTTTACCAATGCCATACTGCTGCAGAGGGTATATGTGTAAAAAGCCATCAAAGAAATATTTAGCTATTTGCCATTTATACCTTTGTCACATAATAAGAAATAAAACTCGGCAGAGCAGCGAATAACAGAAAATGCATTTTAATCAGTGACTTAGAAATTGTGTTTTGGGAGACACAGATCTAGCAAACAGTTAAGGATCCTGTAAGGGCTGGTAAAGGGGCTAGAGTGAGTTTATACACTGGATGGTTTTAGCACAGTTCATGACTGATAATGGCTGATTAACAGTTTAGGATGTCTTTGGTTGATCAGTTTAGTTACATGTAGTTTTCTCCCAACAAGGTTGATGGTCAAGCCTAGCACAAGCAGGTAAAGTCAAAGGTGGCTGCTTTCATGGTATCAGGCCCAGCCTAACAGGTCGGATTTCACCGGGTGTGTATGTGGTTGTGTAACTGAGTACTCCCATTTTTTCTAAGAAAAAGAGAATGAGTTACTATTATTTTTTAAATTTTCTGTTCTCTTCTCCTTTCTTCTTTCCCACTGTCCCCTGCTTCCTACTTAGCCCTTTAGAAATGCAAATGTGACCTTTTACCTCCCCTTCACCAGATACTCCCTACAGGACAAGTTCGCCTGATTATGTGCACCAGAGCAGAGCTCTCCTGGAGAGTTAGCAGTTGATTTACAGACTAAAGCGCAGAATTCTCACCCCCCAGGAGGCTGCCTTGGAACTCCCTCCTACTTGGGGAGTTTTTGGCCTAGTCCTGCCCACAAAGGTGCCAGCAGTCACCAGCTCAACCGCCCAGTAGGTAAGTCACCAGAGCTAACACAAAGACCCGCACTTGATTGCTTCCTTTCCTGCCTTTTAAAAGTACCTGCTTTCAGCTCCAAAAGTGAAGCAATACACTTAAGGCAGGATGCCTGTATTTCTTCCCCTAAACTAGCCTTGGAATAAATCACCTTGTTTATACCAGACCTCGCTCTTGAAAACTGGACTCTGCAGGTAGCAGACAACTAACCTGCATTTTGGTTACAGCTGGGGTCAAACTCCCATGCCTCTCTGACTCCTTTTAGATACTTCTAACATAACCATCTGTAACTTGTTTTTATTTTTTTTCTTTCACACCTTGCTGTCTTACTGTCTTACAAAACAATTTTGAGGCAATTTTAAAAGTTGAAACACACATAAAGAAGTGCATTAAAATTTTTTTAATGGAGTAAGAGTAAAAACAGTTCAGAAATTTATTACCCCAATATTCTACAGATAAGTAGAATAGAAAATAAATTTCTGAACTGTTTAACCGTTTAAAGACAAGTAACCATTTAACATTTATTATCCCAATATTATACAGATAAGTAGAATAGAATTCTACTTATTGGGGTAACAGAATATTATTGGGGTAGAATATTGGGGTAACAATATCTGAAGTCAAAGACAAAAAATAAGCTCTGTTTCAGGATCTAAAGCAAAACAATGAATCCTTAGAATAAAGAAGGTAAGCAAAGAAGAGAGATAAGACATAAATAAAGAGGAGAGCCAAATGCAGCTTTAGTTCCATCTCAACTCCTGCTTGTCTTTAAACCAACTTTCCTATGTCAACGCAAACTTCCTCAGCATCCAGAGAGAGGTAGCCTCCATTCCTCTCCCTGGTCCAACACCCCAGGCATCCTTCCCCCAGTCTGGTGAGAGTGCACTCCTTCCTCCTACCGTACTTTTCTACTCTTCATTTCTACCTTGCCCATAAGGGCAGCCTCTGACTGCCTGTGAGGAAGGGTGTGCTTTGAGCCCTTTACCCTTCTCATGTATCGACCACAGAATGCTGGGAAGCTGGAGGCAGTTCTCAGTGAATGTCTGCTGCACGGTGGAAGGACTGAGAAGACGTCCTCCCAACATCAAATGGGGGTTCCCTTTGGGAGCAAATTAGGAAGAATCCATATCAAAGGGACGGAACCAGACTTTTATAGAAATGTCACATCCCAAGAAATGGTTTTGGCAGCTGGTGGTTTGGGAGGTGTTTCAAAAAAGAATGATTATCTTAAGTGATTTCAAGTGAATGGAGGAAGCCAACCTAATTCTAATTGATGGCGTGGTGCCATAGCTGAAGAAAGACGAGGAACAGATGGTCGATGGGACCTTTTGACGGAGGGAGTAGGAAGGCAAGAATGAGGCTGTGTCTCCAGTGCTGTCTGAGGGGAGGCACCTGACTCTCTGACGGAAAGAAGACCGTGGCCCCTCTTCCCAGGCTGCGCACTCCAGTCCATTTGGCAGGCAGACTTCTCATGGTAAGTCATGAATTTCTCATTTTGGTTGCTGTATGGTGTTCTAGGGGCTGCTAAGTGGAGATTGCCTTCACTCTCAAACACTGACTTTGTTTCTCTTTGGTTGCAAGTGGACGAACATTGCAAACCTCCAATAGATAAAGTCAGGATGAAGAAAGGGTTTTACCCACCCTTATATTGACCAAATACAGTGGCAATAATGTGCAGATATTGCCCCACTCCTCCTGCTCGATGCCTGGTACTTGATCTCTGCATGGTCCTGGGTCCCAAAGCAAGGGTTGTTCACTGGGAGGACCATTCAGGGGACTGTCAAGGGGTGGCCTGAGACTTACAGCCAAGTCTTAGCAAGCATGACCGGGTACCAAAGAAAGAGAGACATTCTGAGTCCTTTCTGTTGATCTTCTAAGAGCAGAAACTCTGAGCCCATGGTGAGGTATTGTGGTGACTCTGTGACCTTCCAAAGGTTTTGTAAGAATGTAAATCCTTGTATTAAATCCTTATACGTTGGAAATAGCCAGGGTGGTATCTGTCTTCTGCAACTAAATCCTGACTGAGTGACACACTACGAGAAGAAAAATAAAATGGAAGTGTCGGGTTCTTGGGCCCCATGGAGGCGATTTCTCTAAGCATCTCCCTTCCAGTTTCTTCTCAGTGTGGTTGGTGGGAGGTGGCCCTAAGAGACTGAACAAAACCCAGTTTCTGACCTGAAGCTGAAACCAACCTTGCCCTGTGGTCAGTGAGTCCTTGGTAAGTTGTCTTCTTAGACAACATCTAACCACAAACGCAAATGTAGGGAGTTTATAATACTTTGTAGATCACATGTTATACTAGGTAAGTGTTACCGTTTTAATCTCCATTTACAGGTGAGGCTTTACCTATGAAGCTGAGTGACTCATCCACAGGCCCAAAGTTTGGTGATGGGACCAAATGGACCCCATTCCTGAGACCTGCTAATGGCCCATGGTGCTCATTGTATATAGCAACTGTCAGTTTTTTGGTTTTGTTTATTTTATTCATGTACTTATTTATTAGAGACAGAGTCTCACTCTGTTGTCCAGGCTAGATTGTAGTAGTATGATCATGGCTCACTACAGCCTTGAACTCCTGGGCTCAAGCACTCCTGCCGCCTCAGCCTCCTGAGTAGCTGGGATTACAGGTTCACATCACCATGCCTAGCTAATTACTATTTTAAAATTTTTTGTAGAGATGGGAGTCTTGCTGTGTTGCCCAAGCTGGTTTTGAACTCCTGACCTCAAGTGATCCTCCTGCCTCAGCCTCCCAAAGTACTGGGATTAAGGTGTGAGCCACCACACCTGGTCCAGTTTAGATTTTATTTCTGACGGTATTGTATTTCTTCATCTAGAAATGTTACTATCTATTTTCTTATCTGTATTTGCAAGTTTGACAAATGCCAAAATTAGAAATAAGCCCACAAAAAAGTATATTTTTGAGAGGAAAAAAGCCTAACTAATAATGGAAGAAACAGAACCTACTTAGTCAGTTTTCGAAACTGGCTTTAAATACAATATTAAACTCCACAATTCCTTTTATAATAGTCATGCCTTGGGACTGGAAGGAAACCTGTTTACCATCTGTTATGCTTTCACACTCAGCATCTTAAGAAATGTCACTTTCCAACAAAGAGCTATCACCAATTTCAGGTCAGGAAGAGTCATGGCTAATAAATGGTTTTCATTTCCAAAGAAACTGTAGAATTTTTGCTTATTGTATTATATTCACAAATAAAGGATATATTTTTTAAAGCAGAATTAAGAAGGTACTTGAAGTTGTGGATTTTCTTTCTTATAGAACATGTGCAGGGCTTTGGCATTCTGTTAAGGAAAAGAACTATATTCTTCTGTCTCCTCCAGTAAGAGCAGGTTTCTTCTTGCACAAGAGCCAGTTCTGCCTCTGTTTGGGCAAATCCAGGTTGCCAACACCGGCCCAGCCGAGACACGTCCCTATTGATTTATAGCCTTCTGCAGAGAACCAGACCTGTGTCAGTAAGGTTAAACATTTTGCGACATAATCAGTTTTCTTTGTCAGTTTCTCTGCTTCGTCTGATTACAAACTCTTTCCTCTCTAAATTTCACTTTACATAATAATCAGGTAGGAGATTTAACCATTCATCACTCTCCCTCTCTGCAATAACTTTTATTCTGTAGTGTGTGATGCAGGCATTGGGCCCCAGAAAGCCCTGCTCCGTGTCATCGAATCCTTGTGGGGATGTTCGGGCTTCTGTCTGGTGAATTTCCTTGAAGTCACACTTCTAGAAAGCACAGGTGGTGTGCAAGTTCAGGGGGATGGGGCGGAGCATTTAGACACAGACCACCCCCATATTGTCTTTGTCAGATAAGCAGAGTTTAAGCTTCTCTTATAAATAGCCATTCTTTTTTTTTGAAACAGAGTTTTTTGCTCTTGTCGCCCAGGCTAGAGTGCAATGGCACGATCTCGACTCACTGCAACCTCCACCTCCCAGGTTCAAGCGATTCTTGTGTCTCAGCCTCCCTAGTAGCTGGGATTACAGGCGCACGCCACCACACCTGGCTAATTTTTGTATTTTTAGTATGCCAGGTGCGGTGGCTCATGCCTGTTATCCCAGCACTTTGGGAGGCTGAGGCAGGTGGATCACTTGAGGTCAGGAGTTCGAGACTATCCTGGCCCTCATGGTGAAATGCTGTCTCTACTAAAAACAAATAGCTATTCTTGATTGAGGGCCTGTTATGTTCTAGTTCATATATGATTCTGTTTTAGTGATTAGATCAGGCTTCCAAAGGTAGATACTATCCTGCTTTTTACGGCAGAAAACTGTGGGGCATGGTGAGGTGAAGTCACCTGCCCAGGGTCATGCGAGTCTAGTCGATGCCAAAGTGCACGTCTTTTCACCTCCACAGCCAGGCACCCTGCTGGCTGCTTCTCTCTGCTCCTGGGGCTCGTGAGGCAGGCCCTGCTCCCGTGGCAGTTTCCTTTCTCCCTGTCCCACTGCCTCCTAAAATTCCAACCCAAACAGAAGATCCAGCTGGATTCTCGCTTCCCCTTGGTCTTCTCCTGCCCTCCAGTTACTCTCTATGTACACGCCCATCTTCTCAGCTGCATTTGAAGTTTCCTGAGGGCAGAGACCCTTTGTGTTCAAGAACTCTGGGCATATGCTGGGTGGTTGGCGGTCAGGCCCACGGGCACCCACCTGCTTGTGCTTTCATTCGCTGTAACTGATTTCAGCACAGCTGCACACCTCTCAGGTGAATTTCAATCTTTACTTACATTCTTATCCTTGTATTCTCCAAGTCGCTTTGGCTGCTTCCCGGAGTTTTGTGTTCTCTTCCTGGAGATGATGTGGAGGATCCCTAGTGAAGGGTCAGGTGCATGCTTTCCTCTGTCCACTTGCTGGGCAGGGCACACGGGGTACCTTCAGCACCATCCAAGTGGAACCCTGCAGATGGGGGTGTCGGGAGCACTCACAGAATGAAAATCAGCATTGAGTCTGGCTCTGGTGCTTTCTTATCTAACTAATAATTCTTCACTTTCAAAAAACAATCTGCTAACAAGACAGGTACATCTTTACCAGCTACTCCTCTTTCTTAGCCTCCTAAGGAGATGACCACTAGGTCATGACCTTTGGTCTTTCATCAAGAATTCATGAGCACGTGGTTGGTGTCTTGCACTGCCACTGGGAGCAAGGTCTTGAGGCTTTCTCTGAGAGGGCACTGCAGGGCTGCAGGGGCACAGATTTACAGCTGTGGTAATTGATTAAACAACAATAACAGCAACACAGAGCTGGAAGAGAACGAGACACTCCATTTTCTGAATGCTTGCAGCATGTCTACCTTTCTTGGCTGCAGAATTCGTCATCACAGGCCTGGGGAAGAGCACATCAATCCTGGTGAACCTGTTGGGCAGCAGAATGTCCCAGGAGAAAGGGTCTTCCTGCATCTCCTCTCAGCTCCTGCCTGTCCAGGGCTGTATAGTCTATTCTGGGTCAGAAAAGGAAGGGAAAGTGTGGATGCCAGGTGGATCCATAAACACAGCCACAAGCTATAGGCTTCTACTGAAGTCTGATCATTTTTCTCTGAGTTCTTCAGCCCCTGGGATCCCCATTGTTAAAGTCAGTGGGCTCTAAGTGGTAGAGCACAGGAGAGGGGGTCCCTAGGTGCCCCCTGAGGAGCCACACCCCACCACCCTGCTCACTCTAGGTAACCTCTGAGGGGAATGGTCACTTGGGTATCAAACACAGAAGTGGCAACTGGACAACAGCTCTGTTATGTTTATATGTCAGTGCTGCTGGGACAGGACACCACCCAGGTGTGGCAGCCTGGCCAGGTGAGCCGATCGCTCAGAGCAGCCAGAGGCAGAGGGGCTGGGAGAAAAGCCAGGGTGGCCAGCAAGATGGGAGCGAAGTGCAAGGCCCGGTCAGCAGGCTGTGCTAGTTGACTGGGGCTGCTGTGACAAAGTACCACAAATGGAACAGCTAAAACAGCAGAAATGTCCTGTCTCACTGTTGTGGCACCAAGACCACGATCAAGGTGTCCGCAGGGTTAGGCAACCTCTGAAGGCACCAGCGAAGGACCTGTTCCAGGCTTTTCTCTTGGCTTTCAGGAATTCCTTGGTTTGTGGCAGCAGAACCCCAGTCTTCATGCAGCATTCTCTCTGTGTGTCTGTTCTTCACCTGGTGCTCTTTTTACAAGGACACAGTCATTCTGGATTGGGGACCACCCTACTCTAGTATGACGTCATCTTGACTAATCACATCTAATGACCCTACTTTCAAATAAGGTCCCATGCTGAGGCACTGGGGTTAGGACTTCATCATATGAAGCTGCAGGGGGGCACAGTTCAAACCTTAACAAAGTCCATTTCTTGGGAGGCTAATTGGGGATCAGTCAAAAGGTGGGCGACCCAACAGCAAATCGCAGGTCAGTGAGCGACATGGGTCGGGATAAACGGTTCAGGAGAAAGGTGAACTAACTCTTCAGGTAGCTCTTGGGGCTGCTTCTCCATGATGGTGGCTGCAGGGCACAGTGAGAGTTTTTAAAGGCAGTGAAGGATCAAATGCAGTCTTGCTGTAGGCCTGGGCTGTGCTGGGTGATCGTGAAGAATTCCTTCAGTTCAGTGTCATCTGACACGCGGGCTGGAGCCCGAGCCGTGTGCCACAAGCTGGGTATACAATGGTGAATAGAAACATCCATTGCTGCCCCCAAGGAGCTCACAGTGTTATGATTAAACGGCAGCATTTTTATAGTGTCCAAAAACAGTTCCAGTATTTTTTTTAACTACGTTTTTCTTGAGCTAGACAGAAAGTTAAAATGCAGTGAAACAATCAACCACATGTTAAAATTGCAGAACAAAATTGGTGCTGTGTCAGCTTTCTGTTGGTTTCAAAATAAGCAGTAATGAGCTAATAGGAAAAAAAAATAGTGGGGGCTGGGGGAGGGGGGGACATAGAGACGGATCCTAGTATCTCTCTCAGCATGTTGTTTTACATTTAAAGAAATGTCTTCATTATTAGGTTTGCTGATGCCAGGTTGTAGCAAGGTTTAGGTCTTGCTTGAGAATTAAGACATCTTAATAGATAGATGTCTTAATTAAGACATCTCTATTCAACATTACCCAAATTTATAATCATTCACTGGCAGGCAATGATATAATATAGTCTCTTAATAACAGAGTTAAATTTAATACCTGGCCATGTGTTGGGAAAAGCATGGCTTTTCAAGTTAGACACATCTGTCTCCTGTCTAACGTCACTCTGTAACGTGTGACCTTATTCAGGAAGTTGAGCCTCCTGTTTCTAGTTGGTAAAATGGGAATAATAAAGATTTTCTACAATTATTGGGAGGATTCGACAAGAAAACACATTCAAGAGCCTATCCCAATCCTGAGGCAAAGCAAGCACTTTTTAAAAAGGTGTCTTGGACTTGCACAAACAAATGCATCTGTTCCTGTTGTGACTTTGCAGACTGGGGAGGCAGGGCTGGGGGCTCAGGGCAAGAAACTGCCAAACAGGGGGCAAACTCAGAGAACCAGAGGCATAAGAACCCTCCAGGTGAGCAGCTCAGTGCCAGGGAATATCAGAACCACAATCAGGGCAAGGCTGAGAAACCAGGGAGGCTGTGATGGGCAGATGTGTCTACTTCCCAGATACCTTTGAATCCAACCACTTCTCTCAACCCCACCACCATTGTCTGAGAGCAGGACATCTGGGCTCCTTTAAGGGCCGCCTACTTCATCTCCCTGCCTCCCCTGCATTTCACCCATCCACTTCCCTTTCTGCAGCGAGAAAGATGCTTAGAGATGCATCCTCCTAGGCTTAAAGACAAGATATCCAGTGCACCCGTCCTACACTAGTACAGGGGCTGCATTCGCCTGTTGATGTTAATGCCTCTACATTGCTGACCTGCCGATTGAATAGAGAAGACATAGAAATGATTTTTAAAATATATTGTCAGCTGGGTGCAGTAGCTCATGCCTGTAATTCCAGCACTTTGGGAGGCCGAGGCTGGTAAATTGCTTGAGCCCAGGAGTTCAAGACCAGCCTGGGCAACATGGTGAAAACCCATTTCTACAAAAAATACAAAAATTAGCTGGGCATAGTGGCACACATCTGTGGTCCCAGCTACTCAAGAGCCTCAGGCAGGAGGATCACCTGAGCCTGGGAGGTGGAGGTTGCAATGAACCATGATGGTACCACTGTACTCCAGCCTGGGCAGCAGAGTGAGATTCTGTCTCTCTCTGTCTCTCTCTGTCTCTCTCTCTCTCTCTCTCCCCCCGCCTCTCTCTCTCTATATATATATATATATATATATACACACATATATATACACATATATACATACACATATATATATATCACTGAGTTGAAAAGATTAAGACTTTTTAAACTTAGTTTATTTGGACTCAGTGTTTTGTCTGTAGCTTTTAAACGTTAATTTAAGCTTTATAAATCTGCCTTGAGATTTGTCCTGAACTTGAACACAACTCAGCTTTCAGTCTGCGGATGAATTTGTCCACTGCCAAATATGCTGAGGTCTGAGCAAGGGCCTTCCGTCTGGACCAAGAGGCATCCCTCACTGAGGCAGGAACATTTCAATTGGGATAAATGTGACAGGGTCCTCTGTCTGTCAATGAGTCCTGGAAATTGGATGCTGAGCCTAGAGACAGCTTGCAATTTGAGGGTTACTCTGTTGCCATTTGGAAGCTGTCAATAGGGAGTTGGGAGTCTTCCTGTTCCAACAGACACATACTTCTTAACTTGTGAATCCGTAAATAGCCTCCTGTCGGCTGAGCCCCAGTGTGCTCGGACAATGCAGGAGCGAGACAGCACGCAGAGGCTCCCTCTGTGTACTAAGCGCTTGCAACACCATCTGCTTTTGTCTGTATTTAGGGGCTAGTGTGTTAGCTCAGAGTGCTAACAAGTTAAGGTTGCAGGAGCCTGATGCTGCCCAGGCCTTGTTCAATCAAAAGAAAACCTAATATTCAAACAGAAAAAAGAGGAGCCACCACTGAAGAATTTTGCATCTGTCACCTGCTTCATTCTCCACCCAAGCTCCAAGTTCTCTCCTTTAGGGAATTCAGCCATATATTATGTGACTGTGGGTCTGCTTTGTTTGGGACCTACTTCAGGAAACTGCAAATACCTTTGCTTGCAGCTGGCTGATTACAGCTCCCTTAGCTTGGAAACACATGTGTGGTGTGTGGGTCCTGTGGACTGAATGTATGTGTCCCCCCCGCTCCAGATTCATATATTGAAGCCTTAATCTCCGTGATGGCATTAGGAGGTGGGGCTTTTGGAGGTAATGAGGTCAGGACGATGGAGCTCTTATGATGGAATTAGTGACCCTGTAAGAAGAAACACAAGAGAGACGATCTCTTCACCATATGAGGACACAAAAAGAAGGTGCCATCTGCAAACCAGGAATCGAGCCCTCACCAGACATTCGATCTACTGGTACCTTAGTCTTGAACTTTCCAGCCTCCAGAACTGTGAGAAATACATTTCTATTGTTTACAAACCACCTATTATGTAGTATCTTGTTATAGCAGCCTGTCTTAGTCCATTTCATGCTACTATAACAGAATGTCTGAGACTGGATGATTTATAAAGAACAGAGATTGCTTTCTTACAATCCTAGAGGCTGGGGAGTCCAAGGTTGAGAGGCTGCATCTGGTGAGGGGCTTCTTGCTGTGCTATCCCATAGTGGAAAGCAGAAGGGCAAGACAGCATGAGACAGAGGGAGAGAGAGAAAGAGAGAGAGAGAGAAAGAGAGAGAGAAAGAGAGAGAGAATGCATGAGAGAGGGAACTGAACTTGCTTTCCTAACAAACTTACTCCTTACTATCCAAGCTACCTTAAAAGATAGTGTTGTTAATTTACTCAGGAGGGCAAAGCCCACATGACCTCATCACCTCTTAGAAGTCCCACCTCTCAACACTGTTGCTGACAAGGGATTAAATTTCCAACACATAAACTTCGGGGACATATTTATACCGCAGCGCAGCCCAAATGGACTAAGACAATGGGTACGTGGGGTGTTTAGGATGGAAACCGTGAAATGTATTTGAGCGAGAAAGTTTCTGCCTCTGGTTTGTTACTCTAGGACCCTAAGAAGCTGCAGCTACCCAGGGGAATTGGCCCAGATCACGTAAATTTTGGGTATCCTGTTCCGACTTTGGCTTTTCATTAAAAATATAGCTTATGGAAGAGCAGCTTTGCATAAGAAATTTGGGGAGCAGAGCTGGGAAGTGAAGGAAGGAGAAGCAAGCATGTCTTATCTTGGGAGCTCTGACAGGCAGCAGAACAGGCTCCCTTCCAGTAGCTGGTGCAGGGAGAGGGTGGGGAGCTGGAGGGAAGGTCAGGGCCTCACACCACCGAGTCCAGGGCAGGGCGGGTGCCCCAGCCGCAGAACAGTCAGGATAGGGCAAGCTCTGTCTCCCAAATCCGTAGAGCCTGGCTAACCTAAGGTGAGGCAAATGCAAGAGCTGAGGAGTGGGTGTCTGTGGTCAGGATGCACAGAGGTGCTGCGGAGTGGGGGTGCCCAGCAGGACCTGGGGCCCTTGTACACAGTGTCTGCTGTGCTGGAGCTTCCCGTGGAGGCCCGATGTCTGAAGGCAAGGTGTGGTTTAACTGGCACCAGACAAAACTGGAAAGGGTAGGGCAGGAGTGAAAGGGTTGTGTGTGAAGAAAATGGCTTTGCAGTCACATGGACCGACTCCAATCCCAGTTCTACCACTCGGCAGCTGTCACCAGGGCAAGGAGCTCATCTTCCCTGAGCCTCCATTTCTTCTCTCTAAATAGAGAATAAACGTACCTCCCTCGCAAGGTTTTAGTGAGGACCTGAGATCAATCTATGCAAGGGAGTCTTGCAACCGCCGTTATTAACTGCAGGAGTCAGCAACGGGATAGGAGAGATTTGCCAAGATCCACAGTGTTTTCTGACACAGAGGGAAGGTTTTCATGCTATCAGTTGCGTAATCTGCAACATTTATTATGCTGCATTACCATGTCTGAAGGGCTGTGAGTATCAAGGTTGCAAAGCCCAGACACTTCCCTAGAAGGCTCTGTAGGCAGGTAGAGGATGCCGGGATGGACAGCTCATGCCTGCACTCTGGCCTCTCCCCCAGAGTCCAGCAGTGTCTGGAGAGACGGGAGGAGGAAAACTACAAAGAGCTAAGCAAATCAATAAACAAGGCACCCACTGAAGGATGGCTTTAATGAAATGAGCCTGCTTGGCCACCAGACACTCAAGTCAAACAGTTAATGTAATTTCCTTTATCCACCACCTTCCCTGAGATCTAAAGTGTTTCTTGAGTCCCTTCAGAAAACATCCCATGCCTCGCAGGACTGCCGCTTCCAACCTAGGTGCGTTTGGCAGTCCTCTCTGAGGTCTGTGGAACATCTGACTCCAGGATGGTGGGCTTTCTGAGAACCCTTCTGCCTGGCCCTGATAGATATCACTGTGCTGAAGCTGACTGGGTAGGGCCTGAGCAGAACTTGCCTGCTACCAACATAGATGCAAACAGCTCAGGTTTATAGTCCTGCGAGTGTGCCAGATGTGATTTTCCAGACTTGGAAACCTCCCACAGTCTAGCTCTTCAGAGCAAGAATCATGTTTATCTGCATTTCTACAGGACATGCCAGTGCAATCATCCTCTTAGGCCCGGGCAAGAGGGGCTGTGCTGCAGTGGGTCCTGCAAGTCACAAACAGACGCTATATAAACTCAGTAAGGAACACAGCATCTCTGCCCCTCTAAACCTAGCGTTCTGTGCTGGCTGAGCTTGCCCTAACCCTAAACATCTGCTCTCAAGACTAACACCATTTGGGGCCCAGGGAGACACTTCTCCACTCTCTTGCCTTATGGCCACAGATAAAAAGCTGCTGTGTCTCACCGATACAAACATCTGTGACATCACAGAAGGTCGCCCCTTCAGATACAGGCAGGATATGAGCTGTGGAAGCTTTGAGGTAAGACTAATTATCTAACTTGATGAATCCTCCCTCTTGGCATAAATGCAATTGATTCTTGCATAGCTAATCTCATTTTCCCTTTCCTCCCTCTCATCTCCGATCCCTGGTTCTAGGGCATGTGCTGGCTAGCAGCAGCTCATGGTAGAGGCTGGGCTCAGACTCTCTTAGTACTCACAAATTGGTAAATAAATGTGTAGGTTGAAACTTAACAAGTACAAGACGATAACAATGACACTAGACCCTTGGCAACTAGATGGATGCCAAATGCCAGAACTGTAAAATAGTTTTAATTTTATAAAAATATTTCATAAGGCCGGGTGTGGTGACTCAAGCCTGTAATCCCAGCACTTTGGGAGGCCAGGGCAGATGGATCACCTGAGGTCAGGAGTTCAAGACCAGCCTGGCCAACATAGTGCAACAGTCTCAAAATTACAAAAATTAGCTGGGTGTGATGGCGCATGCCTGTAGTCCCAGCTACTCGGGAGGCTGAGGCAGGAGAATCGCTTGAACTCGGAAAGCAGAGGCTGGGGTGAGCCGAGATCACGCCATTGCACTCTTGCCTGGGCAAGACAGAGCAAGACTCTGTCTCAAACAAATGAAAAATATTTAATAAGGTGTAATCACTTTTTCAAAAAATGTAAATAAACATTGCAGCTTTATTTAAATAAATTTGAGTTATACTTCGGACAATTCATTGTTTTTAAAGTTTCGTAGATGATTTTGTATATTTTAAGCCAAAAATAACTTTTGAAAACACACACTCATTTTAATTTGCATTTCCGATGAAAATATTTTCAAGTTTTGTACACTTTAAATACAATTCTCTGTGTTTTCAATCCTTTGAATCATTGAGATTGAGTGCAGTTCAGGTTGTGACAGGATAGGATGTGAAAAATGGAGCTCAGAAAAGAGAAAAAGGTGAAAAAAGGCAAATAGAAAATCTTCGAGGGGACAGTCTGCTTAAATTTTTAAACACTTGAGAGGGTGAAATTTAGCACAGTCTGGTGAGCATAACCCACTTAAAATTTACAGACAGGATGTAACCAATTTTTTAATGGAGATTTAATGACTAATCAGCAAGAAAACTATCCTAATAAAATCAGCAATTTGAACAGGTCAAATAAGACCCCTGAAACTCCGTATTTGTTACTGTCTGAGGATTTAGTTACTAATCAGAACAATGAGAATGTACGTGGGCCTTTGATTCTGCTCGGTTAGGGTCCGTGCGTGTTCGGGGGAGTCCCGGGCTGTCTGGGTTCCCATCAGCAAACCGGCCCTGCTGGGGACGGTGGGCATACATTCCCATCCTCGGAACCAGGAACTCTGCCACCAGGCCCCAGGGCCACCACTCACTGGATCGGAGCCTTTCTTCTTGAAAATTTCAATTCAAGACAGGCAGAGGCGGAGTCGGTTGGCCAATAGCACATTCTGGTAAGGACAAGGCCTCATACATAATCTCAACGTTTCTAGCACAGCCACAGCAAGAAAATAGGCTTTCATAATACTTTTAGATTTTAATTGAAAATCGTCAACAAGTTTGCACTCCCCTGTGCAGGAGGATTTTGTTTGTTTTTGTTTGTTTTGTTTTAGACAAATTCTCACTGTCACCCAGGCTGGAGTGCAGTAGCATGATTGTGGCTCACCACAGGCTTGACCTCCCAGGCTCAAGGGATCCTCCCACCTTGGCCTCCCAGGTAGCTGGGACCACAAGTGCACACAGCCACCACACCTGGCTATTTTTTTAATATTTTGTAGAGACAGAGGGGTCTCTTTATGTTGCTCAGGTTGGTCTCGAACTCCTGAGCTCAAGCAATCCTCCTGCCTCAGCCTCCCAAAGGGCCGAGATAGGTTATCTATTCTTTAAACAAATATATATTGAGTATCAGCATTGTGGCAGGTATCAAGAAGAACTAGGAGTGAGGTAGGGACCCTGACCCTGTGGAGAAGGCAGATGTGATTCAAAGAAACACTCAAGGCGGCCTGCAAGGAAACACTATCGCTTATCACGGAGAGGCACGTGTCTCAGAGAGAATTGGTTGAAAGAAGGAATAGCCCCATGGTCCTCTGCTCCCTGCCTACCTGTGGCCTTCTTGAGAGTTCTCTCCCTGGCTGCTCCTAATCACGGTGTCCCTCCCTGTGTGCCTTCTTCTCTTCCTCCCTTTCGTAAGTAACCAGCCCCTGTGGGTTTGTGTGGGATAAAACCTGGGAGTCTTGTTAGGGAGAGGCACTCTCATTTTAATTTGCATTTCCGATGAAAAACGGAAATTCAGAGAAGGGACGCTGCATTACTGAAGCACAGGGCTTTTCTTTAAGTCATGATGAATGTCCTCATCCTCAGAGAAATCAGCTTGTGCTGGAGTTGGAGAGCTGGCTGCCTGAGGCATCTGGGATGTAAATGTGGTTTCCCCAGATTCAGTTGGTGGTGTTAAAAAAGAAAAAACACAGGCTTGCGAGAGGGCCCAGAATTAGAAAAAAATAAGAAGCTGGAGCTGTGGATGAGTGGAAGTCTCACTGATTCCTATAGAAATAGAGCATTTAAAATTAACTTGGTTTAAAAATAATCAGGAATATGGAGTTGATTTACTATCTATGTTTCCCATTGCTTGATTCAATTTCTGTTTTGAGAAATCCATCATGTATTCAGGTTCCAAAGACTCAATTCTAGCTCTGCGCTTCAGTAACCGTGGCTATGGCCTCTTCTCAGGAGTTCACACATCTGCAGGCTATTCCGCTACGGTTGCCTATTTGACCTCCTCGGCCAGCTGGGACTTTGACCTCGACCCTGCATGTTGTTTGTGCCTGTCTGGGCAAAATTTTTAGATTCCTCTTGTATTAGTCCGTTTTCACGCTGCTGATAACAACATACCCAACCTGGGTACTTTATAAAGAAAAGAGGTTTAACGTGGCTGGGTGCGTTGGCTCACGCCTGTAATCCCAGCACTTTGATTGCCGAGGTGGTCGGATCACCTGAGGTCGGGAGTTTGAGACCAGCCTGACCAACACGGTGAAACCCCATCTCTACTTAAAAAAAAATTAGCCAGGCACGGTGGCATACGCTTGTGGTTCCAGCTACTCGGGATACTGAGGCAAGAGAATTGCTTGAACCCAGGAGACGGACGTTGTAGATTGCAGTGAGCCGAGATCACACCACTGCACTCCAGTCTGGGCAACAGAGCAAGACTCCACCTCAAATAAATAAATAAATAAAATGTATAAATAAAGAAAAGAGGTTTAACGGACTCACAGTTCCACGTGGCTGGGGAGCTTCACAATCATGGCAGAAGGCGAAGGAGGAGTAAAGGCTTGTCTTATGTGGCAGCAGGGAAGAGAAAACTTGTGCAGGGGAACTCCTCTCTATAAGACCATCAGATGTCATGAGACTTTTTCAGCATAAGACCTGCCTTTATGATTCAATTGCCTCCCACTTGGATTCCTCCCATGACACATGGGAATTGCGGGAGCTACAATTCAAGATGAGATTTGGGTGGGGACACAGCCATATCTTATCACCTCCTTCAGAGAACATCTTGCACATTCCTAGAGTAGTCCAGTGACTTTGAGACCTTTTTATTTCATTGGTCTGTTTCCCCAAGGCTCACTGTTACAGCCACATACAAGAGCGCAGGCCTGTGTCTTGATAATTCAGAAATAAGCAAGTCAATCTTTTTAAAAAGTTAAAGGCATGAATGAAAGCACAGAGTCTCAATTGAGAAGGCTGATGACTTTCTGGTAATCATGTCTTGTGTTTAGTAAGTAATATCATGGCCATACATTTGTTCTGAGACAAACGAGGTGCAGGGAATATTACACTCCTTCATTCTTCTCAGTCATTTCATACCTGACCTGGCCCCACCACCAGTGGGGTGGTGGTCGATCACCTCTCCACTTTGAGAGTGACCTATCCCTTGAACAAGAGGCTCTGGGGGTTCCACTGTCCTTCAGGGAAGTCCCTGCCCCTGTTCCATTCCCGTAGCTCATGGCCTCAGGATCCTTGTGGGGTCAAGAGTTGTGCAGCCTTTGTGCCAGTCACTCCCCACAGCATTACACTGCATATGCTTTAACATTATGCTAAGTTAAATATGCAAGTCACAAAAAGACAAACATTATATGATTACACTGCATCACGGTCCCACCACCCAAGGCAGTTCCTACAGGTGGGTGCAGGCCCTGCTGCTCTTCATCCTCCCCAGCCTGGGAAATCCTACTGCCCCATGGACCGGTGCACCTCCCTGCCAACACACAGAGCCTCCCTCCTCTGGGGTAACCCAGCCCTGGGTATTATAAAGCTAAACTTTTAAAAACAAAGGCCCCATATCCACATGCGAAAGAATGAAGTTGGACCTCTATGTCACATCATAAACAAAAGTTAACTCAAAATGAATCAGTGACTTCAGTGTAAGAACTAAGCCTATGAAACTCTTAGGAGAAGACGTAGGGGTAAATCTTTAGGACTTTGCATTTGAGAATAGATTCTCAAATAGGACACTAAAAGCTTGAGAAACAAAATAAAAAATAGATAAATTGGACTTTATCAAAATTAGAAATATTTGTATATCAAAGGACAGTCTCAGGAGAGTGGAAAGACAAATTATAGAATGGGAAAAACGTTTGCAAATCATGTGTCTTGTAAGAATCTAGTATCCGGAATATATAAACAATTCTTACACTCACCAGCAAAAAGGCAAACAACCCAACTTAAAAATGGGCAAAGGACTTGAATGGACATTTCCCCAAAGAAGATATGCAAATGGCCAGAGAGCACATACGAAGGTGCTAAACATTATTAGTCATCAGAGAAATGCAAATCAAAACTACACAAGATACCACTTCACAACCATTAGGATGGTTATAATCGTTAAAAACAAAAAATGAAAACAGACAAACAAACAAAAAAAAACAAACAAGGCCGGGCACAGTGGTTCACCCCTGTAATCCCAGCACTTTGGGAGGCCGAGGTAGGTGGATCACAAGGTCAAGAGATCAAGACCATCCTGGCCAACATGGTGAAACCCTATCTCTACTAAAAATACAAAAATTAACTGGGCATGGTGATGCGTGCCTGTGATCCCAGCTACTCAGGAGACTGAGGCCGGGGAATCACTTGAACCTGGGAGGCAGAGGTTGCAGTGAGCCGAGATCACGTCACTGCACTCCAGCCTCGCAATAGAGCGAGACACCATCTCGAAAACCAAACAAAACAAAACAAAACAAAAAGAAGTATTGACAAGAATGTAGAGAAACTGGAACCCTTGTGCATTGCTGGTCAGGAATGTAAAATGGTGCAGCTACTACAAAAAACAATATGGCAATTATGCAACAAAATTAAACAAAGAATTGATTGGCTGGGTGAGATGGCTTACATCTCTAATCCCACCACTTTGGGAGGCTGAGGCGGGCGTATCACTTGAAGTCAGGAGTTCGAGACCAGCCTGGGCAACATGGTGAAGCCCCATCTCTACTAAAAATACAAAAATTAGCTGGGCGTGGTGGTGGGCTCCTATAATCCCAGCTACTCAGGAGGCTGAGGCAGGAGAATCGCTTGAACCCGGGAGGCGGAGGTTGCACTGAGCCAAGATGGCGCCACTGCACTCCAGCCTGGGCGACAGAGTGAGACTCTGTCTCAAAACACACACAAAAAATGGGAAGTCCTGCACAGGCTACATCCCGGATGAACTTTGAGGACATTATACTAAGTTAAATATACAAGTCACAAAAAGACAAACATTATATGATTATACTTTTATGAGATAGTAGCCAAATTCATAGAGACAGAAAGTGGAATGGTGGTTGCCAGAGCCTGTGGGGGGCGGTGAATGGGGAGTGACTGCTTAATAGGTAGGGAGTTCTCTTTCTGGGGTGATGAAATGGTTTGGGATTTGATAGAAGTGTTTGTTGCACAGCATCATGACTGTACTAAATGTCATAGAATCGCACACTTTGAAATGGTTAATTCCATCTTATATAAATTTCACCTCAATTAAAAAAAAAAAGACTTGTTAATTATCCTTTGGTCCTTGCTTCCAGAGAATGTATTCTTTTTTTTTTTTTTGGAAACGGAGTCTCGCTTGCTCTCTCACACAGGCTGGAGTGCAGTGGCGCGATCTTGGCTGGCTCACTGCAATCTTTGCCTCCCTGGTTCAAACAATTCTCCTGCCTCAGTCTCCCAAATAGTTGGGATTACAGGCATGCACCGCCATGCCTGGCTAATTTTTGTATTTTTAATAGAGACAGGGTTTCACCATGTTGGCCAGGCTGGTCTTGAACTCCTGACCTCAGGTGATCCACCCGCCTTGGCCTCCCAAAGTGCTGAGATCACAGGCATAAGCCACCGCACCCAGCCCAGGCTACACATTCTTTAGTAATCTTGTTTTGGGGGTTTTAGGGGAATAATAGGAGGCAAAACCTGGTTCATTTCCCAGTGTTGTTGTTGTTGTTGTTGTTGTTGTTGTTGTTTTTCTCTCTATTCCTCAAATTTTTGAAAGTGCTCTTGTATATATTATTGCCTTTGAACTTCATAACAATCCTGGAGGTAGATAAGGCAGCTGTCACCAACCTCATTCAACATATGAAGAAACTGAGACTCAGAGACACTCACTGATCTCCCCAAGGTCATGCAGACAGAAAGTCAAAAATATTCAGACCCTGTTCTAAGAACATCCACTATCAGACCACCCTGGAGAGCAGGAGGAGGGTTCAAGCTGTCTTATCACCATGGATACTTGGGACCACCAAGGATGAGGCTGGGGGCGATTTCCATTGCATTGTTTCTGAGCCTTGTGAAAACTTCATGACTATTTTAGCTAAACTCAGAATGTGTACTGAGTGAGGCTGAACCCGCCCAGGCTCCCTCCCCACCCCATCACCCCACCACTTCAATCATCCGCCCTCAGAGAGGAGCTCTGCTCGGCATTTCAAGGGGTCGGCAGGTAAGAGGAGCAAACAGGCTTAAAGCCTGATCTCACCAGGTAGAGAGTCCTCCTTCTCTCGTCTCCTCTTACCTTGGTCAGGGAGACCTGGGTTGGAAAGCTTCTGCCCGACAGGAGGGTGTTCTCAGCCCTGGGGGACCAAGCGGGACCAGGAAGGGTTCAGAAGAAAATAACCTTTGGGGCTGACTTGGCTCAGCCTTGGCTTACGTTTCAAGGGGAAGAGGTAAAAGTTTCTCCCTTGCTCCGTGCAACCATCCAAGAGAGGTCAGCAGATGAAAATTCTGGGCAAGTAGCAGAATTCAAGATATTTTGTTTCTCCTGCAGGAAGATGGTGGAGGGTATGTTTAGATCTAGATAAGAATTGGAGGAGGATCTATTAGGTGGGATCACGGAGCACTGACATTGGGACGCCCTCAACGTGGCCTAGACCTTGGGGATTTGGGGCTGGGATGCTCTCAGGAGCTCAGCCTCAGGAATGGGGTCACCAAGTGACGGAATATTACCATCATCAAAGCAAATGCACCAGCACACAGTGGGGCTGGGGAGGGGAGATGGTAGGGCATGCCAGCCTCTTGGGATGTGGAATTGGGTGGGAGATGGGGGTCCTACTGTAGGATCACATTCAAGCCCAGTGTTGAGGAGTTGGAAGATGGTGATAAGCAAGCTTGCTGAGGGGTAGGTGAATAGTAAGCCTTGTGGTTGAATGGAGGCTGGACCAGGGCCCGTGTGTCCCGTTCCTTCTCCCTGGGAGGTAGACTCTGTCATCGCCTTCTGCAACTGAATCAATGAATGAAGAAGTCAAACCCAGGAGCCCGTGTTGTGCGGCAAACTGGCCCACAAACAATCCCAAAGGAAGGCGATAGTGTTATTTTTCTTCTGCCTTTTATAGCATTTTCTCTTAGGTTTATTATGGTGGTGGGGATACAGCCAAAAGTCTTGAAAATACTAAAACACAGGGTCATATTTTTAAAGCCAAGCCTTTTTAGACCTTGGGAAGCAGGGAAGCAAAGATAAAAGGCAGCAGGGTGAAGAAGGCTATAACAACTGTCATTAACATGAATAGTGGTCATCAAGGCTATAATATTCCTACCACTGACAATAAGAAGATAATACTGAGGGCAGCCTTGGGACATCTAGGAGTCTGGGATTGCCTTCTGGGTATTATCAGGATTGAGCCATGAAATCAAGGGATCCTGGCCAAGGCTTCCCGGGAGGGGTGAGTGTGGGCAGGCCTGGAGGAAAGATGTAAAACAGAAAGCAGGGAAACAAGTGGCCAACACTGCTTTTTCCCTGGCAATTTCTGGCCTGGACTTTTTCTTTTCCAAGCCTGAACCATTGATTGCTTGGGTGAGAGGGCAGGAGCCTTTCCACAGCCCTGATCTATCTAAATGTCTTCAATGCTAGAACACACCTTCAACATCTGACCCTAGGGCTAGAGAATGTGATTGGGGGACGTTGGCAACAGACAGCCTCAGTGCAGCAACCTCACTTCCATCCATCCATGTGACTTTCCTCATTTGCCCTGGGGAGCTCTGGAACACTTTTGGAGGGTCTCTCGAGATCCATATTAGATGCTCAATAATGATCTATCAATGTGGATGGGAAATTAGTGCATCACCTTCGTATCCCTCTGAGAAGGTCACAGGATAAACCTGCGTTTGCCATGGGCCCCTCAGGCCAGGGGCCCTGGACCACTGCGGGGCCTTCTGTGTCCTTAGGATGTACTCAGGAGGCCAGACCTGAGCTCCATCCAATTTGGACTTGAATTTTTTCCCCATGAGAGGAGCATCAGTACACAAGGCATTGCTTCCATTGGGGACAAAAATCTGGCCATGAGAGAGCCCAAGATGCTCCCCATTCCCCCTCACCTGGGTGCAGCCAAGAAAGGCCTCTGGGGGCTGGACATGTCTTTGGGGAGTCTGAGACCACTCCTTCCTCTGACTTCCCTGAATCTTCTGTAAATATTTCCTACTCTCTTTGCTGTGTGTGGACGGAATTCGCTGGGGGGACCTCGAAGAGAAGGTGAGTTCTGTGCTCAGGTTGCCATAGAAGAAAAATCAAATTTCGTGCCTGTGGATCGAAAGGACGAGGGGCAGCTGAGAGCCAGCTGCATACATAAGACCCGGCACAGAGTGAGTGCTCAACAAAGGGTGCCTGCGAGCGTTGCCTAGCGCGAACCAAGCAAGCACGCTGTGTTTCTGGGCTCCCAGCCAAGGGTCTCTAGTGTTCCCGCATTTTGCTGCAGGAAAGGGACCAAACCATAGAGCAAACAGAAGCAAAAGTAGCCCCCAGACACAATCAGGGGCCTGGCCTTGGCCCCTGCAGAGGGACTGCTGCCCGCCTCTCACAGTAGAAGTGGGCACCACACTCTGACTGTGTGGCTTGCATGATGCCGCCTCCTCCAGGCAGGCTGCCCTGAGTTCCCAGAGAACCTGTACATTTTCTCTGACCTTACCGCTCCTCTGTAAGGATGCCTGGCTTGTCCGCTGCACCTCATGGATGGCACTTTTTAACTTATATTTTGGTTATTTTTACGCTTTCAAAGTATTCACTATTCTACTGTCTGCTACTTGCACCTCCTTGAGGTTAGAGACTTTCTGTGCATCTTTGCATCACTCACAGGCCCAGCTCTGTGCTTCTCCCCAAGACACACTGCAGACTTTTGTACATGCAAAAACCTTCATTCTCCAGGAGTTTCCGACAAGGGTGTTAGAAGAGTCAGTGCTCAGCCCAAGAGGATGCGCTGTGACCTCGATGTTTGTATGCCTCTCTGAACACAGATGGGCACGAGAGGGCTGACATGCCACAGAGGTGGCAAAGGAACTTGTGGTTAGAGGGCCCCTGGGCCTCACACCCTGCTCTTCAGAGCTTCATAACCAGGGTGATCACATAGCTTGTGGCCCAAGCCATGGCACGCTGAGAGTGAAACGGAGCCACTCTCACTAGCTAGGCAGGACCACAGACATGCCCGGCACCAGACGGGGCCACACCTCCAGCCTCTGGCCTCCTCCACACACTTTACCAAGCGAGACTCTAACTGCAGCCCTATTGTTTCAAAATTGTTCTGAAACTACTCTGGCCACTAAACTCAATTAGTATACTCTTTACTAAGAATTGGAATAGTGGAGCTAAATGGGATCTTTACAAATTTCTCATCACCTCTGCAGATGAGGAAACTGAGGCTGAACTGACTCAAAACTACTTCCTGAAATGCAGGATAGATTTCCTTTAATGCCATTTATTTTATTTTATTTTATTTTATTTTATTTTATTTTTTGAAACGGAGTTTGGCTCTTGTTGCCCAGACTGGCGTGCAAAAGTGCGATCTTGGTTCACCGCAACCTCCGCCTCACGGGCTCAAGCAATTCTCCTGCCTCAGCCTCCTGATTAGCTGGGATTACAGGCATATGCCACCACACTTGCCTAATTTTGAACTTTTAGTAGAGATGGGGTTTCTCCACATTGGTCGGGCTGGTCTTGAACTCCAGACCTCAGGTGATCTGCCTGCCTCGGCCTCCCAAAGTGCTGGGATTACAGGCATGAGCCACCGTGCCCAGCCTTTAATGCCATTTTTAAAATGCCTTTCCCCAAAATGATTCCTCTTCAACTTACCTCTCTGCTTCAGATGAGCCAATTGTGATTCATTTGTTCATTAATTCATCAGGTTTAAAAACATGAACTATGGGATGCCTATGGTAGCATCGGGCAAGCTGATGGTTACAGAGGGCAGTGGCCACTGTTCAGGGGACTGCAGCATCCTGGGAGATAGACTCGGGAAGACCAGGAGATGGCGACGCATGGGAAAGGCTCTGCTGGAGGTCAGCCTGGGAAGCCGGGCAGGAGCCAGGGAGGGCTGGGCTGAGGCGGGGCAGACAGGGAGTGGGGGCCCAGGGGTTTCCCAGAGACATGCTGACATTTAAGCTGAATTTTTAAAATTGAGCAGGTTTTTAGTTTGTTTAGTTTTAGTGATAGAGTCTAGATGGGATCTCAGAACTCCCCTCTAAAGTCACGAGGAAGGAAAGGACACCTAGAAGTTAGGATTTCCAAAAAGCAAGGGCTATTACTCCAATTTTAAAAAGATGAAAAGAACATGTTTCAAAACTGCATACCAATTGCTCTAATACTGAGCTTTATTTTAGAAATCTAGAAAATGGGCCAGGCCTGGTGGCTCATACCTGTCATCCCAGCACTTCGGGAGGCCGAGGCAGGCAGATTGCTTGAGCCCAGGAGTTCAGGACCACTCTGGCCAACACAGCAAAACCCCATCTCTTCAAAAAATAAAAATATTAGCCGGGCATAGTGGAGCATGCTTGTAGTCCCAGCTACTTGGGAGGCTGAGGTGGGAGGATCACCTGAGGCTGGGAGGTAGAGGTGGTAGTGAGCTGTGATTATGCCCCTGCACCCCAGCCTGGGTGACAAAGCAAGACCCTGTCTCAAAAAAAAAAAAAAAAAAAAACCAAAAAAATGTTGAAGAGATGCCTTGGGATTGAATACACAGTCTTTAAAGTCAGATGGACCCTGGGTGTATGTAAATCTTTTTAGTTCTAAGTCCTTGAGCAACTTACTCAAGTTCAGTCCTATTGTCTGTAGACCAGAAATAAAAATATTGATCTCAAGGGGTCATTGTGAAAATTCAGTGAAAATGTGAAAAGTACTTTGCACAGTGCCTAGCACAGGGTAAATAGTCAATAACTGTATTATTTTTATTTATAATACAGTGTGATGAGTAGGAATCAATTTGTTTCCCTTAGAATATTATACTCATTTAATTTTAATTTCAATTTTGATAGTTTTATAGCTATACCCATGATGTATCAGGATTTTAGCAGAGTTCTGACAAAAATCATCCTTACACCACAAGCAACCATCCTTGTGTTTGTGGTGGGAATTCTAGATGGTGATTAGTTGTCTTAGGGAGGAAGAGTGGGGAAGCAATTAAGACCAAGGACAGAGGGGGCTTTGTTTATATCTTCAATGTGTTATTATTTAAATAATCCCGAGGAAATACGGCAACATGTTTAGGTGGAGAATGCTCACTTCCCACCAGTGGCTTGTTTTTCTTTCAACAATGACTTTTCCCTTGGAAATTCTTTAACAGCCTGCAGCCCGCCTAAATCACTCTCAGTTGAAACTGCTCCCTGAACAGTGCTGAATCTTTTGTGATGGATCATTACAGTTTGAACTATGTTTTAAAATTGGAAATGAGGGTGGTTCCGTGCATAACATCGTAGAGCCAGCAGTAGAACTGGGATTGGAAGCTAAAAGCGGCACGAAGTGTGACATTTTACAGCACATCTTGTTGGTTCCTTGCAGGAAAATTCGTTTCCAAGACTCACACTAAGAGCCACAGACACCAGAGTGAAAGCCCAAGCCCTGATTTGCCAAAGCCAGTTGAGACGTAGAATATTACCTTCTCCAAATCATTGGGAGCGCAGTCTTTCCTCGAAAGCAACCAAGATTTTCAAGAAACCACTTTTTATAATTTGACTCTGACATTGTAAAATGGTTATTTTTAAAGTAAAATCAATTTTTAGTGAGTATTTGCGTTGCCAGACACATCAGAGTGTTTCTTGGTTTTAGTTTCTTCTTCTTTTTAGTGTATAAAATGCAGGTTAAATAGATCTAAAGTATGTGAAATATGATGCTCACTAGCTGTTACAAAATCCAAGTATTATTTTATTTTATTTTATTACAGAGTGAAAAGGTAAGTTAAACATCTAGTTAATGCCTGGCCTGATTTGATATGCTGAGATAATCTTTTTTTTTTTTTTTTGCAATAGGGCTGATATTAGAGGAAATGAGCTTTATGTAATGCCTTTGGGGTAGAGTGCACTTACTGTGTAGATAACTGTAACAGCTCACTATTGCTGCATAACAAGCAACCCCAAAACTCAGGGGCTTAAAAAACATAAACATTTATTCTTATTCATGAGTCTGCAAGTCAGCTGGGCAGTTCTGCTGATCTAAGCCAAACTTTGCTGACCTTGGCCGGGCTCCCTCAGGCTTCTTTGATTGGCAGGCAGGGGGGATGGGGCAGGCCAGTTGGTCTAGGACGAGCTCACTTGCATGACGGTGATTGCTGGGCTGCTGGCTGGGGCACTGGGATATAAATATGTCCTGAGTATTTCACCCAGCAGGTTGTCCTGGGCTTGTTGTTGCAGCTAGGCAAGGGTCGAAGAAAGAGAAAGAGGACGAGCAAGACCTCTTGAGAGCTAGGCTGGGTGCTAGCACACCAATTCTGCCTGTTTCTGGTGGCCACCAGGTCTATGAAAAGAGCACAGATACAAGGAAGAAACAATTGCGTCCACTTTGGCAATGAGTTGCGCCACAGGAACCATGCCTTGAGGGAGAATGTTTTGACTTGTTCTTCTTTATTGTTGGGAAAGTCTTTTCTAAACGAACTTCTCATTTCTCTTCTGGTTACATACCATAGCATATGAAGTGTTTTCTGGGATCTCACCAGTCACAGGGTGCTGAATCCCCTCACCTCCAAACATGGTTTCAGTAGAATTGTACTTACAAATGGAAAATGTTACAAAATCTGGAAGTGGATTGATTGCTTCCAAGCAAACACATGCTCTATTGTTTTAACCTCCAACTCTAAAACTGTTTAGTTTTTGATCACTGCTTAAAATCAGGTATCATGGGGAACAGTACCTACTGAAATGCTTTCGTCTGCTAACACTTGAGGTTGAATGAATTTCACTAATCCATTCTCATGAGGAGATTTTAAAGTGAAATTGGAGGAAACCGAGGTATTTGTATGTGTGGGCATGTGCACATTGAGGGAGGGAGTAGCGGGTGTGTGCACATGGATACATGTGTGCTGCAGGGGTTTGGATCAGGAATCACCACCAGGGTCAAGAGAAACGTCACACAACAGGGCTATGGGAAGACTGCTGAGTACAAATACAACTTGCTTTGCAATTTTGCTCCTCATTCTGGTCCCTGTCCTCAGAGTTAAGAGGACAGATTTTGAAGTTACACAGGCTTGTGTTAAAGCCCAGACTGGGGGTAAGATCCCAAACTTTCTGAACCTTACCTTTCTTATTTCTAAAATGAAGATGAAATGTTTGCCCCATTGTTGTGAGAGTGAGTGAGCTGTTGTACACAAAGCACTAGCATGCTCCCTGGCACAACGTGCATACTCAGCAAGTGGAAATTATCATAAGTCTTTCAACCTTTTAAGGATTTAATTGCTCCCACGATCTAGTCTAGGCAGAACTGGGAAATGACAAAGGCAGTAAAGAACAATGGAGCAGGCCGGGCGCAGTGGCTCACGCCTGTAATCCCGCACTTTGGGAGGCCGAGGCTGGCGGATCACGAGGTCAGGAGATCGAGACCATCCTGGCTAACACGGTGAAACCCCATCTCTACTAAAAATACAAAAAACTAGCCGGGCGTGGTGGCGGGCGCCTGTAGTCCCAGCTGCTCAGGAGGCTGAGGCAGGAGAATGCCATGAACCCGGGAAGCAGAGCTTGCAGTGAGCCAAGATTGCGCCACTGCACTCCAGCCTGGGCGGCAGAGCGAGACCCCGTCTAAAAAAAAAAAAAAAAAAAGAACAATAATGGAGCGAAAGCTGGAGAGAGACCTCTCCTTCATCCCTCGCTGCATCCATCCTCTCCCTTGCCTGGCAGACGGAGGTACCTTGGCATGATCCTGAATGGAGTGGGACTCATGTTCTGTTTATGCTGCTGTGACTGGCAAAGGGTGGGTTGTGGGTGTGCTAGATAAGAAAGATACTTCACTCTGGTCCTTGGACTAGCCCTTCAGAAAGGATGGAGAACAGGAATTAAACGTCTCTGCTTGGGGAGATTTCAGACATAAACCCCGGTGTCTTTCAGGACAATTCTGGGAAGCAGAGATGGATTTATAGCTAATGCTGCCCACAGGCTCTGCCTGGTAGATCAGACAGTGCTGCTAACAGGGTGAGTTTTGCCCACAGGCATGCGGGACATTTGTCCCAAGGCAATGTCCCTCAGTACTGTGCTAGTCTGCCCTTGCCTCCTGGCTTGCAGAGAGCCCCCAGCAGAACTCCATTCTTCTATTTCAGAATGTGATCCCTAGTTACGGGCAACAGTCCCTGGGAGGGGCCACATTTGGTGCAACAGACACAATTATTGTAAGTAAAGGACAGAATAGCTGCCTGTATTAATTTGTTCTCACACTGCTATAAAGAACTACCTGAGACTGGGTAATTTATGAAGAAAACAGGTTTCATTGACTCACAGTTCCACAGGCTGTACAGGAAGCATGGCTGGGAGGTCTCAGAAAACTTACAATCATGGTGGAAGCCAAAGGGGAAGCAAGCACGTATTCACATGGCGGCAGAAGAAAGAGAGAGAGCAGAAGGGGAAACGCTACACACCTTTAAATCATCAGATCTTGTGATAACTCGCTCATTATCACAAGAACAGCAAAGGGGGAAATCTGTCCCCACCATCCATGACCTTCCACCAGGCCCCACCCCCCCCCCCCACCACCCCACAACATTGGGAATTACAATTCAACATGAGATTCGGGTGGGGACACAGAGCCAAACCATATCACTGCCCCAGAATCACCAGCAATCTGTGGGGCACAGCTTGACAATTACTCAAAAAGTTCATCCCCAAGATTCAGCTGCAAAAATTTATGATCCTGTCTGGCAGTGTTGCTGGAGCAGCTTCTAGAGTTAATAGCCCCCAGGACTCCCTGAGGGATGTGCTTGATGTCTACCCAGTGCCACACCCTGGCATCCATACCTTCCAGGTGAACTTTCCTTCTCACAGTGCACTTCCCACTCAGGTCTGGAGCAGTTTCACTTTAGCTGGAAACTGGCACCAGAACTGGTCTAACAGGGGCCAACCACATGCCCTTTCGCAGACATCAGCAGGGTGGACCCACAGACCAGATGCCAGCATTGTTGTGAGAACAGCCTCCCTCACCTCCTCCATAACACACACCCCTGCCCCACCCGGAACCTTCCACATAGCTGTCCTGGTGGCACTGGGCCTGCCATGGAGCTGGCGCAATGAGAGTTGTGAGCACATGGCAGATTGAGGGTTATTTTTGAACGTCCTTGCTGGGAGGCAGTGGTGACCTTAAAGTAGGTTGTCTCTTTTTCTGGCATTTCAGTTTTATTGTAAAAGCATTTGTTTATAGAAACAGAGAATTCTAAGTGGCAAAAGCACACACATTATGCAAATGACAGATGTTGGCTATTTCTCTTCTCAGCCAAGAGAAACAGAGGGACCAGCTGTGACATGCTCGGGGGGAAGGGGAGCAACCAGTCACCCTGTCTTGAGAAGGACTGTCCTCATGAAACAGGCTCCTCCTCCAACCCAGAGGCCTCGGGGGATCAGGAGATCTCTGAAGATGGGAAGATTCCCTCCCAGTCCCTGCGGGGCAGAAGTGTAGGTTCTACTGCTGCTGTGGCACCATTCACTCGCCCCCAGAATTTCCCTGCTTGCTGTGTTCCCAGAGAGAGCTGGTGGCCTTTCCTGCCCTGCTCTAGCTCAAGCAAATCCACTTTGCTCTGTCCCATCCAGATGGAGATCATCATGAAGAGTCCAATGCTACTCAGAGAGCCAAGTATGGTGGATGCCCGAAGCTGTGTAAGGGCTCTGATAAGTCAGGTCTCTGAAGAAAAAGAAGAATCATAAAAATATATGAATATAATAATATCCAAATACATTAATTATATAATATATGGTTTTAAATGTATTAAATGAAATAATAAATAATACATTAATATTATACTATTATTAATGTATCATTTCAATGAGCAGTTCTGCAAAAATTTATTGTGTTCCTTATTATGCCAACATTATGTATGTCTGCGATTAGGGGCCCAAAGCCCTCAGCAGCTTACAGTTTAGAGAGAGAGAAAGATGCAAAGCCAAATCACTTCGATAAAATAGCAGTGCAGCGATAGAGGTGGGTAGGACAGACGAGGTTGGCCTGCGAAGAATGGACGGAGAAGTTTCCTATCACCAGCGCTGGCTGGAGGTACTGGGCTAGTGAAGAGAGAAGAGACCCTTTAAATAAAGTGGCTAGCACGTGGAGAACCATCTGAAAGCGTAGCCTTGAAGACAGACTTGATATTTCGACTCCAGCTGGAAAATCTCTGCTTTAAGGCCCCCACTCGTCAGGCGCAGAGGCTCACGCCTGTAATCCCAGCCCTTTGATCATGCCTGTGATCCCAGTTCTACTGTAATCCCAGCAGTAGAACCAAGGTGGGAGGATTACTTGAGCCCAGGAGTTCGAGGCCAGCTTGGGCTACATAGCAAGACCTTCAACTCTTGAAAAAAGAAAAGTTTTATAATTAACTGGGTGCAGTGGGTTGCACTGGTAGTCCCAGCTACTCAGGAGGCTGAGACAAGAGAATCACTTGAGCCTGGGAGGTTGAGGCTGCAGTGAGCTATGATCGTGCACTCCAGCCTGAGCAATAGAGTGAGACTCTGTCTAAAGAACAAGAAGAAGAAGAAGAAGAAGAAGAAGAAGAAGAAGAAGAAGAAGAAGAAGAAGAAGAAGACGACGAAGAGGAGGAGGAGGAGGAGGAGGAAGAGGAAGAAGACTCCCATTTGAGAACCTGCTTGATTCTCCTGGAAATGTGTGTCCACAGCATGTGTGCCTCGTTCCATGCCAACACTTGGCACATTGCCACTTAGTCACCTATTTACTCACCCCTCTCTCTCACTAGGTTCAGGCAGTGTCCTGGCCATCTCACTGAGTCCCCAGTGCATGTCATAGTGTTGGTCACATAGTTATTAATCAATAAATGAGTGAGTCACTAAATGAAATGCCTTAGAGAAGGCTGAGTTGCTTTTCAACTCTGTTTACTAAGAAACTCTGAGTTCTTTTAGTTTGATTAGAGTGAAAACCCAGATCACTGCTTCCTGTGTTTCAAACCTACTGCCAGGCTGGAATTTTATTTTTTCAGGGGCAAAATAAGGAACATAGGGATTTAAATGATTTGTAACACGATTATTACAGCTGTCCCCTGAAATCTACAGATCAGAAAAGCTCACAGTCTCGTTGTGTGGCTGCAAACAGTCCAAATACCCACATCCAACGCTGAGCTTCCTACAAGCTTTTATGCAGATTTTCTTGTTTTTTTCCCAACTTTATGAAGGAAGAGGTGACTCTATCAAGGTAATATAAGAGCCCCATCCCAATTCTTCAGCATCTGAGTTGCAAAAAAATCTGCACAGATGACACATTATGGAGTTAGTGAGATTGGATGGTGAAATCCCTGGGAACACAACAGAGTTTGCTAGAACGATCAGCTCCCACTACCGCACTCTTCTGAGCAAGAATCTCTCCTACCGCTTTCCTATTATCAGCCTTTTTTCAGACCCTGAGGTCCTGGACCTGCTTTCTGGAGCCACAAACATAAGGAGGTAATAAAAACTGAAATGGAAAACCAACATTTGCAAATGTAAAGCGGCATCCTTCCTTATTCTGCCAGAATCATAATGAGCCAGGCACCTGTGCAGAGACCCACTCTCTCATTAAAACATGAGCCAAAGTGTTCTGGAAATGATCCTTTTATTTCTTGCAGAGATTTGTTAAGTGAAATATGATTCCAGCAATGTAATTCACTCAACTCTTATTATTCAAAGATTTCCTGAGCATGATACCAGATACAGCAAGGTTATACTATGAATATAGATATCCAAGATGAAATGCTATGCTCTTCCTTCCCCATAAAGAAAATAGAGTAAATGAGACTTTAAAAAAATTATTTGTATCTATCTATCAATATATATGGCTGCAAACTTCTCTTAAAGAGACAGAATGTAAAGAATTCTCTGGGGACATCAGTTAAACTTGCGAGGAGTGTGATGAGCTGCGTATACTTCTGATTCGGTCTGGGCAAACTAAGGGAAGCCTTATAATAATATCTATTGCTTCTTGCCTTTTTGCCTCACATGATGAAGAACAAAAGATGACCAATTTTCACCTTTTTCACTTAATTATTTTGGGTTTGCTATTATATATAGAAATTGCTAACAAATATTTTTTCTGCTTTTCTAATATTTAGCTGTATTATTTCTGTTTTGTGGTATGCAGCATTGAGCAGCTAAAGTTAAATAGAAGTGGTATCAGGAGAACATGGAGACACAGTTCAGTATTTTGAGTCCCTGGATCGAGTTCAGGTTGCATCTCTCAGCCTCCTTAAGTCACATAGCCACTCAGAGCCTCTGACTCCTCCAAAGTGGAGGTGATAATGCCTTCCTTATAGATTTTTCTGAGATGTAGATGCAGTATCTGGCATGCACTAGGGGATGAGTAAATAGCAACTATCACTGTTATCTTCCTGATGATTGTCATATACCTCTCTATTCTGGTGTCCTTTTAACAACCTCTAAGATTTCTCCACTAAGAATACATTGGCTGTTGGGGGTTCTGTGTGAGCCTAACCACTCCTTCTCATTGCCTCTAGATTTCAAGCGAATTGAGAACAAGACACAGATCCCAGAGGAAATTAACATACAATATTCACTTAATTGCCGTTCTGGTGATACTGGAGAACGCCACAGGCACCTGCTGCTGTGGGGCATTCCCTTTCTGTCTGCCCTTTCCCTTGCAGTCAGACCTGGGGGACTGCATGTTGAAGAGTGGGGTCCACATACACTCACGCAGACATGGTGGACTTGTCTGGCTCGTACCCCAAGGAACTTGAGTAATTAAAATTCAGAGAACCAAGCCATGGGGCCCAGTATGAGCAGATACATTTAACACACTACAATCAACCATGACAGAAACAGACATCAGAAAATGGGGAGTGGAAAGGATAACAAACAAACAAAAGTACAAAAGTTTATTCCCCAATTCACCCCTCTGAAACAAGGACTATTAGGACATTTCCATGTTATGGAGACGGGCAGGACTATGAGGGAAAAGAGAATGGTTCCCTTTATTGGCCATTGATTGACTTGAGATATTTTTCTCTTTACTTACTTTAGGATGTGGTTCCAAAAGCAGTGAATTTATAAAATTCAGTTCAACACACCTGTATTGAATACTAATTTGCTGTAAGATACCATGGCGGAGTTCATCGTGTTGAATAGTTACTATATAAAAGACATTGTGGCAAAGCTTCATTTAAATCTGGAAAAGATGATGTTATGCCGAGGTAATCATCACCAGACTTTCCAAACCTTTAATATAGTCCTGCATTCCTTAACAGTGGGAATATATTCTGAGAAATGCATTGTTAAGTGATGTTATCATTGTGCAAACATGGTGAAATGTACTCACACAAACTTACATGCCATAACCTACTACACACCTAGGCCATACGGTACAGCCTGTTGTTCCTGGGCTGCACACCTGTATACAGCATGTCAGTGTACTGAATAGTGTAGGCAATTGTAATGCAATGGTGAGTATTTGTGTATCTGAACATACCTAAATATAGAAAAGGTGCATTAACAAAATACAGCATAAAACATTAAAAACATGGTACACTTGTATAGGGCACATGCCAGAACTGGAATTTGCTCTGGGCGAATCAGTGAGTGGGTGATGAGTGAATGTGAAGGCCTAGGACATTACTGTACACTTTTATATGACTGGCGGCCCTATAACTTTGTTTATACAGGCATCACTACAAACACTATTGAGAGTCGTCACACTCCCTTTTTGAGTAATGCATTGCACAAAAATACTACAATAGCTATGCAATAGGAATTTTTCAACTTCATTATAATCTCATATGCAGTTTATTGTTGACGGAAATGTTGTTACTTGGCACTTCACTGTATTCTAAAGTGCTCTGTGGGGTTCCCATTTCACTAATGTGACATAAGCCCACTATAGTCCATCCTGTCGTCTGATCACAACAAAAAACTCTGGATGGAAAAAATACAAAAAATAATACCGAGGCCTCTGGTTCTGGAATGTAAATAAAAGCAGGTGGACTGTGGAGGGGAGTCAAAACTTGGAGAGGACAACCCACGGGTGAGTTTCTCTCTCTCTCTCCTCTCTCTTCAGGGCTTTGTCTTAAGGGTGGCCCCTAGTCATTGAGCAATGTGGCAGGGGGTAGCCATGTAGGTAGCTAAAACTCCCATACAAATGACATCTTTCTGGTCAGAAGAATCAGGAACCAATATCTTTTGAGGGCTGGAGAACGAGGGGAAAATAGCACGAAGAAAGCAAGAAAAAAAGTGTTCCCTGCTCTGATCCTGTATGTAACCTTCATCAGTCTCAGCATTACCCCTGAGTGATACTCACAAAAGGTAGACAAAACTTGTGGTTCCAAATCTAACTGAGCTGATTGCCTGCTAAACCAACAGCATGAACATCCTCCATAGCATTATACTAGGACTCACTGTCTGCACCACATAACCCATTCACAATGTCCAGGATACAACCCCGAATTACCTGACATACACAAGAAAACGTGAGCAATTCTCAAAGGAAAGGACAACTAACATGTCAACCCCAAGATGAACCAGGTGTTGCGATTGTTAGACAAAGATGTTAAAGCATCTATGAAAACTATACCCCATGAGGTAAAGAAAAATATACTTGAAATGAATGAAAATACAGGTGTTCTCATCATAGAAATAGAAATTATAAAAAAAAGAAACAAGGGAAAATATTATAATTGAAAAATACAATATATAAAATAAAAATTCACAAAGTAGTCTCAATAAGGGACTAGAGATGATGAAAGAGAGTCAAGGAAATCTTCTCCAATATGAAAAAGACAGAAAATGCTGAAAATAAATGAGCAGAGACCCAGGGTTCTGTGAGACAATATCAGAAGGGCTAACAGACATTTTACTGAAGCCTAAGAAACAGAGAAAAGAATGACTGAGACAAAAAATATATATATATACTTGAAAAAATGATGGCCTTAAATGTCCCAAAATTGGTGAAAGACAAATTTACAGATTTAAGAAGCTCAGCAAACTCTAAATAAGATAAACTATTTTAAAATGCTTAGACACATCATAATCAAAATGCTGAAAACCAAATATAAAGAAAAAATTCTTGAAAGCAGGCAGATAAAAATGACACATTATGTACAGAGAACAATAATTCAAATAACTGTTGATCTCTCTTCAGAAACCATAGAGGCCAATGGGATGCCATCTTCAAAATAGTTAAAGAAAAGAACTGCCAACTCAGAATTCTAAATCCAGCAAAAATACCCCTTAGGAATGAAGGCAAAAGAAAAGGCTTCTCAGGGCCAGGCACAGTGGCTCACGCTTGTAATCCCAGCACTTTGGGAGGCTGAGGCAGGCGGATCTCTTGAGGTCAGGAGTTCGAGACCAGCCTGGGCAACATGGTGAAATCCCATCTCAACTAAAAAATATAAAAATTAGCCAGGTCTGGTGGCGTGCACTTCTAGTCCCAGCTACTTGGGAGGCTAAGGCAGGAGAATTGCTTGAACCCAAAAGGCAGAGGTTGCAGTGAGCTGAGGTTGTGCCACTGCACTCCAGCCTGGGTGATGGAGTGAGACTATGTCTCCCAAAAAATAAAAAAAGGAAAGAAAAAAAAAAAAAGAAAAAGATTCTCAGATGAAAAAAAAAAGAAAACTAAGATAATCCATCATCAGCTCTCCTGCTGTAAAAGAATTATTAATAGAAGTTCTTCAGGCCAAAGAGATGATGCGAGACAGAGGCTTGAATCTTTGGGAATGAATGAAGAACAACAAAAATGATGACTATCTAAGCAAATATAAAAGACTATTTTCCCCTCTTGAGTTCTTCAAAATATGTATGACTGATGAAAGGAAAAATTACAACATTATCTTTGTAGTTTTCAATGTATGCAGATATAATGCATATGAGGACATAATAAAAAGGTCAGTGTGGGAAAATTAAAGGTTGTAAGGTTTGTAACTTAGTTTTAGATATCAACTTTAAGCAGACTTTGAAAATTAGATATATGTATTTTTTCAATTGTTAAATTGTAGTAAAATATATATAATATAAAATTTACCATCTTAACCATTTTAAACATACAGCTCAGTGGTATTTTATTTGTTTATTTATTTATTTATTTATTTGGAACACGGTCTCACTCTGTCACCCAGGCTGGAGTGCAGTGGCACAGTTATAGCTCACACTATATAAATAAACAGTTATAGTAACCTCAAACTCCTGGGCTCAAGTGATCCTCCCATGTCAGCCTCCCAAGTAGCTAAGACTACAGGCATGTGCCACAATGCCTGGCTAATTTTTTTGGGTAGATATGTTTCACACTATGTTGCCTAGGCTGGTCTTGAACTCCTGGCCTCAAGCAATCCTCCTGTTTCAGTCTCCCAAAGTATTGGGATTGTAGGCATGAGCTTCTGCACGCAGCTCAGTTCAGTGGTATTAAATACATTCATTTTGTTGTACCTCCATCTTCAGAACATTTTCCTCTTGAAAATCTGAAACTCTTTATCCATTAAGCAGTAACTCTTCATTCTTTCCTTCCCCAACCCCTGGCAACCACCATTCTACTCTGTCTGTATGGTTTTGGCTATGCTAAGTAGCTCATATAAGTGGAATTATATAGCACTTGTCCTTTTGTGAGTGAGTTTTTTTATAGGGGTGGGTACAGGAGGGATGGAGTCTTGCTCTGTTATCCAGGCTGGAGTGCAGTGGCGCACTCTTGGCTCGCTGTAAGCTCTGCCTCCCGGGTTCATGCCTTTCTCCTGCCTCAGTCTCCTGAGTAGCTGGGACTACAGGCACCTGCCACCACGCCCAGCTAAATTTTTTGTATTTTTAGTAGAGATAGAGTTTCACTGTGTTAGCCAGGATGGTCTTGATCTCCTCACCTCGTGATCCACCCACCTCGGCCTCCCAAAGTGCTAGGATTACAGGTGTCAGCCACGGTGCCCAGCCATGATTGGCTTATTATATTTAGCATAATGTTCTTGTCTCTTGTAACCTATTTTTTTAAATTTAAAGTGTATTTTTCTGATATTAGTATAGCTGCTTCTGCTCTCTTTTGATTACTGTTACATGGAATATCTTTTTCCATTATTTCACTTTCAACCTGTTTGTGTCTTTGGTGCTAAAGTAAGTATCTTGTAAGCAGCATGTAGTTGGATCATGTTTTTATATTCATTCTGTCGATCTCTGTCTTTGGTTGGATAGTTCAATCTATTTACACTTAGTAATGATTTATCTTCTGTATACCTTCTAACTTTTCGCACCTCATTGTCTGCATCACTGGTTTTTTTTTTAGTTGATTTTTTGTAGTAAAATATTTAAATTCCTTTCTCATTTCTTTTTGTGTATATTCTATAGCTATTTTCTCTCCCAAATTTATTCGTGGTGTCTTTTTAGGTTTTCTATCTTTTTGTGGATATTTTCATTTTGTTCATACATCACTTTCTTGACTTTTCCCCCATCTTAGTTCTTTGAGCATGTTTAAAACAGTTGTGTTAAAGTCTTTGTCCAGTAGAGCCATCATCAGGTCTTTTTCAGCAACAGTTTCTGTTGTTGTTTTCTTCTTCGAATAGGCCATACTTTTCTGTTTTGTTGCATGCCTTGCGATATTTTGTTGAAAAAAACGAACATTTGCATCTAACAAAGAGTAACTCTGGAAATAAAAAATTTCCCTGTTGCCAGAGTTTGCTATTTGATGTTTTGTTCTTTTTTTGTTTTGTTTTTTGACTGATGTATGCTGTATTTGTGCTAAGGATGAATCTGAGGTGTAAACTTAAGGTCTTCTCAGGTGTTTTCTGAGCCTGTACCTTTCCCTGGACATGCAAGATCACTTTCTAATTTCCCCCACATATGTAGCTGCTTTTGAATATTTTAGTCTTTGGTATCTATCTCCCAAAAGGAGAAAAAGAGAAAAATGAAGTGGAGAGGGAAACAAAAGATTTCAGCTCTTTAAATCTCCTGGAAGTCACCTCAGCTCGAGGGGGAGGGGCTTGCAATAATGGCGGTAGGCGCAAAAACAATGATCTCTGCCTCTTTGTCTGTAGCTCTGCGATCAGAAGCAGCAATTGGAGGTCAGAGAAGAGATCCTTGACATTTGGAGAACATTGCCCTTTTGGCCCATGCTCACTCCTGCAAGCTGTTCCTGGAACATGTGCACAGCTGCCTACCACAGGAATAGGAATGGAAAATGGGTAGTTGCTACTGTGCTAAGATATAAAATGGACTAAAACTAACTGAAACTTACCATCTAAGCCTTTCCTGGAATTTTCAGGCATTTAATAGACTCCAGAATTCCAAAATAGTTACATCAGACAGATTTTGCCAGTGCAATTGTGTTCTAGGTGGGGGGACAGATTCCCAGTGCTTTCCACTCCACCATCTTTCTCTAAAATCAAACCAATAAGTTACAATATACTAAAAAAATCATCCAAAAAAGAGCAGGAAAACATTAAGAGAGGAACAAAACAGAGGGTCCAAAAAAAAAAAAAAAAAAGATAAAATAGTAGGCCTACCTCCAACCGTATTAGTAAGTATAGTAAATGTTAAATTGTCTGAACACTCCAATTAAAAACATAGGTTAACATTGTAGATTAAAAGGCAAGACTTTACTAAACACTGCCTACAAGTGACACACTTTAAATATAAAGACACAAATATGTTGAAAATAAAATACTTACCACCCAAACAGGCATAAAAAAGCAAGAGAAACTGTTTCAGCATCAAATAAAATAGACTCCAAAACAAAGAGTATTACCAAAAAGAAAGATAGATATTTCCTAACAATAAAAGGGGAGTTTCATCAGAAATGCATAATTATAAATGTGTATGCAACTAACAAGAAAGCCCTAAAACACATGAAGCAAAAATGGAGAAAAGTAAAGTGAGAAATTGTCTAATTCCAAAATTTTCTAAGCAATTGATAGAACAATGGACCAAAAAAATCAATTTGCTTTTTTGTTTTTTATTTTTTTTTGAGATGGAGTCTCACTGTGTCACCCAGACTGGAGTGCAGTGGCGTGATCTTGGCTCACTGCAAGCTCCGCCTCCCAGGTTCATGCCATTCCCCTGCCTCAGCCTCCCGAGTAGCTGGGACTACAGGTGCCCACCACCACACCCGGCTAATTTTTTTGTATTTTTACCAGAGACGGGGTTTCACTGCGTTAGCCAGGATAGTCTTGATCTCCTGACCTCGTGATCCACCCGCATAGGCCTCCCAAAGTGCTGGGATTACAGGCGTGAGCTACCTGCACTCAGCCAGAAAATCAGTATTGACATAGAATATATGAACGCCACTATTAACCACCTTAATCTTGTTAATGTTTGTAGTATGCTGCATCTAATAACTACAGAATAAACATTATTTTCAAATACACATAATTTATTTACCATAAAACAAGTTGCAATAAATTTAAGAAAACTGAAATGATACAAAGTTTACTCTCTGACCACAATGAGATTAAATTTGAAATAAGTAATAATATAATATCTAGGGAAACTCCTGATATCTTGAAATTAAATAATATAGTTGCTAGATAATTCACAAGTTAAAGTACATTATGTGAGTCCTAGAGAGGGCATCAAGTACGCCACATTTGCCAAATTTGGACACAAAAGTCTTTTTGGTGGAGCATTTCATAAAGCTAGTGTTTTGTGGAGCACATTCAGGAAAACTCTCCCAGAATACACCCCTGAAACTGTGGTGCCTTTTCTTTTAAGCAGAGATTGAAATTTTAATCGGTCCACATAGGGAGACATTCCATCCATCATAAATATTTACAAAATTCATGTTGATGGAGAGACTTCCTCCAGCATGTAATCCTTGTCAATCTTACTTTATGCAACTGTTTGCTTTTTATTGTTGCTTTTTCTTGGTTGGGATTCTTCTATAGGGACATAGTTGGCTGGTGTTCCAGAAATAACAATCGGTCAAGTAATTGCCAAGTAAACAGGGCATCGCTGGAGCAACGAGCAGCAGTGAACCTGTTCTTTCTTGTGGATTGCCACTGACCTAATAACAAGGTAGGGTCTGAGCTTTTTAGAGGAGGGAGGAGTCCTTCTCATGGTTGCTGGTAAGGGATGATTGTGTTTCTCAAATACAAGAGGGGTATTACTTTCTCTTTCTTTTTTCTCTTTTGTTTTTTTTCTTTAAAAAAACCCCTTTGCGCTAACAGCCCTGGAGAAAATGGTGTGTTCTTGTATAATATCCACCAACACTTGCCAAGGAAACAAAATTGAAGCTGGAAATGATTTGCTGGAGAAAAGCTGTCAAAGTGAACAGGAGTGTGGCTGTATCCCGAAAGCAAAGCTTGGGGTATTGGAGGAGTCTGGGCTGAGAGGGGGTCCCCAATCTTCTTTGGCTGGAGCTACAGGTTCTGAAGAGCCTCCCAGCAGAGAAACCCATCTACTCGCTCCCCTTGGATTTCCTCAAGTTCATTCCCTCACAATCTAGCAGTGCCCCTGGCCCTGAGGACATGAGGCCCCCAGGCACTGTGGCAGAAATGGTTGCTCTATGTCAGCAGATGCACTGTCTTCTGAAATCAGTTTGTGCAGACAGCATCCACTTAGGGGATTTCTTGAACTGAAAAGGTGGAATAGGCAGTTACAGATCAAGAACTCTGGCCTATTCAAATTTTCATGTTTGTTCATTAGGATCTTTTGGCCCAGAAAAAAATCTTTAGCACTCACAGCTCAGAGACTGCGGAATACTTCAGTGCTCCAGCTTAAGAACCAACAGTTTACGCAAAAGCACAAATGTAGTTTCCCTCTATTATCTACTCAGTTCAGTGCCTGGGGACTGGAGCTACATCACCTGAGAATCACCTTGAGGACTAAGCTCTGATTTTTTTTTTTTTTTTTTTTTTTAATCGTGCCCAAATTCCTATCCAAGGAGTCTGGGGAGTCATGCCCTACAAATCACAAATTCCCATCAGATGGGTTTTATTTAACCCTGTATATCGTAACTTACTTTCCAACCTGACTCTGCTTTAACAAGAAAGAAAATAACAATATTTAACCCCAAAATATATTTCCTTGCCATACCTTGAAATTGCCCTGCAAAGTCTCTTGTGGGAAAAATCCACATTCTATAAAGAATTCCCTCTCCCCTGTTTTACTTCCTTCCTTTCCAGATCCAGGTGATAATCAACTAAGAGCCAGACACCTTTTTAAGTCCAATAAGAAACATTTTACGATCTGCTCTCTCTGAAGTCGGCTATCTGAGAGCTTCCACTGCACAATAAAACTTGGTCTCCACAATAAAACTTGGTCTCCACAATCCTTTGTCTTAACCTGAACTTTCCTTTCTATTGATCCCAGGTCTTCAGATACACTCAACCAGTTGTCAACCAGAAAATGTTTAAATTTACCTATAGCCTGGGAGCCCACTCCTTCAGTTGTCCCACCTTTCTGGACCAAACTAATGTATTACTTCGATGTATTTGATTGATGTCTCATGACTCTCTAAAATATATAAAACCAAGCGGTACCCCAACCACCTCGGGCACGTGTTCTCAGGACTTCCTGAGGGCTGTGTCACAGGCCATGGTCACTCATATTTGGCTCAGAATAAATCTCTAAAAATATTTTACAGAGTTTGACTCTTGTCGTCAACAATGTGGAGAGGTTTCCGGAAACAGATTTCTGGGCCTCCTCTTGGAGAGTGTGTGTGGACACATCTGCCACGGGCCCCAGAATCTGGAGTTTGGTCAGCCCTTCCCAGGGGCCCCGACTGCAGCCAGTTCAGGGAGGTTTTCCTGGCCCTGCCTTGCGGAAGCGTCTTATCCCAAAGGCCCTCCGGGTGAGCTTCAGACGCCTTCTATTACCTGAAAAAAACAGGTTCATTCTCCTGGCAAGTAATGAACCACCCTCCATGAGAACACGGGTTTTGATCAGAGGAGTTTTATCACTTAGCTCAAGTAAGGAGGACACCAGGAGTATTCTTCAAAGCAGTTTCTCCCTGAGGGAAAGTGACAGAGGGTTTTCTGGGGTAATGGAGAGCAGAGAAGATACATCATGGTATGTAGAGGAGGGGCCCAGCGGTGCAGACGCAGTGAGTTATCATGCCAACACACAGGTTGCATGTTTTGATGATGAAGGTATAGCTTCTCCCAGGATGAAGACTTTAGCACAGTAATGAGGGAACATCACTTGGGTTCATCTGCAAGTTTCCGGGCGTCTTTCAGGAGCTGGCTTAAACCAACAAGGTGACCGCAGGGTTTGGGGAAGAACAGGCTGCAGGGCAAGAGGCTGCCAAACAGGCTGATTGCTCAAGTGGATTAAATTTTTATAGTCCCTGGAGACCCTCCCTTGTCTGCTTATACTTCCAGCTGTGATTCATCCTTTCTTGTGGCCAGGACTGCACTGCCTGCACCCTGGAGTGCCTTTGTGTCCCATCTCCCTTGCAGGACATCACTACCTGGCCCCCGACCCTGCCTTTGCTGTGGTCTTGCTGCACCCATGAAGCGCTGAGTGTCCCGGGGGCCACTGGAAACAATTTGCCCAGGATGGTGCCAAGTGGGCTGCAAAGTTGCACGGGTCAGCAGCCCCCTTCTGAGGAAAGGTCTCCCTCGTCCATCGCCAGCCCCTGTTTCATATGAACCAGTGTGGCCTGGCTTGGACTACCTCTCAGGGATTGGAGGTTAGGACTATTATTTTCTTTGTGGTCTCTATTTTTATCTAATTTTGCATTCATCTACGTAATAAACCCTATCTTAACAAAAACATGCCATCCTGCCCAGTGCGATCTTCAAGCTCATGTTTCTCTGATGTGTAGGATTCAACTTGTAGTTCTCGCCTCAGCCCACAGTATCACGCCTCTGGGGCCTGAAGACTGCGTTTTAAGATGCACAAGCTAAAGAGAAAGGCTGGCTTGTCTTAGGGATGCTCTGTGCTAAAGAGTCTGGAAGGACTGGGTATAGGCTCTTACCAGAACTGAGGAGATCTACTCCAGCCCCCCAGGATGGGGCCAGGTCCCTGCAGGAGGGCTCTGTCCAAGCTCAGCGGCCTGTGGGGTAAGGGGCGGGGGTGGAGGAGAGAATGAAAGGAGACCAGAGGTTCCTGGAAGCCTATCTGAGACTTGCTCTGGGTGAACTCGTAGGTGACTTGACGGTAAAACTAGATAAAGGTGTTTTTGCATCATTCTCTGGATATTTCACAATGGATGTTCTTTCTGGTGATCAGTGATACCGGCACGCCTTACCCATGGTGGCAGGGCAGGCCCGAGGAACTGCACCAGGAAGCAGCCAGCCGCAGCTCATGAGCGGCTTCATGTCAGAACTGTTTTTTCCCTGTTTTGTGCAGTCCTGCGTTTTTCCAGGACAGGTATCTGACTTTGAACAGAATCCTATCTTCAGGCAGCCTGCCTTCTCCTTTAAGCAAGTCGTTCCCCATTCCCTCCAGATGGATAATTTATTACGGTGTCTGGGACAGCCCTGCTTTTCTTGCCAGCTCATTCCCCTTAAACATCTTGTGCTTTTTGATTCCAGGTCTCTGTCGGTGCTGGGTTATGGATTTCAGAGAAAGACCAGAGCTGAAGTCTGCTCCCCTCATTATGACAACACCATCCACAGAGCAGTGAAATACTCATGAAATAAACCAGTCCCTCCTGCCCATTTGTCATTTATCTTTATTGCTCAGAGAAAATTCGTGGAGAGGAGCTCTTGTGCTGAGCTGTCATCAGGTTTTTGCAGCCGAGTCTGTGTTGGTCTGGCAGTGATGCATATGGACAAGATCATTTATGTTCATTTTTTTAGATGGAGGAATGAAGTGAGCTGATACATAAAAAATTATATCCGAATGATAGAATCTGTTAAAGATGTATTTTCTGTCTTCTATTTTAGGCAGGCTGCCCTCAACTCCATGAACAGCCTCCATAATTCATCCACTCATTTGATTCCTCCTGACACATGGCCCCAAAAATAGTTGGTCTTTTTGCTTTGACTATGCTGTGTTTTCACCAAGAGCAACCAGGGGAGCATCTTTGTGCAATGAGGGATTGTTAGTGGGAAGAAAGAGCTGTTGAGAAGCCCTGCCTGGAGAAGCAGAAAGGGATTTCTGGAATCCAGAAGGAGAGATGAAAATCCCCCATGTTAGTCGCAGTTCACACGCAGCTGATTAGTGAGGCTTGAATCTCTGGGGAGGAGCTGATAAAAATGATTGTAAAGCCACTGAGAGATTTGATGTCGTTTTGGAACAAGGAAATCGTGGAATAAGTCCGTTAAGTTTTAAAATTGTAAAAAATCCAGAAAATATATCTCTTACCCTTTCTCACTCAAAACTCAAGAAGAAAATAAAAAATTTGTTTTCCTTCAAGGGTCATTATGTGAAGGAGTCAGTTTGGGCAAAATGAACAGAATTCCAAGACTAAACGCCACCCACAGAAGATTATATCTTTGACTTTTCTATACAGGAAATTAGTTCTGTCCTCAGTCTTTACCCAGCCCGGATGATTCCTATCTGGTAATGGGGACACCCTGGGCAGGTGCAGTCTGGGGTCTGGAGGCTGATCTGACTTGGCCTCACCCTTGTGTGAACTTGAACAAATCACTGAAATCTCTCCAGGCCTCGGCACTGCCATCTGCAGTGGGTAGAATCCCCTCCCAGAGTGGTAAGAGGATGAATCAAGATGACACATGGTCAGGCCCTCCATAACCACAGCGTGCTTTGACTTCCAATTCGGTTACTACTCCTTCCAATTTGGGGCGTGCTTTCCTGAAGGTCTAGGATTTGATATGTGACACTTTGGCTCCCTTCTCTTAATACGATGATTTGAAAGAATTGCATTTAATGGTTCTTTGTTTGTTTGTTCCTAAAAGGAAATAAGAGGTGGGAGGAAGGGTGAAAGGAGTTCGAAAGAAGAGTGGAAAGTCATATTCTCTGGGTTTGTATTCTGGTGGCTTTGGGAGAGACACCTAATGGTGTGGGGTTTCATTCATTCCTGGTCTCTAATATGGTAGTGCTAATGGTACCTACCTCATAGGACAGTGCACACAGCACAGTGCTTGGTTTATAGGAACCTATACAGACACCAGCACTATTTGTTATTACGAGGTTCCCTTGGGGCCTCAATAAAGATTTGTTGAATAAATGGATTCATTAAGTAGTAAATAAAAATAAAACAACAAAATGGAGTACATTAAGAATGAATTTCTCCCACATATCTTCTCTGAATCCAAATAATGCACATCTGCAGGACAGCCCACAGCAGGGATGGATCTGGTTTCTCTTGTCTGGTCGCCTCAGAGTCCCCGCCCAGCCCGCTCCACCCTCCCCTGACATACAGGCTGCCTGTCACGTGCTCTGTGGTGCTCTGTGATTGGCAGTTCCAGCCGAGAATGCTGTCCTCCCTTCACTCATGGACTGAAAACCTGATTCTTCCAGGGTCCTTTCAAATGCCACCTCATCCGTGACAAACTCTCAGATCATCCTGAGTCAAATGTCATTTGTAAAAATAGGCTAGAGGAATTGTGTTGTTTGTTTGTTTTCTGGGTTATGATACCTCCCTGTTGATTCCTTGTTCCTTGGCAGTCGTGGGGGGCTAGGAGCCTGATAGAGCAACGGGCTCTCCCAACACCCAAGCCTGGAGACGTTCTTTCACCTTCCCCCAGGCCATAGCCTCTGCTCTGTGTGATGCCAAGCACTGGGGGAGTCCATGGGCATCTGTTTCCTTGTGTATAGAATGACGGTGCTGAACTAGCCGTTCTGAGACCCCTCCAGCTTTAAATCCCCATTGTTCCTTGGGCTAGACTACCCTCACCAGTGAGCGGTGGACGTTTGTCACAGTTCCAACCCCTAATCTCTAGACACAATAACAGACAGCAAGAATGTCTGCTCCTCTTTCTCAACACACATACAAAATGCACAACTCATTCCCCAAACACATTCCTGATTGGCCCCTAGGACTGTCTGGCGCAGGGAACCCACAACGAAGTTTTGGGTTTGTTTTTTTTTTTGGACTGAGTCTCTCTCTGTCGCCCAGGCTGGAGTGCAGTGGCGCCATCTCGGTTCACTGCAAGCTCTGCTTCCCGTGTTCATGCCATCCTCCTGCCTCAGCCTCCCAAGTAGCTGGGACTACAGGCGCCCACCACTGCGCAAGGCTAACTTTTGTATTTTTAGTAGAGATGGGGTTTCCCTGTGGTCTCGATCTCCTCACCTCGTGATCCACCCACCTTGGCCTCTCAAAGTGCTGAGATTACAGGCGTGAGCCACCACGCCTGGCCGAAGTTTCGGGTTTCTAAAAGTCCTCTGGGTCCTCTCAGTAGGGTCCCCAGTCTCCCAGGTTCAACATGTTCTTCAGTATGATCCTGGGACTGAAATAAAACCATTCCTCCTAGAGAGAGGCTGCTAAGGACGTTGGGTAGTGACAGACAGAATGCCTGCTCTGTGCTTAGTACAAGGGTCAATCTTTGTTTAATAAAAATTGAGTTCCATTCCCTGGCAGTATTGCCTACCTTCATTCTGCGTAAACCACATACAGAGAGCTTTCAGTCTGTAGAGTCCTTCCTAGAGGGAGAGCACGTGATTACAGTTAAGTTCATTTTTACCCCGTCATTCTTCGTAGGATAAAATGCCATTTTATTATACTGTGATAGCAGTTTTGATTACACAGGGCACTGAAAAGGAGAAACGATGATTAAGCTACAGATTGAAATTCAATCTCACCATTTTTTAGAGGCTCCATTATTCCAGGACCAAGTGCTGTTCTCAGGCTTTCTGCTCCACATTCTACAGCCATTGCCTCAGACTAATTATAATTCATTGGACTAATTCTAATAGTCTAATTTTATCATTCTATAATTAAGCTTCTTCTGGCAGCATGATATTTAGCTGTAAAAGGAAAGCATTTCCCATTTTCAAAATTGGTTGAGTAAGACAAGGAAAGGTAGTCATATTCACTTAATTCTACATTTCTTTTGAGCAATGACATTTTATTGACTCAAAGAACTGGTAGATTAGTCCAAGAAAAAAGCTTTTTTAGGTATAGAATGTTTGAGGCTTTTTTCCCTAGGCTGACAGCAGTAAATCAATCAATATTGATCAAATATTTTAATCACTGCTTTGCACCTAAAGACCCAAAAGGAAAATGAACAAGATTTGCTCAGAAGTATGTACTACAGCTAGTAATATTATGTATCTGAGAGAAAGAGGCTGTTAGTTGCTTATACAATATTCAATATGGTCTGATAATATTGCAGGTGACAAGACACCTACTACAGAACTAGGCTCCCTTGCAGATAGGAATGGTCACATGACAAAGACTGGCCAATGAGATGTAGGTGGATGTTGTCTGGTGGGACTCTGGCAAAAGCTTCTCATAGAAAGGGTGGACTCCCACTTCCCAGTCAGCTGGAGATTTGACTTGGTACTTCTTCCTTCTTTCTTCCTAGAAAAAGAACTTGTTTACCAGAGCTGAAGCAGCCTTACAACCACCATGAGGGAAGCGCCAAGAGAATAGCAGAGACCTCCAAGTTGACATTCTTTTTTTAAAAAAATGGTTTTTTATTTCCATAAGTTTTGGGGGAACAGCTGGTATTTGGTTACATGAGTAAGTTCTTTAGTGGTGATTTGTGAGATTTTTGGTGCACCTAACACCCAAGAAGTACATACTGAACCCGATCTGTAGTCTTTTTTCTCTCACCCTCTTCCCACCGTTTCCCCCCAAAGTCTCCAAAGGCCATTGTATCATTCCATGTTGACATTCTTAAACCAGGAAACCAACACCAGCCCCTGCCAAAGGCTGACCTTTTTATTTTGATTAAAAAAATAAATCCCGATGTGGTCTAAGTCATTCTGATTTGGCCTTCAATTACATGCATGCATTCATTTGTTCATTTATCTCTCTTCTCTAAAATATAATTCCACAAAGGCATCAACTTGTTCATTCATGGTTGTATCTTATGCCTGAGATATACTTTACTGCACATTAAATGAACGCAGCTGAACTCCTCCTTACTGATACAATCTGCTAGCCAGTAAACACTGAAATTTGTCATCGGGGCTTCTCTCAAGCCACATCCCACTCTCAGAAGATATTGAAAAGCCAATTTGCACATGTAAAGCTCTCATTCAAACCATGAAATCTTCATGATATCTTTTTACTTAGAAGTAAAGTTTTATTGGTTATTGATGACCTCTCATCAGCAAATCTCCAAAATATATAATCATGGTATAGAAGGAGAACTTTAGCTATCACTCTCGGAAAAATACACCTGCCACTTCTAAGCCACATAGTCCAATCTGGAATCAGATAAGGCACTCCTGGCCATGGGAAGGAATGACCACCTTCCCCAGGGTCCTGGAAGCTGAGCTGGCACTCTAAAATGGGACCCTCTGTGGAGGGCTGGCACAGCTGCTCTTCATCAGAGGGCCAACTTTGAAATAGAGGAGCCAGGGAGCCTTCCCTCACCTTCTCCCCTTACATAGAGGCAGGGGGTAGAGGGGCAAGGGCTGAGTTCCGCTTGTTGCTCCATGAGCACCTCCTGTTGCTCCCCATCCTGAGAAACCACGCTCTGTGGACTTGGAGTCTTCATGCCCTCCTATTGCAAGTTTCTCGGTAGTGCGGATCATGTTCCTTACTTAGCAATTGCACCCTCCTTGCTTATTTCTGTCCTTTGGATAGACATTCTAAACTGGATCCACTGAAATTGTTTGTTCCCACCTCAGCACTGCTATATCTAATTTACACTGTACTTATAAAAAGAATAAATATTTAAGGGAACTCAGAAAATGGAGCTGGAGCAGGGCCTCTCTAGTCTATAAAAACCTAGTTGTCTTCTGGAGACCAAATAATTCACTGCAATCCACTCACATGCCTTTGGAGAGGCTTCTCACCGCTTGCCACCAGATATCTGGCAGTTTGTGACTGGAACTACCCACTCCATGCCTGGATGGCTGGATATGAGGAGGGCAGGCCTCCATCCTGCATAATAGCATCCGGAGAGAACCCCAGAAAAGCCCATTAAACATTTATTTAGGTCAAATCACTGTCATTAACTTATCCTCATACACACAGAAAGGGAACTAAAATAGATTTTAATGGAGTAGCTAGGAGCTTTCTAATTTTTCTTCCTTTGTTTGATGGGCAATCAATTCAAGCGTGTGCACTGGGTACATGTGGGGGTACCCGTAATTGGGGAGTGTGCTGTGTTACAGGGTGTTTTGTGAACACCAGTTAGCAGAAAAAAGAATACCCAACATGCACGCGCCACTTTATGGGTTTGCAATCCATTTCCACACACATTACCTTTACTCTTTACTTAACTTCTCTGTCTCTCAGTTTGCCAAGCTGTGAATCAGGATAATAATAGTTTTCTCATAGTGGTGAGATATTGTATAGAAAGCTCCCAACACAGGGCCTGATGCACCATCGGTCCTTAAAAATGGGGTTAGTGTTTCCTCATTGGATCCTCTATTTCCCAATGTCTCCACACTGTTCCTCCATATCCTCTCCAAGCCCTGGTCACAGTAAACGGAATTCCCCTTCCTGACTCTGCCACGGACAGCTTCCTCCACACAGCTGTGTTGCCCTGGCTTTCCCCAAGGACATATGTATTAGTCCATTTTCACAGTGCTGATAAGGACATACCTGAGACTGGGTAATTTATGAAGAAAAAGAGGTTTAATGGGCTCACAGTTCCACAGTTTTTTTAAGACTGGGGAGGCCTCACAATCATGGTGGAAAGCAAAGGCACATCCTACATGATGGCAGACAAGAAAGAATGAGAGCCAAATGAAAGGGGGAAACCCTTATAAAATCATCAGATCTCGTGAGACTTACTCATTACCATGAGAACAGTATGGGAAAAACCACCTCCATGATTCAATTATCTCCCACCAGATCTCTCCCACAACAAATGGGAATTATGGGAGCTACAATTCAAGATGAGATTTGGGTGGGGACACAGTCAAACCATACCAACATGGTTTCCCCAGCCATCCTCCCAGGAAGACAGGATGCTGGGCTGGTGTTCTGGGCTTTGGATGCCAGGCTTCTGGTGACCTCACCCTCTGGCCTGGCCCTCTGGCGTCCCCTGAAGATGTTCTTGCTCACCAGTGATGGGCTGTGTGACTCCTAGCTCTTACCTCCACCTAAAGCCATGCCGAGCTCCTGGAGGAACTCATGGCTTTTCATTTCTGTCCTCGACTCCTCCTCAGCCACCCAACTCTTTGCCACCCTCTGCATGTGGTCATGGAATTGACCACAGAATCCCAGGTTCCAATGCTGTCACTCCTGAATCTTGAGTCCCTTCATGGGAAGTCCCTGGCCCTGCCCCATTTCAGCCCCTGAGGACTCCTGCCCTGCCCCAAGGCCCACCCCACCAGCACACTCCTCTTATCTGCATGTCCTTGCTCAGCCAGCCCTCGGCTGGGGTTGGTCACTCTGATTGCTCTTGTGCCAATGTTCTTAGCTCTCCAGGTCAAGGATGTCCCCAAGTCCATCCTTCTCCCAGTGCCCCCCACCACACCCTGGCAACCCACTGACTTTCCCTTTAGTCCATCTTCATATTTTCTGCTCACATTCTCAGTGCTGTGCTTTGAGGGAAATCACCCAACCGTGGAGCTGGGTTTGTGGTCTCCAATCTCAGGTTAGCCTTCTGTGAATTATCCTACCCATTGGACTTTGTTTAGAGAAAGAGGCAAATTTCCAGTTTTTCTTGTATTTACTTCTTTGGGAAACCAGCCTCATACGGAGGTAAAAGGATGAAGCTGGGAGTAGGAGCCGGTTTTGGAGCCTGGCTCTGTCACATTGTAGATGTGGAACCACAGACAAGGCCTTTATTTTTCTGAGCTTGGTTTTCTTATCTGTAAAATGAAGCTGTTGGATCGAATAATTTTTAAAAATATGTTCCAGCTCCATAATGCCAAAATTCTAAGAATTTTAATAGAAAATTCTTGTAGGTTCCTAGTTTCTTTAGCATCTGCTTTGTCCTATTTTTCATCCATATAAAGAGAATTTTACCTCTACTGACATCAATCATCTCTCAATCATCCATGGGGAAAAGGAGATGTCTGGTGTTGACAACAGTACTACTAGCTGAGGTGGAGGTCCCATCTCCTGGGGAAGGAAGGAATCTTGGGCTTCAGGGTGGCGCAGTCTGACCCACCGAGGTGGCAAAAGAGACTGAGGGGTCCTCAGCAGGTGTCCCCTCCTGTCAGCGGTCCTGAGCTGAGCACTATAGATATACCCAGATATACCCCGTTTTCATGCTGCTGATAAAGACATACCCCAGACTGGGAAGAAAAAAAGGATTAATTGGACTTACAGTTCCACATGGCTGGAACTCAGAATCATGGCAGGAGGTGAAAGGCACTTCTTACATGGTGACAACAAGAGACAATGGGGAAGATGCAAAAGCAGAAACCCCTGATAAACCCAACAGATCTCATGAGACTCATTCACTACCACGAGAACAGTATGGGTGAAACCACTCCCATGATTTAAATTATTTCTTATTGGGTTCCTCCCACAGCAAGTGAGAATTATAGGAGTATAATTCTTTTCTTTTTTTTCTTTTTCTTTTTCTTTTTTTTGTTTTTTGTTTGTTTATTTGTTTTGTTTTGTTTTGTTTTTGAGATGGCGTCTCTCTCTGTCACCCAGGCTGGAGTGCAGTGGCGATGGGAGTACAATTCAAGATGAGATTTGGGTGGGGACCTAGAGCCCAACAATATCATCCAGGGTACATCTGCTATCCACGTGCCAAAATGAATGGAAACTGAACGTGGTTCATAAGCACAACACAAGATTGTCAAAATCAACACACCTGGAACTTTTTTTTTAAGAGACAGGGTGTCACTCTGTTTCCTAGGCTGGAGTGCAGTGGTATGATCTTGCCTCACTGCAATCTTGACCTCCCAGGCTCAAGTGATCATGTCACTAAAGCTACCCTTGACTAGCTGGGGCTACAGCTGTATGCCACCATGCCTGGCTAATAGTTTAGTTTTTGTAGAGATGGGGTCTCATTGCATTGCCCAGGCTGTTTTTGAATGTCTGGACTGAAGGAATCCTCTTGCCTCAGCCTCTTGGAGTGCTGGGATTACAGACGTGAGCCACAGCACCTGGTCCGCACCTGAGTCTTGCTGTTGTTTTCCATCCATTTCCCTGTTATGGTGTTTCATTTTGTATTACAGGGTCATTGAGGGGAGAGACTATGCTCACATTTGCTCTCTGTGTACCTAAGGGCTCAGTGAGTGCCACTGAATGAAGATACTGCTAGAAAATACAAACACTCCAAGGGAAGGCACCTGCTTGACCCCTGAGTGCTGTTTCTAAATGAGATTTCTCACTGGCTAAACATCATAGCTACTTTCCAAAAAGGAAATGAATGGAACTCCATTTCCCTATCCTGTTCCACGTGATTGAAGTTATGTGACCCTGAAGAAAGTGCACACTTCAGGTAGCTTCAGAATGGCCTTCCCACTTCCTAAAATAAGACAAAATATAAAAAGCACTGGGACTGAAATAGCTGGCCTCTATCCAGAGGAAATGAAGGGCAGCTCAGCCTCCCTGCCAATGATGGATGCAGGTGGTTTTGCAAACTTCCTGTCTGTCCCCTGTGATGGAGTCCTTTGGGGCTGCCTTGCCAACTGGCTGGAGTTCAGGCTGTGTCTTCACAGGCATCAGTACTGAGAATATGAATGGCTTTGTCTGTTTAATAAAATAACCAGCTTTTAAAAAACTGAACAGCTTGGTTGTTTCACTAACGATACAAATCAATAGATCTTTTTGGCTACAGAAATGGTCTTGACCCCTCACCTGCCAGTTTAAAACGATTTATTCCTTCTTTACTTCTTGTTTCTGTTCACCACGTCAAGCTTGGATATCATCCTGGCCTCTGCCCTTGAGAGCACGGCTGTGGACCTTGTTCCAGAACACAGACTACAACCCCAGGGGACTTGGGGAACAGAACCCACTGAGGTCTGCACAAGGCCTTTGAGGAGTGTGGCTGCTCACAGGAGAGGGAGAGACGGGTTCTTAGTGGAAGAACTAGCACAGGGCACCGGGAGGGGGCCAGAGAGTATGTGGGTAGCAGATATGGAACAGGTTATGGCACAAGTTTGTTTGACTAAAGAAGATTCGAGCTCAAGAAGGGTTTAGAGGGATTTCACGTCATTGCCTGCAGGTGGCAAGGGAAGGATGCTGATAGTGTGATGTGATGCTGAAGCAACACAACACCCTCACAAACACCTTCATAAGACTCAATTCCTGGTTGGTGTTGAGGGAAGTCAGGGACCCCAAATGGAGGAACCGGCGGAAGCCATGGCAGAAGAACATAAATTGTGAATATTTCATGGACATTTATTAGTTCCCCAAATTAATACTTTTATTCTTTCTTATGCCTGTCTTTACGGCCATCTCTGAACACAAATTGTGAAGATTTCATGGACACTTATCACTTCCCCAATCAATACCCTTGTGATTTCCTATGCCTGTCTTTACTTTAATCTCTTAATCCTATCATCTTCGTAAGCTGAGGAGGATGTATGTCACCTCAGGACCCTGTGATGATTGCGTTAACTGCACAAAATGTTTGTAGAGCATGTGTGAAATCTGGGCACCTTGAATATGAAATCTGGGCATCTTGAAAAACGAACAGGATAACAGCAATGTTCAGGGAACAAGGGAGCTAACCTTAAACTCTGACTTCCAGTGAGCTGGGTGGAACAGAGCCATATTTCTCTTCTTTCAAAAGCAAATAGGAGAAATATTGCTGAATTATTTTTCTCAGCAAGGAACATCCCTGAGAAGGAGAATGCGCCCCTGAGGGTAGGTCTATGAACAGCCCCTTTGGAGGAGGTTGTCTTTTACAGTCAACGCCAAAGGGATGAAATAAGGCTCCAGTCTCCTGTAGCACTCCCAGGCTTATTAGGACAAGGAAATTCCTGCCTAGTAAATTTTGGTCAGACAGGTTGCCTGTTCTCAAACCCTGTCTGCTGACAAGATGCTGTCAATGACAATGTGTGCCCAAAGCTTCATTAGCAATTTTAATTTCGCCCCATTCTGTGGTCCTGTGATCTCGCCCTGCCTCTATTTGCTTTGTGATATTTTATTACCTTGTGAAGCATGTGATCTCTGTGACCCACACTCTATTTGTACACTCCCTCCCCTTTTGAAAATCGCTAATAAAAACTTGCTGGTTGTACGGCTCAGGGAGCATCAGGGAACCTGCCGACATGTGATGTCTCCCCCGGACACCCAGCTTTAAAATTTCTCCCTTTTGTACTCTTTCCTTTTATTTCTCAGACCAGCCAACACTTAGGGAAATAGAAAAGAACCTATGATGAATATTGGGGGTGGGGTTTCCCCTGATAGGTTGGTCCTGACCAAGCCAGATGTTGGAAAGGATAATGCTCATCTGGCCATCCTTAGGCTGCCCCTTCTCAGGCAGGCAAAATACCAGCCAATTTCTTTCCATTGGAGAGGGACACTTGGGGAACACTTCCAGCTGCTTCATTCATAGTGGTGAGGTGTAGGGAGGGCCCATGAGTGGCTTGGGACATCCAGCTCCCCAGTCTACCCTGAGAGTGTGAAGAGGGGAACAGAAGCAGAGGACACATTGTGCTTGACTTGCCCCCTCTTCCACTGGTGTCTCTAGGAACCATGTCTCCCTTCCCCAATGTCTCCAGTGCCACCACATTGTCCTGCCATCCAATGGAGGGCTGGAGTTTGCTTTCTTACTTCTCTTGAGCCAGTCCCATTACCAGGAGCTGGTCCCATTGCCCAGTTTTCCTCATCTCCTCTCAGACAGAATTCCTTGGACACAATCCATCCCTACCTTTGTCAATTCCACTGCCTCCACTGTGGTCCAGCACTGTCCTATCTTGCACCCTCAAACACAGAATCCCACTTACTGCTCTGAGTCTGACCACAGCCTTTCTGGAGCCTGTTTGGATTTGCTTGTAATTGTAAACCCCCTCCCCAGGGTGCACCGCCTTCCTGCTCTCTGCGAGCTCAGCCTCATGTCATCACTCCCAGCAGTCTATACAGATGTGGGTGAGAAAGAGTTTAGAGGGCAGGGACCATGTCCGGCTGGTCACTGAGGACACTTGACACCCAGTACCTCTTGATAGCAGGCAATCTGCACACATTTGTTGACTAAAGGGATATTATTTGCCTTGTGAGTGCTCTTCATGGAAGACATGAACAGAATGCTCAACTGTATTACTATTCTGACCCAGAAAATCAAGGGCGTCCTTATATACAGGGACTGGCTCCTTTACAACACAATCAATGCATTCTACTCACTACCACTAGCGAGTATTTCTCAAACGCTGCTTTTATGATGCAGTTGTTCCACTCAGAAATCTCCGTGACTCCTCTTTGAATTCCAATCTCCTTAGTCTCGCAGTCAAGACCCTCCAAAACCCTGCCTCTGTCTTCCTTTCTCAGTACTGTGCTACACAAACCTCTTATTCCAGCTAGACTGGTCTCCTAACTGTCCCATCGCAGATGCGCATTCCTGCCTCTGTCACTGGGCATGCTCTTCCCTCCCAGTCACTGGCCATGAGCCAACTCTGGCTCATATTCCGAGACCCTACCCAACAGTTATTCTGTCTATTGTTTCCTCCTTGAGCATTCCAACTCATGGCAACTTTGTCCATCTGTGGAATGATGGAATGGACAGCATCTGTTAGTCATCAGACACTGCTGTTTTTGGTGTCATGTGTCTTGTTGCCATGGATGATTTAACTCCATGTGTATAACTCCTGCCCACCCTAACTAGACTGTATGTCCCCATGCCCTACTTCTTTGTCCCCCATGTTTCTACAAGAGTACACACAGTAGATCCTCCAGGAACCAGGTGGAATAAATGATTAAAAGGCTGAGATCTCTTTGCCTCTTCCTTTGGACCAGCCAAGTGGGTGACCAAAGCCCCCAAAGGCTGCTAGAAGGGAGACGGTAGAAAGACATCTTCTGTCTGTGTACCTGGAGCAGCCCAGGAGGGTGGATGACTGGGTTGTGTTTTAGGCTGAAGAAGGTGGAGGTAGCTCACAGTTGAGCTGGGGCAGTCATGACTATTGTTCTACATGAGCACAGCCTCCTGTGAGTACTCAGGGTGCACAGGCTGGGGACATGCCTGGGTATCTGAGTAAGAGACTAGTTGTCCCCAAGGAAGGTTTTGGAGCTGAGCCAGTCAGCATGCACACTGCAACTGCAACAGCCGCTGGGGCTCTTCTCCATAAGCAGTGGTGAATCACATTGAAGAGTGTCTTGTTAAAGGCAGACTTATCCCTCTACTCTGAAAATACAATCTGTCTCTTCTGTATCAAACCAGCTGGTTCCCTAATAGCTACGGACAACATATTTTCCAGGAATGTGTCTTGAAATCTCCTTTGGCAAATGTCTCTAACTGGCATTTCCTCATTGAATATGCTGTATTCTTACACAGCAAAATTGAATTTCCCTTAGAAGTTGGCATGTAAGTTACTCTTATGTGGCGAAAAGGCACATGATGTGCCATGATGCATATGTCATTATCACTAACGCGTTCACTCTGTTGGTTACTGAAATTGAGGAGGTTCTTACTCATTCCTGGAATTTGTCTATTGGGTCACAGAATACGATTTCTCCTCTGAGATTTAAGAGAGTAAGTCATCCTCCTATTTCCAATTTCCTCCTTTTACTTAGTAAAATAATCCTTGATTTAAGCAGGACCCAAAGCTTCTTGTCATGGATATCACATTTCTAGCTCCCTCTGGAGGTAGATGTACTCACATGACTAAGTTCTGGTCAATGAAAGGTAAGTGGAAGAATCACATGTGACTTCAAATAAGTGCCTTTAAAGTAAGAAAGGGTGCTCTTCCTTTTCTTTCACTTCCTGCATACTATAATGCCAGTATGATGTCTGGAGCTCAAGCAGCCATCTTGGACCATGAGACAATATGCTGCAGAAGGAGGGACAGCTAGATAGAAGGAGCCTGGGTTCTCGTCAGTGGAAGCCAGTGTGCTAGCCTTGGACTTCATTCACAGGAAACAAACTTCTGTATTATTTAAGCCATTGGTACGCTGGGTAATCTGTTAATGCAGCCAATTCTAGTTTCGTCTGTTTCCACCAGATCCTGTGAGCTGCACCTCCTGAATCTCTTGCCCTGTGGCCTTTGCTTAGACCTAGACAATGGAAGGCATGGGCGAAAGAATGCAGGGTGGGAGGAGAGAGAGAGAGAGAGAGATTGACTTTTTCTCCCTTGTTCCCTCCTGCTTCAGTGCCTCAATACAGCAGAGTTTTCCCGTCTTCCTCTACAGTTCTTTCCAGGGGTGCTCTCCTTGGTGTCTCCAGTTCTCACTGGGCTCTGATGACACTGTTTTTCTTCTTTTCCTATTTAGTAATGGCTTCCTATTATTGTTAACCTCTAGGAAGCTCAGCAACCTTTGTAGGTTTTCATAAGTGTTCCCATACCTCTGTAAATTGTCCTTTTGTTAACTTCCTTAAACATTTTAGTAGAATTCAGCTTCCTGCCAGGACACTGACTGATAGACCAGTGAGGCAGAGACCAGCAGGAGGATTGTGTATCTTACCAGTCAGTGGCTTCCTGATCAATCAATGAATTTGTATTTTCTTGACTCTTAACTCTATCACCCTTGAGAATCACACCGTGGAAGGGACATCCCCGTGGCAATGGTTGACTACGCTGGGAGCTGTGTAAGCTTATCCTATGAGCTCACCTGCTGGAAGACATGGTTCTATTCTCAGAGTTTATAGTCTACTCAGGAACTGACAGGTACAGAGATAGGAATTAATTTTCATGGGACGGAGAGAGTGACACTACTGTCGTTATTGGAGGAGAGCTAATATGCAGTTTAGTAGTGAGCAACAAGGTAGAGACCTTGAAAACTAGGCAGAGAAAGTTGAATTTAATTGGGAGCAATGGAAGCCAGCAAATATAAGGTGACATGATATAAAGTGATGTTCTATCAAAATATATTTTGCAAAGGCTGACTGGGTTGTTCTCCTTGCCTTCTGCTTTTCCATTATTTCTTACAAACCTTGTGACTGCTACTCGAACTAACTTTATAAATCTAGATGTGCTTCTGCTTCCATCAGCCCCCAATTGCTAAACCCACCCAACTTTAGAATGATTTAAAAGGACTTTTGCCAGCTCCAGCTAATCTCTAGTGCCATCTCCAGCCACTTCCGTCCACCGACCTTTTGTGAAAGCCCCCATGACTGGTCATCACTTCCTGAGCACACCACACACATGCAAGCTTCTGAGCGTTTGCACGTGCTGTTCCCTCCAACCCAGCATGGACCCATAGACCTTTGTACCATGATAGAAATGTCCTGTGTCTATACTGTCTAATGTGGTAACCACTACTCATAAGTGGATATTGATCCCTTAAAATGTGGCCAGTGTGACTGAGGAGCTAAAGTTTTAACATTATTTAATTTTAACGTAATAAACTTAATTAAATAAATTTAATTTAAAGATCAATGGCTACATGTGGCTAGTGGCTACCATATTGGACAGTGGCTAGCGGTTACCATATTGGACAGCACAACTCAAGACAACATGTTTTCTGTTCTTCTCTCCCACCTTTCTCCATGCTGGGAATCTAGAAAATGTCCATGTATCATCAAGGACAGGTTTAAATGTCACTGCTTCATGTTTGCTTTCTGTCAACTCCTCCTCACCTCTGTGAGACTTAACTACTCCTTCAACTTTGCTCCCCTAGCACTTTACCCTTATAGGCTTCTATTCTTTCTTTTCTTCTGTAAGAGGGAACTTTCTCCTCTTTGCACTTTAGTGTACAGTGCTGTTTGCAGGTCCGTAGGTGAGCCATGCCCTCTTGCCTCTAGGCCTTTGCATATTGCCATTGCCTCTCCCTAAAACACTCCTCCATACACCTCTCCCCGGCTAACTAATGCCTTGAGATTTCAGCCTAGACATCTCTTATTCCAGGAGACTTTCCCTTATACCATTCCCTATCCAAAGACAAAATTAGGGCTCTTCCCTCCTAAGTATTCCCGTAGTGTCCTCCATGTATGAATCATAGTTTTCTACATTGTACTTGTGTTTTTAGCCTGCATTCCCCTCTGTAATATAAATCTCTTTGAAGACAAGGACTGATTATTGTTCAAACATCTGTCACAGTATCTGGCACATACTGGGCTGAATATGAGCAAAATGCTCCTGTTGCAATGAGGTGGAGATTTTAAAAGGCGGGGTCACTGTCCATGGTCCTGAAATAGCACAGCTGGGCTATTTCCTTCCAGCAAAGTAGAAATCAGGTTATGGGATATGTTATGGTGAAAGGAGAGAGACTATGACATACGAGGGGGGGGAGAGAGACAGACAAAGAGAGAGAGAGAGAGAGAGAGAGAGAGAGAGAGAGAGAGAGAGAGAGAGACTCTAGAAAAGGTTTTGCTGACATATCCAAATCATTATTGTTAGCAAGAGAGAAGCCACAACAGCCAGATACGGATGAAATGGTGAGCCCCTGAAGGACAGTGATGTTTGTGTGTGCAAGTGTCAACTTGAGCAACACATTCACGCAGGCTGGCAATGCAGCCAAGGAGAAAAACTGTGGCTGAAGTCATATTCTCAGCTACTTTTAAGTGATAACAGTTTGCCTTTGTTTTTATTTTCTCCTTAGAATATCTGTCCTCACACTGCCCATAACTAATGAGAACTTATGTCCCTCATGTTTCATAATGTTTGTAGATAATTTCCTGTGGGTGGTGTGTGACTTTGCTTTTGTCACTTTCGTCATGTCATTGATAGATAATTCAATGAGTATCAAGTCTCTCTCCTACTCTCTGGAATGCTATTTTACCACTTTCTCAAAAATGTTATCACCTTTCCTCCACTCCTTACTCTCAGCTGATGCCCTTCTTATGTCACTGAAAAAATAGAAACAATAAGAAAAAAAATTCTTTGTAAATCCAAAAGGGCTTAGTAAAGGGGTGGGATTTTTTAAAATGAGGGTTAGGGTTAGGGTGCCTTGGCACCCTTCCTTCCTGCTCAGGTTTGTGCACATGCCTCCTAAAGACCAGTGTCTTTATTTATGCTCTGGAAAACATCTCCTGTCATCTATTCAAGCACTTTGCTCCTGCAATTACACTGTGTCTGCATTGAACATTCTCCTTATATTGCATCTTTTTCTGTGCTTACAAATGTGCTCTAATATTTTCCATCTTTTAGAAATCTTCCCTGAGCCTAGATCCCCTCTAACTACTGCCCCACTTTTCTGCTCGCCATTACAGAGACACTTGGAAAATGTTACTATGCTTTCTGTCCCAATTTTTCTCTGACTCATTACTATCATTATTTTGCCCACCACTCTGCTAATATCCCTTGTTTAAGGACACTGGTGATCTGCACGTTGCAAATCCAGCATCAGCTCTCCATCCTCTTCTTTCTTGACCTATCACCACCATTTGATGCAATTAATCAACCCTGCCTTCTTAAAACACTTTCTTCACCTGAGTTTATTTATTCTATTTTCTGGTTTTCCTTCTACCTCACTGGATATGCCTTCTCCATCTTCTCTACCAGATTCTTCTCTTCTTCAAAACTTCTAAAGGTGGGCTTCATCTTTGGATATTTTTCTTTCTCTCTCTATATTCATTCTCTTGTGATCTCATTCAGTTTCATGGCGTTAGGTACCACTTACATGGGCCACTTCTCAAATTTAGTAGCCCCAGGCTTTCTTCTAAATAAAAGACACGTAGAACCCTTTGCCTCCTTGACATCTCCACTCATAAAACAATGGATGAGTAGGGTGAACCCACATCCCAGTTTTCTTAGGCTAGTTCTGACTTATGACCCTTATCCCTGTTTAAGTACTGATTGCACTTCTTTCATTTAGAAAGGTCCCTGTTTAGACAATAAATTATATTACCACCTCTATTTGTTTCCTTTGGCTGCTAGAAAACAACTACCACAAACTTAGTGGCTTAAAACAGCATACATTTATTCTTTTGCAGTTCTGCAGGTCAAAACTTTAAAATGGGTTTCACCAGGCTAAATCCAATGTGTCAGCTGGGCTGAATTCCTTTATAGAGGCTATAAGGAAAAAATCCATTTTCTTGACTTCCGACTTTAAGAGGTTGCCTGCATTCCTTGGCTAGAGGCCCCCTTTTCATCTTTAAAGCCAGCAGGGGCAGATTGAGTCTTTCTCACATCACATTGCTGACTCTTCTGCCTTCTTTCTCCACATTTAAGGACTTGATCATTCGGGCCCACTCAGATAATCTAGGATAATCTCCTTATTTTAAGGTAATCTGATTAGCAACCTCAATTTCATCTACAACCTTAATCCTCCCTTGTCATATAAAATAACATATTCACAGATTCTGGGGATTAGGACATGGACATCTTTAAGGGACTATTATTCTGCCTACCACAGCATCTAATAGGCTTTCCAAACTTAATATCCAATATTAACCTAATGTCCAGTATTGGCTCCTGGTTTTCCCAAAACTCTCCTAGCTCTGTGGTCTTTCCCATCTCAGTAAATAGTACACCATGTAGCCATTCACTCAGGCCAAAACTTTGCAGTCATTCTTGAATCTTTCTTGCACTCAAACTCCATATCCAAACTATCAGCAAATGCTGTATGCTCTACCTTTACCTCTAAGATGTAGATCAAATTCAGCTACATTTAATGCACCCCTCCAACCCATTATCATCTGCTATGGTTTGAATGTTTGTCCCCTCCAAAACTCATATTGAAATTCTATTGCCATTGTGATGGTATTAAGAGGTGGGACATTTAAGAGGTTATTAGGTCACGAAGAGGGCTCCAAACTCATGAATGAATTAACGCCATTATCTTGGGAGTGGGTTCATTTTTGTTCAGTACTCTGTCTCCAGGGCCAAGAACGGTGCCTGTCTCAACAAATATGTGTCAAATAAATAAATGTTTTCAGGAGTTCCACATATATTGACTTATCTTTTTCTCTGGGAACTATGGGATGGGTGTGTGGGAGGTGTCAGTCTATACACATCTTAGTTAAGTTTCCTGCTCAAAAATTTCCAGCAGCTTTCAGCCAGCTGGAAACAACAATAAATGTCCTTGGTATGATAATAATAATATCATATTATTATTGTTATTGTATCAATAATATCATAATATTATTGTTATTATTATTATTACTATTATTGTTATAACAATAATAAATGTAATTTTGGAGAGGCCTATCTGAAATTAACATTGTTAGCTGAATGTCACTCCTACCCTCATGGAATGGCTGACCCTTAAAGAAAGCTGACTATGCTCAAGCCTGTAATCCCAGCACTTTGGGAGGCCGAGACGGGCGGATCACGAGGTCAGGAGATCAAGACCATGCGGGCTAACACGGTGAAACCCTGTCTCTACTAAAAAATACAAAAAACTAGCCGGGCGAGGTGGCGAGCGCCTGTAGTCCCAGCTACTCAGGAGGCTGAGGCAGGAGAATGGCGTGAACCCGGGAGGTGGAGCTTGCAGTGAGCTGAGATCCGGCCACTGCACTCCAGCCTGGGCGACACAGTGAGACTCCGTCTCAAAAAAAAAAGAAAGCTGACTATGTGCCAAGGACTATTCTAAGATCTTTTCATACATTGATCATTTAATTCTCACAACAGCTTCAAGGGAGTGTGTGACTATTATCCTCATTTTATAGATTAAAAAACTGAGGCACAGAGAAGTTAGTGAGCCCTCAAAAGCCTCATCTCTAGGGAAGCAGTGGAGGCAGAATTTAAACCCAGCAGTCGGCTCTAAAGGCTGAGCTATTTCTTACTGCAGCCCAGACCGGGGGGAGAAGGCCACATCTGCTCAGCAGTCGGCCGGCAGCCCTCACCTGTAATGGACACTAATTACTGATTTGCTCATCAGTTCTCAGGAAGAGGTTTGACCTGTATTACATGCGGACTGTGGTGAACCTTTTGTTAAATATACATCTCAAGCTGGGAAAATAGTGAGCTATTACTTCCTTTTAGAATGTAATATTGCAAATGTAGATCTTCCCATGTTTCTAATTCTCACTTTTGACATACGCTCTTAAAGGAGAGAAAATAAGGGACCAATACAGCCTTCTTTGACTCCAGGGGTAGCTGGGAGTGGAGAATCTCCAGGGAACTGTACCCTGCTAACTTAAGCACAGGATAGTTTACCATAGGGAACAATTCTCATTCTTCAGTGAAATTGTTTAGTAGTGGTGCTGACCTCACTCAAGGTCATTAGTCGGATATTGCCTCTGGTTTGTGAACAGCTTTATTTTCTTCCGGACATCCATAATAGTGTGAATCAGGGAGGTTTATCATTTTTAAAAATTATTCCTAGTTTTCATTGCATGGATAATCATTTGCTGTACTTAACACACCATGATTAATCACTGGGATGCAATGTGGTGTGGAAAGTGTGTGGCTTTAGTGCCATGTAGACTGGGAGTTCTTTTCTGTCTCTGCTACTTACTCCAGTGTAGTCTGGGGCAAGGCCATCAGCCTCTTGGAGTCTCCGGTTCTTCATTCCTCCTTGTAGCTTTGCAGTGGGTATGAGGGATGATGAATGTTAAGCCCACAGCAGGGGCTTGATTGCTCTGACTGTTAGTATCAATATTATAACATGGACGAGAAGCCTTCCCAACGCGCCTGCCAAAGCTCTGACGGCTGCTCTCCACGTGCACAGGACGGTCACCACTCCCAGGTGAAAGGCAGGCCTCCTGAGGCCGGTGAAAGGGAGAAGGAAAACAGCAGCATGGCCCAGTGGTGAAAAAGAAAATCATAGCTGTGCCTTCTGCCCACTGCCTGAGCCTGTTTTGCATTGAGCCCAGTGTCCTGGTGACAGTTTCCTTCTGCTGCGATGGGATCTCACACGGCTCCCTCTTTGATCCGCGGCCTGGGTTTGCGTGAAGAGGGCTGAGCTCGTGCAGGTTTCCATTGTACCCTGGGACGCCCAGGTTGTGACCGTGCATGGGAAAACACCAACAGCTCTGCTCTTTTACTTTCTCCCAGAGTTGCTCAGCTCCCTGCCTGGCTGACCTTGAAAACATTTTCCTACGAAGCCATGCACTACGTGACACAAACCCTGGGACCCAGAGAGAAGCTGGAACCCGCCTCCCTGAGCAGGCGCTGCTCGTGGGACGCCGGGGAAATGGCGCCCTCTGGTGTTGGCTCAACGCCTGTATTCAGCACCGGGAGGTGCCCAATTCCGCCTTGAGAGCCAAGTTTCTGCAAAGCAAACTTTATATGCAAAGTCTTGTTCGGCAGAAATCCTTTTCCACAAGAGGAAATCTCTGGGTGAAAACGCACTGTGCCTTTAATGAGAAGGAATCAGGTGGTTATTGTTTTAATGGACTTAAGTGTTTGGCAGTTGCATCGCAAGCTCAGCATGGAAAAGTAAGAGCCCTACCGTGGGGAGAAGATGCTCCGCGTGCCCCAGTCTCTCTTTCTCTTTTAAACCTTTTACTTCAATATCTCACGAAGTGCTTTAGAATAGCAGAAGCGATGCCCCTTTCCAAGTGTGACAACAGTGATATGCAGTTCACTTTCCCTGGCCGTGGTCCTGATGAGCTTCAGTCAGAGGAGGCGGCCCTCAGTGAACCGCCAGCCCGTTTACTGTTTTCTGAACTGCAGCAGTAGCATAAACTACCTGGAGTGACAGGGCCTCTCCCTCCTCTGGATAATCATCCCACTAGATTCAATGAGAAGGGAATTGGGAGGCAGTACCTTTGGCTCTAGGACATTTAAATACCAAATCCCCTCACCCCTTTGCATCTTGCTAGCCCAGAAAAGACTTTAAGGTGATTGTCAGGCATTAGGCTCTGAAACCAGAGGTGGGGAAAGCACCGTTTATCAAAAGTGAACATATGGAACTGCTCATTCTTTGCTTATACTTAAATCTCTCCATAACCAAGAAGAAAATGTGATTGAGACATAGATTCTTTCTCTGGGCTTTGTGGAATAAACCACCAGTCACCCTGTGGGTGCAGTTCTAGGCCAGAGTTTTGGAGAGAGTGTTAAAGCATGACAATAAGCAGGTCTAATAATAGCCTTTGCACTAGATCCCACAGGATCACTGGCAGCCTCAATTATTCTAGTTCTTACTTTCTTTTGCCCTGTATTAGGTGTAGTCGCCCTTGAATGCAGAGACTTTTAGCCAGAGAATTTGGATTTGCTCTTTCAAACTTGCCATACGTTTCTTCCTCTCATCATGAATTATACTGTATCTCATCTCAGAGGGTTCTACTTGCTTAATTATTGCTGTCTGCTGTTAATTGCTAGCAGTAATCTAAGTCGAATGTACTTACTAATGAGCACAGCTTAGAAGTTTCACACGTAAAGATTTATAGGAGTGGTTGCTTCATTATCATCACTAAATATTCCTATATATATTCTCACTTGACACGTGTAGAGGCAAAAATAATAAAAACTGTAAAGTGCTGTGAGATATGAGGGAGAATAATGTTCATAAAGGGTAAGTTATGACTGCAGCTTAGACTTATAAAATGCTAGCCATTTGCAGGGTCACACAATAGCACAGTGGTCCCAGAACCCAGGTTCCCAACTCCTGATTGCATAAGGTGCCCAGTGTGAAGTACTTATCCTGAAAAACACATTTGCATGTCCTGCTAGTTGAATTGAGCATTTGCAAATAAATGGACCAGAATGTTCATTGTGTTATTATTTACAACAGTGAAAATTTGGAAACAATTCAGATGGCCAGCACTAAGAAAATGGTAAAATAAATGATGATACATTTGTACTAAGAATATTTTCTCAATATTATAAAAATATAATTACGTATCATATACCAATAATTGCAATTATATATTTTATATAAATATTTAAAAATCATTTTTAGAGAATATCTAATGATCTGGTAGAACACTCCCTATATAATGTTGAATGAAATATCAGCATGTAAAACTAAATGCAGATAATATGATAGCAATTTTGTTTAATGTATAAAATAAGAGAAGAAGGAATACATCAAATATTAACAGTGACTTTTTTTAAGTGATAAGATTATGAGTTATTTTTGTCTCCTTTTGAAACTTTTCTGTATTTTACAGGTCTTCTACAATTTGCATGTCTTAATTAAATTTACAATTAGAAAAACATTTTTAAAATTATTTCCAGCTATATTAAGAGATAATTGACAAGAATTGTGTAAATTAAAAGTGTACAACTTAGCGTTTTGGTATACGTATGCATTGTGAAATAATCACCACATCAAGCCAACTAACATACCTACCACCTGACACAGTTATCATTTCCCTTTCTGTTAAAAAAAAAAAAAAGTATTTTGAAGAGACAAAAGGTACAGTATAATCAAGCCTTAATACCTCAAAAGAGATTTTTCTCAGGCTGGTTGTGGTGACTCACGCCTGTAATCCCAGCACTTTGGGAGGCCAAGGCATGTGGATCACGAGGTCAGGAGATCAAGATCATCCTGGCTAACACAGTGAAACCCCGTCTCTACTAAAAATACAAAAAAGTAGCCAGGCATGGTGGCAGGCACCTGTTGTTCCAGCTACTTGGGAGGCTGAGACAGGAGAATGGCGTGAACCCAGGAGGCTGAGCCTGCAGTGAGCCAAGATTGCACCACTGCACCCCAGCGTGGGCGACACAGCGAGACTCTGCCTCAAAAAAAAAAAAGATATTTTTCTCAGACTGAGAAATAGCATTTACAAAGAACTTTGAAGAAATTCACAGAAACTACAGCTATCTGCACAACTGCTGTTGAATTATTAAATGGCAAAATTTAGCCTGAGTGAAGAAGACAGGTCAGCATCTTCTGTCTCTTACATTTTGTTCCATTACTTCTTTCTCCAAACAACATCCACTGAGAGCTCAGATGTTGTTGCTGTGTACCTGAGCTATTGTGTGTTGTAACAATGCAAACAAGGTCAAGAGAAGCTTCCCTTTCTATGTATGTGTGCACGTGTCTGGGGCTGTACAGTGTCAAGCTGGCCTGGAGCTCCAGTAGAATTGTTCGGCTACAAAGCCGTTCCCTACACTACCACTCCACTCACTAGAAATAAAATAAACTGAAATTAATACCACCTCATGTTTTTTGTAGATAAAATAGAAAATATTTGTTGATAATAACCCATGGCAAAAATACCACATGGTATAAAATAGGACCATCAGTTTGAACTGGTACAGTAAGTTTCAAGAGCTGACAGTAAGCTTCAAGTTCCATAAGCCTTCCATTGAATCATCTCATATCTGGGAATTTATGCAAAAGAAAAAAAGTCAAGAAGAAGAAACAGCTACATGCCTAAAGACATTCATTCCTAGATTATTTCAAACAGCATAAAAATGGAAGCAACAAGAAGTTCCAAGAAGAGAAAGATTTGTAATAAAACTAAAGCCCAATGGAAATGATATTGTAACCATCCAGTGGGTTCATTTTTGCTCACTGCCCAGATAGAGCCAATTTGTCAAGACAGGGGAATTGCAATAGAGCAAGAGTTTGATTCATGCCTAGCCATCTGAACGGGAAACCAGGGTTTTATTATTACTCAAATCTGTCCCCCCAAAAATTCAGAGACTAGGGTTTTTCAAGGACAGTTTGGCAGGTAGGGGGCCAGGGAATGCTAATTGGTTGGATCAGAGATGAGATCACAGGGAGTCAAAACTGTCCTCTTGTGCTGAGTCAGTTCCTAGCTGGGAACCACAGGACTGGTGGCGGGTCCAGGTGGAGCTATGGGTCATCAGAAATGCAAAACCCTGAAAAGACATCTTGAAAGGCCAATCTTTGGTCCTACAGTAGTGATATTATCTGTCAGGAGTAATTGGAGAATTTGCAAATCTTGTGACCTCTGGAAAAATAGCTGGTAATCATTTATGTCTACAGTTTCGCAGAATTCAGGCTCCTCTCATCCTCGTAACCTGGTGGCCTTCCATTAGCTTTATGAAAGTGGTTTAGTTTTGGGGGAGGACTATTATCATTTAAACTATAAACTAAATTCCTCTCAAAGGTACCTTGACCCAAGCCGAGGAACACCTAAGGAAAGCTTGGAGGTTAAAAGCAAGAGGGAGTTGGTTATATCAGATCTCTTTCACTGTCAAATTTTCTCCCTGTTATAATTTTCACAAAGGCAATTTCAATATTATGAAGCAAAGCAATACAAAGAAATGTTTGTGGTAGAACATTAAAAATTGAGAACATTAGAAAGTTTTTAATTTTTTATTATGAATGTCATATTAAATACATGCAGAAAAAGACTATTTTGTTAGAACGGTAGGATTGTAGATTATATTCTATTTTCCGGGGATTTTTTCTTCGTACTAAAAAAAAGATGAAAATTGGGTTTTGTCAGATCACCTCCTGTTGGTGATCATTTTTAGAGACAGATTGCTTGAGTTCACAAGCCTGGTTCTACTACTTTCTAGCTGCATGACCTTGGGCAGTTTACTTAACCTCTCTAAGCCTCTGTTTTCTCATCTGTAAAATGGAAGATCATGAAAGTGTCTGAGCGTGAACCCCAAGTATCTGAGATGGGTCTCAGTCAATTTAGAAAGTTTGTTTGCCAAGGTTAAGGACATGCCCATGACACAGCCTCAGGAGGTCCTGATGACACGTGCCCAAGGTGGTTGGGGTACAGCTTGCTTTTATACATTTTAGGGAGACAATACATCAATCAATACATGTAAGATTTACATTGGCTCGATATGGAAAGGCAAGATAACTGAAGAAGGGGCTTCCAGGCCATAGGTAGATTTAGACATATTCTGATTGACAATTGGTTGAAAGAGTTATTATCAGTAGAAAGAAATGTCTGGGTTCAGAGAAGGAGTTGTGGAGACCTAGGTTTTATCATGCAGATGAAGCCTCCAAGTCGCAGGCTTTGGAGAGAATAGATCGTTAATGTTTCTTATAAGGTTTAAGGTCTGTGTTGATGTTAATGCTGGAGTGTAACATGAGGCAAGTTCAACCTCCACTTCCGATCATGGCCTGAGCCAACCTTTCAGGTTAATTTCTAGAGCACCCTAGCCAAGGGGGGAGTCCACTCAGGTGATTGCGGGCGGGCTCTGAATTTTATTTTTGGTTTACATGAGTTTTGGAAAGAAACTAAGTAACTGTTCACATCTCCCAGGGTGAACTGAATGGTGAAGTTTCTGCCACAAAATTTTGTGGAGAAACACATTGAACCCTAAGCTGTGGGAGAGGCCAAAATTAAAGATTCAGGCAAAGTTGCAAGTAGTGGTGGAATCCTAGTCGATCAGCCAGAGAAAAGGATCTAAAGGCATTACAACTCCAGGAAAAGGTCTAGATCCTGCCCAAGAGCAGCAGAATGCACCTTTCAGGGAAGGGAGCAATAAGCTGAAAAGCAGCGAGGGTGGTCCTGGGGCAAGGGCCTAATGTAACTACCCAATGAGTTCACCTTCCCCACTGCCTAGACAGAGCTGATATATCAAGACATGGGACTTGCAATAGAGAAAGGGCAATTCGTGCACAGCCAGCTATGAGGGAGCCTGGAGGTTTATTATTACTCAAATCAGTCTCCTTGAGCATTCGGGGATCAGAGTTTTTAAGGACCACTTGGTGGGTAGGAGGGAGCCAGTAAGCCAAGAGTGCCGATTGGTTAGGTAGGAGATGAAATAATAGGGAATTGAAGCTGTCCTCTTGAGCTTGAGTCAGTTCCTGGGTGGGGGCCACAAGAACAGACAAGTCGGTTAATTCATCTGGGTGGTGCCAGCTGATCCATCAAGAGCAGGGTCTGCAAAATATCTCAAGCCCTGATCTTAGGAGCAGTTTAGGAAGGATCAGAATCTTTTTGCCTCCAGCTACATGACTCCTAAACCATACTTTCTAATCTTGTACCTGATGTTAGCAGTCTAGTCCCCAAGCAAGAAGGAGGCTTGTTTTGGGGAAAAGGCTGTTATCATATTTGTTTTAAACTATAACCTATAAACTAAGTTCCTCCAAAAGTTAGTTCAGCCTACACCCACGAATGAATAAGGACAGCTTGGAGGTTAGAAGCAAGGTGGACTCAGTTAGGTTAGCTCTCTTTCACTGTCTCAGTTGTAATTTTGCAAAGGTGGTTTCACTAGCACCAACTTTCTTTTACTTTCTTCTCTTTCTGTTTTTTTTTTTTTTCTTTCTTTCTTTCTTTCTTTCTTTCTTTCTTTCTTTCTCTTTCTTTCTTTCTTTCTCTCTCTCTCTTTCTCTTTTCTTTCCTTTGCCTGTACATCTATCTACCTATCTATCTATCTTCTATCTATCTATCTATCTATCATCTGTCTATATCTATCTGTATATTTCAAACCCATTTTAAAGTAGAAAGAATGCTATAACAAACCTTTATGTACCTATTACACAGCTTTAACAAAACGAGTGTTTCATCTATTATCGCACCCATATCCCTCACCCTGGATAATGTTGAAGTAACAATTTTATCACTACATCTGTAGGTACTTTCATATGTATCTCTAAAAGATACAGGTTCTTTTATTTAATATAACCACACTACCACTATCTTACTTTGAAAGTTAGCAGAGGACAGATTGGAAAGCCTGGGCTCGGTGCCCCACCCAACTTAACCAGTGACTCCACTTTTATCTGTTTCCACTACTGGGCTTCTAGAGCAGTACAATACGGAGAAAGCATTCTGAGCCAAAATAAAGGACTCCTGGGGAGAGGTTCCTTTGCAGGTCAGGGAGGCCTCTGTGCAGAGATATGGGGAGGTGGGAGAGTGTGGGACACAGGCTCAAGGACCCCATTCCCTGCCTCCACCTGAGCTCAGAGTAGCCATGACCCTCAGATACATCATCTGCAAAGTGAGGACAGCACAGGTCTTTGCAGGGATGTAGTGAAATTTGGTGAACGCAACCACACCTAGCCCATATTTGGTATTTATATACATTAGTTGAATATGATCTAAATATATCTGCCAAACTGATAAACTGCCATATTAAGAAGCTTGCAAGATATTATTTTTCAGGAAATTTGGAAAACTATATACTCTTTCTGCATATCTGTGCATGTTAATTTACATACATTACCATGTGGCTCTCCTATGACCTAATTCTAAGCCTACAAAGAAAGGAAGCTATGGTAAGTAAGTTCCGGCGCAGTGTTCAGAGTCACCGAGCCAGCTGGGCAGTGGCATGCTTCAGCAACCAAGGGCCACCTCCTAAGAAATGAGTCTCCTGAGTACCTTGCCAGAGGGGAAGAGACTAAGTGACAAGTGTTCCAGATCCTGAGAATGTTTGGTGAACCTCGGGATGGGATTCTTCCCAAATACAGATTTTTCTTTTCATTGGACTTTCAGAAACATTTTGAAGCGCAACTCACAGTGACTTCATCTACATAACCTCAGGGCATAGAGCTCCCCTCTTCCAGGGGAGAGGTTCAGTGACATTGTTTGTGGAGATTGATTTGCCACGGCGTAGCAAAGAGAAAAGATGGGTGGCGAGAGCCCTGGTTTGTTTCGTTCTGATGTTTGCTGTGAGCAGAAAGAGAGGGGGTGAGGGTGCCGCATGAGGGTGTTCAGGTCACCAGGAGGGCAGTACAGCCCATGTCCTGGAGGGCAAATCTGTCTTCTGCTGAAACACAGCTGAGCTCAACTGGGACAAACAATACCCCTTAATGTGTCTGAGTTTCTTTCCCCTGCTAGCTCTCTAGCGGAGGCGGCCGCACAAATGGGGCTTTCTGGATTTTTCGTTGGCCTCCAACTTTCAGGAGAGCCATTCTTCATCCCCTGACATAATGGGCTGTGACTCCTGCCGGATGAAACTGACATTGCTTCCCAGCTCACCGGAACAAAATCTGGCTCTTGGCCCAGATGAACCGTCACTTTCCACTGCCCGTTATTCAAACAGGAATGGCCTATTTGCCTGGAGCTTGTCAGTGCTGTGTGTTCACTAAAGGAATTTATTTTATCCTCTGTTGTCATGGAGCTGTGGAAATAGGAACCTTCACATGGGGCGTGCACAGATGAGACCACAAAGTCAGGAAGTGGTTTGAAACTGACGGCTCCTCTGACATTCCAGTTCAGGCTCAGGAGGGCTCCTGCTTCTAACTCAGTCTCCATAGAAATCACGCCCCACAGACGGGATCGGACGTGTCAAACCTCACCAATGTGCTCACCAGCCCGGAGTAGGCCCACCCGTACTGCCATAAGCCCTTCTTTCCCTTTTTCTTATCCCTCACCCTCATTTCCCTCATTTCCCTCAGACACACTCCATTGCATTTAACTTTTGGTAAAGAAATTTTTAATGGGGTCTCAGATTCCAAAGGGCTGTGGCTCCCTGATACTAAAGGAGCCCCCATATCTCTCTAACCTTTTCTCAAACCAGAGACAAAATGAGAATTCCAAGCTCCTCTCCGGATCTTTGGACAATTGAAATAATTTACATAATATATTCCTAGGAGCCAGTGGTGGTAGCAGAGTTCTCTGTCTTGGGAAAGGAGGGTGCAACTTGTCACCCCTTGGGGACTCTTCTCTTATTCTCAAAGGGCAATAATGTCACAGTATACAAGGAGAAAAGTGGCCGCGGCTCTCCCATGCTCAGGTCCAGAACAGATCAGACCTAAGTCCAAGGCCACTCTCTGCTCCCATGTTTTCATTCAGCACTATTCCACCCATACAGTACCTCCAGGTCCCCATCCAGCCTCTTCACTGTCTTACTGCCCAAGCTCTACCTCTTCCATCTCATCTCAGTGTGTGTCCCTAGACCAACCATTCTCTCTGTCATCAGCTAGCTGCCTTACGGTTTCAGTTCCTTCTCAGTCACCCTGGAGTCCATCACCACCACAGGTTTCCTCTGCTGGCTCCACGGACTCTCTCGTCTTCCCATTGCACCTGGCCCGAAGAAGCCCAGCCTTAAAGCTCCCTTGCCACGTGCCCTCCTCCGGGCTCCAGGTCCTGCTGGAGAACATCACTCCCTGTGCATGCTAGTGCCGCCACCTGGCTGGGCCATTGATGCGGCCAGACAAGCGTCACACACCTCCTCGGTCAGATCGCTGCTACACCCACCCCCGAATGCTCACTCACGTTGCCTGTGCACCTAAACTCTCCACTCCAAGGGCTTTCTCTTCATTTTCAGCAGTTAATTTTGCTTCCTATTTCACTGAGAAAATGAAGGTCACAAGACAAGGACTTTCCAAGCAGTGCTTCCTCACCCCATCTCAGGGAGTCTTACAAATCTACCCTCATCTGAACCCACCTTGTAGCTACCTCTCCTGGCCCAGCCAGGTAGGCATGTTCTTCTGCCACTAAAGTCCATCTTTCATCTGTGATGTGGAGCCCACCCTTAGTGCATCCTCAAAGATCCTGCTCAGTTACACACTCCCCTCCTGTTTCCTGAGGTGAACCATCACTGTCCCTAAACACTCTTTCCTCTAAACCGCATAAACACTCTTGTCTTTTTTGTCTTTTAGAAAAACCAAACCACCCCAATCCCAAATCCCCATCCAGCTACCGTCCGCCCTTGAATATGTTTCTTCTCAACACACTGCAAACCACTGTCCTGAAATTACTCCCTTGAACTTTGTCAGTGGTTTCCATCCTTTATTTTGCTAAATCCAGTAGCTGCTTTTTTCTCCTTATCTTACTGGGTGTTTAACACTGGCCTTGTAGTTAGCACTCATGGCAGACCCCTCAGGTGGAAGCTCTTCCTTCCCTGGACTTCGGAAACAGCCCTGCCTTCTAGGTTTCCTGCCACCTCCTGTCCATTTCTCAGCGATAGCCTTTATGCATTTGTCTTTCTCTGTTTACTTCTTAAAGACCAATGTCTATAAGTTTTCCCTCTGGTCGTTTACTTTTCTCACTCTACATGCTCTTCCAGGGTGCTCTTTCTTTCTTTCTTTCTTTATTTCCTTCCTTCCTTCCTTCTTTCTTTCCTTCTTTCTTTCTTTGTCTTTCTTTCTTGACGGATTTTGACTCTTGTAGCCCAGGCTGGAGTGCAATGGTGTACCATCACTGGCTTTGAAGATAAAGGGGCCACATGCTGGGGAATGTGGGCAGCCTCTGGAAGCTGGGAGTGGCCCCCAGCCAACAGCCAGCAAGAAACGGGAACTGCAGTCCGACAACCACAAGGCACTGAATTCTGTCAACAACCTGAATGAGCTGAGGAGAGGACCCCGAGCCCCCAATGAGGCTGCAGCCACAGCCAATATGTACTTCCCAGTGAGGCCGTGAGCACACCATCTAGTAGGTCCTTGAAGACTCTGGCCCGCAGAAACTGTGAGATAAGCAGTGGTAAGGTTGCCCTTCAGTTTGTGGTCATTTGTTAAGCAGCAACAGAAAATGAATACACAATTTCTTAGGATAGATTCTCTTCCCTTCTCACCTAAAGGATTAGAAGGTTTCTTAACTAGCACCAGTGGAATTCCCTCCAATCAGAGGTGGTTTTCTAAAATGCAAATCTAGTGTTGTCATTCTTTCTCAACATTTCAGAGGCTTTCATTTCTCAAATCCCTCACTGAGCTCTCAAGGCCCTTCAGAGTTGGACTTCTACCAGGCTTTCTGGCTTACCTCTTGTATTTCACAAATACCTTTCTCTCCTTCCCACAAAGCAGGCTGCACTCTCTGAATGGAGATGCAGTTTCCTGTTCTTCACCCACATGATTCTGCCTGGATGTCCTTCCATCCTTCTCATTATACAGATAATTCCCACTCATCCATCAAAATGGAGCATTCTACTTCTGCCTCCGCAAAGCCTTCCTTGACATATTCCATTTGATTTCCATGTTTCTCTTTGCTGTTTTCACAGCCTTCATTTTTACATCTATCGTAAGAGCTGACAATATGTGCAGACGGTGTTCTAAGTGATTCTGTCTATAAGCTTGTTTCCACCTCTTGGGAACGACTTTCAAGTCACAATAACCTTGTTACTATTATCTCCACCTTTATAACAACTGCTGTAGTTTGGATGTTTGCCCCCCTCCAAGCCTCGTGTTGAAATTTGATCCCCAGTGTTGGAGGTGGGGCCTAATGGGAGGTGTTCGGGTCATGGGGACGGGTCCCTTATGCATGTCTTGGTGCTGCCCTTGCAGCAATGAATGAGTTCTTGTGCTGTCAGCTCCCACGATAACTGATTGTTGAAAAGGGCCTAGTTTCTTCTCCTCTCTCTCTTGCTTCCTCTCTCTCTCCATGTGATCTCTACATGCTGGCTCCCCTCTACTGTCCAACACAAGTGGAAGCAGCCTGAAGCCCTTGCCAGAAGCAGATGCTGGCACCATGCTTCTTGTGCAGCCTGCAAAACCATGAGCCAAATAAACCTCTTTCCTTTATATGTTACCTGGTCTCAGGTACTCCTTTATGGCAACACAAAATGGACTAAGACAATCAGGAAACTGAGATTAAGTAAATTCTCCAAGGTCACACAAATAATAAGTAGTAGAACTGGGATTTGAACACAGGCAATTTCTTAATCCTAATACTATAGCACTTACTAAAATATACTTTAATCAGTGGAATAGTTACCTAGCTCCTTCTTTATACTGCGAGCTCTTTTGAAGGCCAAAGTCAAGTTTTAATCACCGCCTGTCTCCCCAACTAGAAAAGTGCCTGACTCTTAATAGGTATGTTTTGAATGAATGAGTGGGAAGATGATCCACTCTTGAGTCTCAAGCTTCCAAAGTGCCTCATGTTGGAAGGCCCACTTTAAAGACGGTCTCCAAATCACAATTTTTAAATAGTCACGATGGTAGGAAAGAAATATGGGTAGAGTTGTTTCTCTTCAATTTGATCCCATCCCTCTTTATCCCATTTAGCCAAAGTGCTGGTACTTGATGTTTCCAAATAAATGTCTAATGAGTGCTTATTGGACAATGCATTTACTCTTCAAATGTGATTGAAAGGCCATTCTCCCTCGTCAGCCTCACAACCACCAAATTAAGAACATAAAACAGGTGCAATCTAATGAAAAATTCAAGAGGAACAGCAGTAGGTGAGAAATAACATAGCTGCCCCAAACATGTAATTACTAAGGGAAGGTACAGTAAACGTATCAATAGCGAGGTGGGACTGGTGGAGGAAGACTTCCAGAGTTAAGCTTCATGCCTGTCGGTGGGAGGAGGGATGGACACTGACCCATGGAAGCCTTGCTAGAGGAGGGAAAAGTGGCAGAAGGAAGGAAAAGAGAAGTGCAGAGCAAAGCATGTCAGGACAGTGAATGCATGGACTGGACCAGAGCAAATGGGTCAGATGATGAAGGGGAAGGTTGGGAGCTGTGTGGAAGACCGTGAGTCCAGGCCAAGGTACTCAATACTATTGGCAATAGTGTTGGAGCTTGCATGTCCTGGGATGACGGGAGAGACTTAGATGGCCATGAATGAGCACTGGTCCCAATTCCTGGTCATATCTTTGCTTCTGGCTTTTCTCCCCACCTTCCTTAGAAAGCTTATCATGAATTTCTGCCTCTGCCATTCTGCACCAAGCCTGCCTCTGGGCTGCATGCCTAGACGCTACCCAATCTGCCCCTGCTTCTTCTAGAAGCCTTTGTTATGCTGAACAAAATTTACATGGAGCAACCCTAGATTCCTAGGTGGAGGAGTGCTGGGATGTTGAATTAGTCCGTTTTCACATTGCTGATAAAGACATATCCAAGACTGGGCAATTTACAAAAGAAACGGGTTTCATTAGACTTACAGTTTCACATGGCTGGGGAGGCCTCACAATCATGGCAGAAGGCAAGGAGGAGCAAGTCACGTCTTACGTGGATGGCAGCAGACAAAGAGAGAGATTGGGTGGGGAAACTCTCCCTTATAATACCATCAGATCTCATGAGACTTATTCTCCATCATGAGAACAGCGTGGGAAAGACCTGCCCCCAAGATTCAATTACCTCCCACTAGGTCCCTCCCACAACACGTGGAATTCAAGATGAGATTTGGGTGGGGACACAGCCAAACCATGTAAGATCTCAAGGGTCTATGACAACCACTAAGCCAAGAAGATGTGGAGATGAGCCTCAGCTCATGCACTGGAAAAAGGTCATGGATTAAAAACTATTTTATTCCTAGGCCTTGAATTGGATTAGGTGACATGAAAGAGATCCTTCAATCAGCAGGTCATTCATGACAGTTCATAAGATTTTGTGAGTTTTATTAGCTAAACCCATGGCCATTGATTAATGGACCCTATTTTAATTCCACCTTTTTATAAAACCACATTCAGGAAAGGAAGAGGAAATCTGGATCCTGCATCAGAGTATGTCTTCTGGAATACTGATCCACAGGCTGTGGTAGACACAGGTCTAGCCTTGTTCTGAGCACTTCCCTGCTGATGAAAAGAGTATCTGATGTGGCCGGGCACATTGGCTCACACTTGTAATCCCAGCACTTTGGGAGGCTGAGGTAGGTGAATTGCTTGAGTCCAAGAGGCGTAGTTGCAGTGAGCTCTGACTGCACCACTACACTCCAGCGTGGACGACAGAGGGAGACCCAGTCTCAAAAGAGAGTATGTGATATGGACTTAATAAATTTCCCCAAATTAACTAAAACAAATCAAGACCAACCCCTGTTGTGTCTAAGCCCAAGGAGAATAGTGATTCCACAGGAATCTGGACAGATATGAAACCTAGGATGTCAGACTCTGACAAGCTACCCTTCATAGAGATTCTCCTAAGACCTCTGGGGGCGGGAATTTCAGCTTCTGTGGTCTCTGTCCACCCACCAAGGGTGCCAGGCAGGAGAAATTTTGCCTGGTGTGTAGTTCCAAGGACAGCAGCAATGTGCTTCCTAACTTTGTGAAGACAAAATGTCAACTTTCTGCAGTAGAACAAAAAAGATGTGAGAAATTAATTTTGTTGCTCAATTTTAGTTCCTTGATGATGAATAAAAAGATGATGGTGACTTTTGGAAGGATTCAGAAGGTTTCAGTGTTCTCTTACTGGAATATTAATTTCAATCATGAAAAACAGCTCTGAAACTAAAAACCACTATTTTAGGTGGAAAGCTTTTCTTTCTTAGCTGCTGGCTTTTCAATTGCAAGCCTACAGAAAAATGGAAAGAAGAGCTGGATAAACACCTGGATACCTTTCACCTCATTTCACCAATTTTTAATATTTTTATGATGAGCTGGGTTTTAATGTATGTGTTCTTGATAGTACTGGTAATTTTGGTGTTCATTTCTAATCCAGTTATTTTATAAACAAGTGTTGCTTGGGTACAAAGAGGGGTCACGCACTGATGCAAGCACGGAGATACAGTGAAGACAACACACAAAATCTCAGTCTTTGTGGAGCTCATGTCATCTAGTGGGAAAGACAGAAAATAAATAAACAAATACGGCATAAATGCAATATTATATGAGGAAGTGCAATGATTAACTGATTCAGTTTTAAGTGCCTGTAAGCCAATATTTTAGCCAAACTATGAAACTTGACCTCATTATTCAGGTAGTGCAAAGATCAGCTGATTCAGTTTTAAGTGCCTACAAGCGAATATTTTAGCCAAACTCTGAAAGTTGACCTCATTATTCAAGGCGTCTGTAAGGTCGCCTTTGGGAACCTGTCCAATGGCCACTGGAAAACACTAACTCCCGAGCAGCATGTCCCAGCCAGCAAATCCTGGCCTTATGTCTATCAACACCTCATTCTAGCTTGCATAAAAAGGCAAAAGGCAAAGCGGTAGGCGGGTGGCTGGAACAGGACTTGAGGGACTCTAGATGCTCAACACTGGGTCATGCCTGAACGCAACAGGAGGAAAAGCTATGGGAGGATGAAGAAGGTAGCATTCAGTTTCACTCTAAGCTGCCTCCATACACAGCTTATGCTTGGCCTCAGGGCTTCTAGTACATAGGGAATGGTAACCTCACTGGATATGTAAACAGCCCGCATCCTACTCTTGTAACAAGTAGCCAAGTCTCAACCAATCACAGCAGATGAGCTTGGGCCAAGCACAGGTGACCAACTGTTTAAAGCTGTTCAAATAAGGCAAACACCCGGCTGTGACCAATCCAGGTGTTTCTGTACCTCACTCCCAATTTCTATACGTTCGTTTTCCTACCCATAAACCTTATCCAGCCATGTGCGCTGCCCTGCAGTCTCTCTCAGCCTCTTCTGGTCCTAGAGGATGCCCAATTTGTGAATGGTCCTTTGTCCAATTAAATCCTGTTACATTTAATTTGTCTAAAGCTTTTAACAATAGCAATCAGGACTCTGGGTCCCTGGGAAAGTGAAACGATTGGGAATCAGAATCAGGAGGGGAAACCAGGCCTGGTGGGAGAAAATCCACATCGTCTCTCCAGGAGAAAGGAGGAAAGCCTGGGGGTGTGGGGCTGGGTTATATTCCTGGATCTGGGGTGGAAAGCTTGAGTGTTCCCAGCTGTTAACTCCATGAAGCAGGAGGTGAGGCCATCAGCTGAGAGTAAGAAAGGGGGAAAGGGCAGGGAAGAGGGGTGGAGAGAGCCTGAACTGAGTATTCATTGTGGAGAACTGAGAGTGAGCTGGCAGGGATTGCAGCTGCTGTTTCCAGGAGTTCTTTTTTGATTGACTCTGCATGTGTCATTTTGGAGACTCCCACCTGCACTTGAGCTGAAAATAGAAAAAGACCCATCACTTCCACTCCCACCTCCGTCCAGCCTTTATCAGACGTTGGAGTGAAATGGGTTCCCATGCCGGGGTGCAGTGACTCACACCTGTAATTCCAGCCCTTTGGGAGGCCAAGGTGGGCAGATCACTTGAGATCAGGAGTTCGAGACCAGCCTGGCCACAAAATTTAGCCGGGCATGGTGGCACACACCTGTAGTAGTTCCCACTACTCTGGAGGCTGAGGCAGGAGAATTGCTTGAACCTGGGAAGTCAGAGGTTGCAGTGAGCTGAGATCACACCATTGCACTCCAGCCTGGGTGATAGAGTGAGACTCTGTCT
>NW_012106586.1:3698486-3699918 GCF_000951045.1 Mandrillus leucophaeus
GCACTCCAGCCTGGGTGACACAGCAAGACTCTGTGCTCTGCCCCCCTAAAAAGAAATGGGCTCCCGTTCCTGTCAGAAACAAACAGAGGTGATTTTGTGGGTCTGGCCTGCCTTTCCGGACTATCTTTTTTGGTGCAGATGGTGTCCTGGCAGGGAGAGAACAGGGTTAGGTGGCTGAGCTTGTCAGGCTGGTCTGACTGATTCCGTGGTGTGGGACAGGGAATGAACGCAGAGTCCTGAGTGGGGCAGAGACTGACTTCTGCTTCCAAATGGAACCACGGGGCCCCTGGAGCCTTCTGCCCTGCAGGAGTGAAAGTTATAGCTTATTAGAAAGGGAAAGAGCTGAATGAATATTGAGTACAGCTTGTGCAAATGCTTAATTAGAGTAAGCTTTTAAAATTCATCTTGTGGCTCATTGACTCAAAGGTGTGAGAAAGGCTATATTTATCACTCCTCCAGACCCAGCTAGATCATTAAGAACAAAATGAAAGCTTCTCAATTTTAATGACCTCTCCTTCAGCAAAGGCGCCGTGGATGGAACATTGAGGGCATTTCCATTTAATTTATAGCAAAGCCTTTCTTTCCACCCTGGAGTGAGTAGTGAGAGAAGGAACTGCTGGGCTGATGATGGCCAGTGACTTTTGTGGATGAGGAAGGGGGACAGGGAAGGAAGCTGAGCTTTTTTTAATGATCTGCAATTGACAGACATCTTATTTACCTATCTCATTTTACTCTCACAACAATCATATAGAGTAGGAATCTCTCCCCTTCTCCTCCCCTCACTCCAGGTTCCGTGGAAATGACCCACGTCGTAGGAGGGTCAGAACAGTTGTGTGAACTGCTTAAAGATCCAGAGATAATAAGAGAAGAATCTGTATTCCCCAAAGCCAATTACCTTTCAACTAACTATGCCATATAAATTCCGAGAGTTGAAAAGAGGCCCTTAAGAAAAACCGTATGTGTACGATATTCCAGTTCAGATTGATGGGAAATGCTCTGTCAGTAGAGACTGTCAGCATCTGCTATGTCCCAGGCACTGCACTAGGTTGGGTAATATTTCAGAGATGAATAAATCATGTCCCCACTGCAGGAGCCCAGGGAGTCCCCAGATATATCTAGCACCCCCTTAGTGGAGTCAGTGCTATGCTATAGAGAAGCCAGAAGAATGTGAGTCCCTGTCTTGAGGTCCCAAGAGCTTCACTGGGAAGAGAAGACATATAGGCAGAAATGTCAAAGAATAAGCCAAACCCTAATAGGCTTGCTCATTAATGTAGATGTTAGAGCATATGGGGAAGAGATTCATGCTACAGGGCAACATAGGAAGACAAAATGGGAGGCCTGAGCTGCTGGGAGAAGCTGTCTGCAGGAAACAGGTCACGATGACATGATGTATCTGATGATGCCATGAAGGGCCCCTGCTAAAGGTGTCTCC
>NW_012106586.1:3700863-3727564 GCF_000951045.1 Mandrillus leucophaeus
TTGTTGATGATAACAAAGCAATTCCTTCAATATCCTGAAAGTTATTTTGAACCTGAAATTGTATCTCCTGTCAAATGGTCAATCCAAGATTGTCTAAGTGGCCAGTAAACATATGAATAGACACTCATCATCATTTCTCATCACAGAAATGCAAATTAAACCCACAGCAATATATCTACCAGTATGACTAAAATTAAGAGGACTGACAACAAGTGTTGACGAGGATGTGAATCCACTGCAGCTCTCATCTATTGCTGGTGGGAGTGAGAATGGCTCAGCCACTTTGGAAAATGTTTCACAGGATCTAGTGCATATCCAAGAGATGTTCACAAAAAGACATGTGCAAAGACGTTCACAGCAGATTTATTTGTAATTGCCAAAACTTTAAGACACTCCAACTGTCCTTCAACAGAAGAGTGGATAAACTTACAACACATCTACTTAAAAAGGGCAAACTACTGATATACACAATAACATGGGATAATCTCATAGTTAACATGTTGAGTGAAAGAAACCAAACACAAAGTAGAAACTGAACCATTCCATTTATATGAAGTTCTAGAATAGGCAAAACTAATCTGTGGTGATAGACCCTAGTCATTGCCTGAGGAGGTCAAGCAGTAGAATTGTTTCAAAAGTGGCACATCTGGGTGATGGAAATGTTTTATATCTTAATATGGGCACTGGTTACATATACACATCCATTTTTTTTTTTTTACATATACACACTTATGATTCATTTTCTTTTCTTTTTTTCTTTATGATTCATTTTCTTTTCTTTTCTTTTCTTTTTTATTCTTTTTGAGAAGGAGTTTCACTCTTGTCAGCCAGGCTGGAGTGCAATGGCGCGATCTTAGCTCACTGCTACCTCTGCCTCCCAGGTTCAAGCGATTCTCCTGCCTCAACCTCCTGAGTAGCTTAGATTACAGGCATGTACCACCACACCCAGTTAATTTTGTATTTTTAGTAGAGGCTGGGTTTCTCCATGTTAGTCAGGCTGGTCTTGAGCTCCTGACCTCAGGTGATCTGCTCACCTTGGCCTCCCAAATTTCTGGGATTACAGGTGTGAGCCACCAGGCCAGGCCTCATTTTCTTTACTGCATGCAAATTATACCTCAATAACAAAAAAAAAGGTAAAGAGAAATTGTCAAACTAATGGGCAAAGGAAAGACATTTTGGGGTCTGCAAGAACTCAGAAAAAGTTGCTCATTTTCACAAACTTTATACAAACAAGGTTGCTCATGAATGCTCACCAGCAAAATAGAAAAGTAATCAAAGAGAATGATATGGGCGAAATAAACAGCAGTCACTAAGTTAGACGTAGATAAAAGATACCACTTGGTGCTTGGAGGGTTCTTTGTCAAGAGGCAAGATTCTGATGGCAAAAAATTATATTTCCTTCTCTAAAGGTTCAATTACACTACTCATCTCTGCAATAATTTTTTTATAATTATAATCTTATAGATCTATTTATGCAATTTCAGTGGTTAAAGTCAACTTAAAGATGAAGTACAAAAGACATGTTTAGTCACAAAACTGACACAAAATTGACAAGCCTAGACAATGAATTTTTTTTTTTTTTTTTAGACAGTCTGGCTCTGTTGCCCAGTCTGGATTGCAGTGACGCGATCTTGGTTCACTGCAACATCTGCCTCCTAAGTTCAAGCGATTCTTGTGCCTCAGCCTCCTGAGTAGCAGGGCCTGCAGGTGTACACCACCACACCGGGCGAATTTTTGTATTTTCAGTAGAGATGGGGTTTTGCCATTTTGGCCAGGCTGGTCTTGAACTCCTGACCTCAAGTGATCTGCCTACCTCGGTCTCCCAAAGTGCTGGGATTACAGGTGTGAGCCACCATGCCTGGCTGACAATGTAAAATTGATACAACTGACTGAAACTAGGGGCAGGAGGGAAGGTACTCCCCTCCTAATCTTTAAGGCTGGGAGTCCACAGATACAATCTAAGGTGAATAAACCAAAAAACTGGAGTTGATGCACACAATTTAAAGTCATAAAAGCAACTATTAGAGAAAATAACAGTAACATTGTATGAAATATGAGGAATGAGAGGAGATGGTGAGAGGTAGTATAAGGTGAAATTCCTTGTCTTTCAGAACAGATCGTCCATAGATACTGTCTGCTCATCAATTCATAGATAGTCCTCTCTGAAAGATAAGAAAAAATTATAAGGAATCACCAGGAGAAGTTTTTAAAACCAAGAAAAAGAGAAAAAGGCTGTTAGCTACCTGGAAATGAGTCCAGGATGGAATGGTAAGGACAAAAGTATTTATATTTTATCTGGTTGATGCCTGCCTGTCTGCGTATTTTAAGTTTATATTCATGAATTCCTTTAAGAAGAAAGAAAGGGAGGAGGGAAGGGGGACAGAGAATGAAGGGAAGGCAGACTCTGCCTTTTCTGGCTGTGGAGCCCTGGGACAGAGTGCTGAGGTAGCAGAAGTAGGTCAGCCAAGCTGGAAACTATGGTTTCTTCGAAATGCAATAAAATGATCATTTTTGTGGAAAGGCAGAAATGGATTCCTCTGCCTGTAAAGATCCATGATGGGAACAGAAGAAGACATTCGGTCTCTGCAGGTTTCAGAATTGAGAAGCCAGAAAAGCTTCTCAGCTGGAAGGTTCAAGAACTCTGCAGATGAGACCTCATCTCTACTAAAAACAAACAAACAAACAAACAAATTAGCCAGGTGTGGTGGTAGCGCGCGCCCACGGTCCCAGCTACTCAGGAGGCTAAGGTGAGAGGATCACTTGAGCCCGGGAGGTCGAGGCTGCAGTGAGCCATGATCGCACCACTGCATTCCAGCCTGGGTGACAGAGCCAGACCCTGTCTCAGAAAAAATAAAGGAGCTCTGCAGAGGAGCTTTAAAAGAGTACAGTTTTCCTCACATAAGGTGGAAAATTCCATGGTTTTCTGTTCAGACCCTTGTGTTTAGAAACTCAATACTGTCTCAGAAAATAAGTCTTTTCACCACATCACCCATTCTACAAAGCTTAATTGAGCCCAACTGTGCCAGGCTTGGAATCCAGTGAGCCAAACACCAGCCTCAGTTCCCCTATTCTGATCTTGCAGTGGAGGTGGGGGTGGGGGCAATGCAGAAAGACACAGGCAAGGTGTGAACCAGGGCAGACACATGAAGATGGAGAAAAGACAGGAGGGGCTGTGGACAGGACTTGCTCCTGTACTGAAGCAAGTGGACTTAAGAATATCACCAGATGGGAGACAGAGCCTGAACACAAAGCTTAACTCCGTGCTTCCAGGTTCTCTGACCCAGTTTCCTATGTATAAAACAGAGACCATCGTTGTGATGATTCATTAAAGTGCCAAGACAAGGCTAGCCACCGGAAGTGCTCCAAGGAGTCAAGACATACACAGGAGGCTACTCTGGACCAGGAGGCAAGACCTCCAGGGGCATCGCTGCAGCCCAGAAAAGACCGGAGTCAGCCTGGCAGAGCCGCAGAGGGCGTGTAGGGGGCTCTGTCCCACCCTTGTGCTCCCATCACTGGTCATTTATCAACCCCTCCACCGTATTTTCAGGCAGGAGCACCCTGCTGTCCGGCAGCCTCCCCTCCCCTCTGCCGTGGGCCTGGCTGGGAGAGGAACCTGAACTCCGCTGGCAACCCAGGGCTCAGGTGAGGAGGGGAAGGCGCTGTGATGGAGCAGGAGCTGCTGGGGAGAGCTGGCCCCCGGGGGTGGCCCCCAGAGCAGTGCGGTGGGCTCCTGTCACTGTGGCGCAGAATGCTGGCTAAGCTCATCTTGCTCTGGAGCGCACATTCCTATCAGTGAGTGGAGTGAGTGGGAGAGGGTCCACTTTCCCTTTTCTACTAACTTAGTCATTGAAGAGGTGGCTCAGTCCTAGCTCTGAGTCCTGCTGCTTGGTGGGGAGCGGTGGGCCACGGAGGCGAGGACCAGGACGCGCCCAGGGCTGGCTTCACTGCCGTAGCCCCGGCCTGAGGTCCCACCGCGGCCTCCTTCGCACAAGCAGGCCTCTTTCTCAGGCCCCCTGCCTCTCGTCCCTTTCCAGGGAGCCTGGGAACTGGCAGACACCCACCCCACCGGTGGGGGGTTGAGGGAGGCCTGTGCCAGTCCCTATCTCAGGCTCATTTACCTAATGCCTCCCTCTGCCGGGGTTCTACTGGGGAGAAGCACTTGGTGCCCTTGGGCTCCGCCTCTCTGCTTAACCGGGTGTCTACTGAGATTTTTATTGTCTGATTCCTTTCACCTGCTCCTTCTCAGAGACCCAGGCAACATCCTAATCATCTCTTTCAGACTTCTCCTTCTTCCTCTACCAGGAGGGATCTTTTCCCCCTTTCTAGGAGGTAGTCTCTCTTCTGACTCCTATCCTGCTTCCCTTCTATAACAGGTTTTACGGTAATACTCTATGTTCACACTGGTGAAGTTTGTCCTTGTCCTATAAAGGGAAGCTTTTTATATAAAACTTTTCTCTATCATTGAAGTCTGGCTTTCAATACTACCGTTTCTTTGTGGCCTGAAGAGTCTCCAAATGGAGATTCAAAATGCATGGTGATTTCTTTCTTCAAGGTAGTATGCACCCCTCCTCTCTACCCCTTCCCCACCACCAGTAAATTCCACTGATTCAATATGTGAGCAGCCACAGAACAACAACTAATTTATGTGGCATTAAAAATACATCAGTCAGCTGGGCATAGTGGCTCACGCCTGTAATCCCAGCACTTTGAGAGGCAGAGGCGGGCAGATCACGAGGTCTGGAGATCGAGACCATCCTGTCCAACATGGTGAAACCCCGTCTCTACTAAAGATATAAAAATTAGCTGGGTGTGGTGGTACATGCTTGTAATCCCAGCTACTTGGGAGGCTGAGCCAGAAAAACAACTGAAACCAGGAGGTGGAGGTTGCAGTGAGCCGAGATCACACCACTGCTCTCCAGCCTGGCGACAGAGCGAGACCCCGTCTCAAAAAAAAAAAAAAAAAACAAGCAACCAAAATTAAAAAACACCAGTCTAATATGGTCCTACACACACTATTCCTATTACACAAACAACTGATACATTATGTGGCAGTTGGAATGACAGGACCACAGTTTCTAGGTCCTGGTCTTGGTGGGTTAGGGCAGGTGTAACATGGGGCCCGTCCACTGAGCAGCTGAGACAATGGAAATGGAATTCTCACCGTTCTGGAAGCTGGGAATCCAAGATGAAGGCCAGCAGACTCGGCTCCCGGTGAGAGCCTGTTTCCTGGCTTGTAATCTTATCACTGTGTCCTCCCATGTTGGAAAAGGACCAGAGAGCTCTGTGGGGTCCTTTTCATAATGGCACTAGTCCCATTATCAAGGCTCCACCCTCAGGATCAAATCGCCTCCCAGAGGCCCCACCTCCTCATATCATCACACTGGGATCAGAGATTCAACATAAGAAGTTGGGGAATACTCCTCAGCAAGGCTGGAGGCAGAGCTGCAAGCCAGAGAGAGGTCTGGGCCAACTCAGGGTTCCCTAGGTGCTCTCTCTACAGACTTTGTAGCAAGGAACCCAGATGCCAAATTTTGGTTGATAAAAATTGCAGAAATGACAGAGATGCTTCTGGGTCACTTCAATCAGACGGCTAACCAGCTGGTCCAGGCAGATGCTGCATGAAGACAAGCATTGCCTAATTGCACAATTTATTTAAAATTACATTTTCACTCACTCACAGTTTCTCTCTCTCTCTGAAAAGAGAATGGAATTAAATTCAAAAGTGTTAGGGGGGAATGTCTAAGGATGAGCAGCGCGCTAAGGAAGCTCTGGGGGGAGGAATAACCTAAGCCCTAATGAGCCCTGTCTCTGTTGCTGAGGTCAGTGTTGACTGGCTAAGGATAGGAGAGAGCAAATAATCCAGCAGCTTCTCCCTGGAGAGCCAACACCAGGTTCCAAGCTCCATCCGTAGTCTCAGGAGTTCAGCTTCCAGGCTCAGGGACATACAGGTCCCAGGCTCACTTTTTAGTCTATGAATTTACGTATTCAGCGTGTAACCCATGCAGAACCGATGTGGCTTCTCTGAACACCCCCTTAACAGGTCACCAACCAGGACGGAACCCGTCCTTCAGTCCCCTGTGACTTGCCTTGCTCAGTTCGCTCCCCTCCCCCGTGAACCCCAAGGTCACAGCACCCCCGGGGTCCTGCCGCCTCCTCTCCTGGCCTCAGCCAGGTCTGCTCACTCATGTCTTTGATCTCCATGAACAGAGCTGGGGAGGCTTCAGATCACCCTAGTGGAAGAGCGAATAAAGCTGACCCTCACTGGTCTGGCCTCAGTGTTAAGCACATACAGGACAATGGAATCTTTTATACCGCCAAGAGTGACTTCTCATATAACTCCCGTGTGTCTTTAGACTAAAAATGTCTCTGTCGCTTTTTGTCCCTTTTAAGTTGTATTACAAAGGACTCCCTCCCTGTGTAGTGCAAAATCAATATCTATCTGCCTCTAGAAGGGGGTTAGTCTATGCTGAGCCACAGGAAGAAGGTAAGCGGGGACAGAAAACCAAACCAAACTGGCCCACCGCACTTACTGGCCCACTGGCCCATCCTGCTGACTCTATCCCCTACATATTTCTGGAATCCCCTCTCAGCTGCCCATCCCCACAGCACCATCCCATTCCAGGCTATGGGGGGACTACGGAGCTACCAAAACCTTGACTGCCAATGCTGCTGCTGCCAGCACCGCTAAGAAAGGCCACCAGCTGGTCTACCCTTCCACCAGTTTGCCACCATTTAAAGTGAGCAATTGCGGCGGCCTGCCTGTTGCTCTGGGAACATGAAGCTGAGGCTCTGCGCCTCGGAGAGGCTGCCTCCTGCCTTCTCCTGTCAGGAATTCTGGCTGCCTTTCGGTCCTAGGTCACAACATGCCAGTCCCTCCTTTATAGAGGCTCTGCCTGGAGCCTTCCAGCCCTCCATCTTTGCTGGCTAGATGACCCTTCAATTCCCCCAATCTCTCGCCAGTGCTCTAGGATGAGTTCTCCCACCACCATGCCACATGTGCCTCTTACCTATGTTAGTTTGACTGCTTAATTGGTAACCTCCCTTACCTGAAGGTGAGCTCTAAGAACAGGAACTTAATCTGTTCTGCTCCTTTTGTATCCCCAGCACTTTGGATGAGGCTTAGCATGTATGTAGTAAATGTGCAGTAAAATATTAGTTGAATGAGTAAATTTGTCTGGCACTGTTTCTCCACCAAATTTAGAGCTCGGTTACGCCGTTTAGCTGAGCTTTGGCCCATGCCCCTCCCCAAGGAGCTAACATCCATCCCTTGTTTCCCTGGGTTCCTGGAATTCACTATATTTCAGAGGCTCTGGGAGGAACGCATGTAGTCTTCTTACCTTTTAGACTGTCAGTCTCATCACCAAGTTGCCTCTTTCTCTTCACCCCTCCAGGCACTGGCTGGCAAGATGAACTGTCTCAGATGGTTACTGAAGGCAGTGATGTGCTCCTGGAGAGGTAGGCTTTAACGTTTCATACTAATGACAGGAGTTGTGTGGCTTGGCTGTGTCCGGCCTGAAAGCAAGACTGACGGAGAGAGGGAGCCCGAGACAGCAAGCTGGAAGTTGGACTCTAGTGCAGGCCAGGACAGAACAGGCTGGGCCCAGCGAGGGCCAGCTGGTGGGACGTTACTGGTGATGGAGGGTCTGCAAGGCTGCACTGGCACAGTGGCGGTTTTCCCTTCAAAGCCCCGGGATAGAAGGAGGGGTGGGACAGAACATTCCAACACATGGGGAAGAACGCAGAGGCAGAATGGCCATCCCAGTGTGGGAGGGCTGAGAGTCTATTATTAGGATGGTGCAAAAGAAATGGAAAATAATGGCCCAAATCGCAATTACTTTTACACCAATAGAAATGGGTACTTAGAAATGGGTGAAGACGCCCTCAGAGCAGGGGTTTCCACTTTGATTGCACATTGGAATCACCTGAAGAGCTTTAAAAATACTGATACCTGGATCCCACTCCCAGAAATTCAAATGCAATTGGCCTGGATTGTGACCTGGAGTTGGTATTTTTTTTCTTTCTTTTTTTTTTTTTTTTTTTTTTGAGATGGAGTCTCGCTCTGTCGCCCAGGCTGGAATGCTGTGGCGGGATCTCGGCTCACTGCAATCTCCACCTCCAGGGTTCATGCCATTCTCCTGCATCAGCCTCCCAAATAGCTGGGACTATAGGCACCCACCACTATGCCCAGGTACTTTTTTGTATTTTTAGTAGAGACGGGGTTTCACCGTGTTTGCCAGGATGGTCTCGATCTCCTGACCTCGTGATCCACCCGCCTCGGCCTCCCAAAGTGTTGGGATTACAGGCGTCAGCCACTGCGCCCGGCCTGGAGTTGGTATTTTTTAAAGCTCCCCTGGTCATTCTAACGTGAGGCCAAGGTTGAGAACCACTGGCTCAGAGGACAAAGGTAATTAAGCCTGGCGTAGACTTGGGGGAAGTGAAAGATAGTGGCAGCTGTGCCAGGAAGATATACCCGAAATGACTGCAGTCTGTGGGTTCTTAAAACATGAATCAGATATTGTCAACAAAATCTTATTCAAATTTCCCTCAGGTATCTTAAAGCAGCCCTGTGGTTGGAAAGAATTGAATACTCCCCTAATTTTCTTATTTAGTAGGCTGAGATTTGTATTGATCAGTCATTCTTTTCTCATGACATACAGATAGAAAGTGATGGACAGCTTAACCCCCAGGATTTAAGACTGCAGAATCAGACTTCAGCTGAGCACTCATCATTCTTAAACTCATTGCAAAACAAGTTTGTTTGAAATGTCAACTCCCCAAACCCCATGCCTAAAGATTTAAAGACAATGAGTCTGTGTAGAGCCTGGACTAGGCATGTCTAACAAACTCCCCAGGTAATAGTGTGACAAATCTGTGGCCCCGCATTGAGAAATGCTGATTTAAGATCTGGGATGAAGGCTTAATGTATTTGGTTTTCTTAAGAGCATTCTAATCTATCATATAAGCACCTGGTGTAAAGAGTATTTACAAGGTGATGGAAGCTGGAGTGAAGAAAATCAATTCCTAGTGTTGTGATCTAAGTGTATGTCTAGAATGAGCACAGAGGATGTCCTATTAGGTACATCCTCAAACATTACCACACAGATGCTGGCACCAGTGTGCATAGCTCAGGCCTGTCAGGAAGCATTTTACACCCCATAGTTTCAGGTACCCTAATGTCTGCAGTGCTTTCAGAAACACTGGAAGCACCTAAGAGCTTTCCACCTGTGAGGCGAGCATGGAGCAGCTGGCATGCTTCACCTGGGGTCCATGCCATCCGAGAGAGACACTACATAATTTGGGGTACCCCATGAATACACCCTGATATGGCTTGGCTGTGTCCCCACCCAAATCTCATCTTGAATTCCCACGTGTTGTGGGAGGGACCCAGTGGAAGGTGATTGAATTATGAGGGCTGGCCTTTCCCCTGCTGTTCTCATGATTGTTACGCACACATCTAAGTGAAGAGACAACCTGAACAGGCTAAGTGTGAGCAATATGGCTGTTTATTTGCTCAGGTGCAAACAGGCTGAGTCCAAAAAGAGTCAGCGAAGGGTGGTGGGAGTGGAACTGGTTTTATGGGTTTGGGGTAGATAGTGGAAAGTTACAGTTAGGGACAGTTTTTCGGGGCAGGGGAAGAATGTCACAAGGCGGATAATCACGAGGTAGGGGGAGGTCACGAGGCATGATATCACAAGGTTGACTGATGAGTTAGGGTAGGGCAGGAACATTTCACAATGGTGGAATGTTGCAAGGTTGGTAAATCAGTTAAGGCAGGAACTAGCTGCTTCTTCTTCTTTAGTGGTTCTCCTGTTGCTCCTGGCTTTGTGACTCCAGGAGGCCTGTATGTGTGGGTCACAGGGTCACAATGGCTCAATCATAGTGTAGCCTGTTCAGAGGACCTTACAGTGATCATGAATTAATCTCATGAGACCTGTTGGTTTTATAAGAAGTTTCCGTGCACAATCTCTCTCTTTGCCTGCTGCCCTCCATGTAAGACATGACTTGCTTCTCCTTGCTTTCCACCATGATTGTGAGGCCTCTCCAACCATATGGAACTGTGACTCCATTAAACCTCTTTCTTTTGTAAATTGCCCAGTCTCGGGTATGTCCTTATCAGTAGCGTGAAAACAAACTAATACACAGCCTCATCACACCAAGGTTACCAAGCCAACTAAAATGGTGGGAACCCGTTCATAGTCCCTCCTGTACAGCCCCACAATAAAGTGAAAGCAGTAACAGATCTGCTTCGGGGAAGAATCCCACTCCTGAGGTTTCCCTGTTTCCAGTTAGGGATTTGCTTTCTGCAAATACTGTTTTCACTGGCGATCATTTAGCCCTAAGTATTGGAAGAGAGCACGTATGATGCATGGTCCTGAGCCCAAACGTGTTGGACTAAAGGGAGGGGGAAAAGAACAGTAATGAGATTCAACTGAGGGGCATGGGTGGTCAGTCCCAGTGAGCCCCAGCAAGCGATTTCTCTTGGCACCTCACTATTTTCTCCTGGAAAAGATTCATACTGCCTGCTGCTGCCTGCCCTGTCCCATCAGGGTTAAGGAGATAACACTGACCAAGTGTCCAGGCTTGATGTCAGAGATAACTCTGTTAACATTTGAGGAATGGCCAACAGTTTTCCAAATGGCCGTATCATTTTTTTTCTTTTGAGACAGGGTTTCACTCTGTCATTGTACAGCAGATCCACCTGACAGTATTCACTTAAGAAATGAGAGCTGCCACATGGAGGTTGCTGGCATTGAGGGTGCTAAATGAAAATGCCATATAAACTCCGTGCTTTTCACAAGCAGTTGCTGTTCTCCTGTCCAGCCTGCCAACACAGATCTGCCCTGTGAATACATTCCCTCAAACAAACCCTACATTTTGTCCACCGGCTGTGATTCTCTTCTTCAGCCTTGTCAACCTTGTGCCATCCCTACTGAAATTAATAGGAGTCACCAAGACCGTTGCCCAGGCTGGAGCACAGTGGTGCAGTCATGGCTGACTACAGCCTTGAACTCCTCCTGCTTCAGCCTCTTGAATAGCTAGGACTACCTTTTTTTTTTTTTTTAGAGACAGAGTAATGCTATGTTGCCCAGGCTGCTCTTAAACTCCTAGCCTCAAGCAACCCTCCTGCCTCAGCCTCCCAAAGTGCTGGGATTACAGGCGTGAGCCACTGCACCCAGCCTGGCTGTACCATTTTCTATTCCCAGCAGCTGTAAATGAGAGTTCTGATTTCTCCACATCCTCACCAGCCCTTATTACTCTGCACTGGAGAGCAGAAGCCTCATGGTGTCCTCCAAGCAACCATTTACAAAAGCTTTCAGCTGTTGGCTGACTACAATGGAGACCAGAAAATGAGCTGTACAAGAAAGAAGATCTTTGCTGATGCCAAAACTCTTGTTGAAATATCGAAAGACCATGACAATGCAGAAAAATCTCTTTATGAGCAAACTGCAGCTCTCAAGAGCAGTTCAAGTTATCAGCTTTGAGATTCATAATGAGCAAGTACTGACAACAAATGTTGAGGGCTAAAGAGTTAGCTAAAAAGAAGGCTGACCTTGGTATAATCATGAAATTTAACAAACAACATTCCAAGGTATTACAAGCCCACGTTGACCTGATAACTGAAATAGCAGCAGTAATGAGGAAAGCCACTGAGATTGGTGAGCATCAGAGTTGCATGAGATAGGAAAAAAAATTTCAGCTTAAACAGAAAATCGATGATTTGAGAGAAATCCTTCAAATAAGGAAAATCATGATCTCAATCAGCCCACATAAATGATGCTCTCAAAAGCTGGTTTTTGAAAATGCATAAACAATGGACATAGAATTTATTCTTATTAAAAGATCATCTAAAAATAATTTAGTAGGTGAGTAGATGAGAAGCTATCACAATGGCATCACAGGATACCTTCTTCAGAGAAATCTCTGCTCATATCCTTTGCCCATTCTTAGAGTGGCATATGATTTTAAAGAAATTTTAAAGACACAGATTCTGTTATTCCACTCGTTAATTGATTGAGTCGGCCAGCCCAGGCATCTTTTGGAGCTGTGTCACAGAAGTTTCCAGCTCTTCTCAGGCTCAGATCACTTGGGAAAAAAAAATCTTCTTGTTATTGAGTTGTAACCATTCTTTACATATTCTAGACCCAAATCCCTTATCGGATAGGTAATTTGCAAATCTTTTCTCTGAGTCTGTGTCTTGTCTTGTCACTTTCTTGATGATATGGTTTCAAGTGGAAATGTTTTTAATTTTGATGAAGTGCAATTTATCCACTTCTTTTGTTGCTTATATGTGTGGCATTATAGTTAAGACTGACCTGGGATCATTAAGATTTACATTTATGTTTTACAATTTTAGCTCATACCTTTGGGTCTATGACCTATTTGAGTTAATTTTGTATATGCCATGAGATAAGGGTCTAACTTCATTCTTTTGCATGTGAATATCCAGTTGTTTGAAAAAACTATTCTTTCCTCATTGGATTGTCTTGACATCTTTGTCAAAAATAAATTTCCTGTAAATTTCCAGGATTTATTTTTGAACCTCTGGTTCTAGTCCATTGATAGGTTTATCCTATGCCAAGGCTACATTGTCTTGATTACTATAGCTTTATAGTTAGTTTCGAAATCAGGAAGTTTAAGTCCTTTAACTCTGGTCTTCCTCAAGATTGCTTCAGCTATTCAAGGTCCATATGAATTTTAGGATCAGCCTGGCAATTTCTACAGGAATAACCAGCTAGAATTTTGAATCCACAGATCAATTTGGAGAATATTGCCATTTTACCAGTATTAAGCCTCCGCATCCCAGCTCTGGTAGATGCATTTAATTACATCTATTTATCATCAGTCACCAATTGCCTGAAGGAAGGACACAGAACTGAAATCCACCGTTTTTACCTTCTCTACATTTAGGTTGCAGCACCAGAAAATGCAAAGGTGTCATTGGATAACATAAGCAGATTATGTTGCCTCAGTTTTCTTAAGATATTTGAAACGATTCTTTGAAAATCTTCAGACTTTGGTTTCTTTTTCTTTTTTCTTTTTCTTTTTCTTTCTTTTTTTTTTTTTTGATGGAATCTCACTCTGTTGCCCAGACTGGAGTGCACTGGCACAATCTCCACTCGCTGCAATCTCTGCCTCCCAGGTTCAAGCGATTCTCCTTCCTCAGTCTCCCGAATAACTGGGATCACAGGTGCCTGCCACCATGCCCAGCTAATTTTTGTAATTGTTTTAGTAGAGACGGGGTTTCACTATGTTGGCCAGGCTGGTCTCGAACTCCTGACCTCAGGTCATCCACCCGCCGCAGCCTCCCAAACTGCTGGGATTACAGGCAGGAGCCACCATGCCCATCCAGACTTTTAATCTTTTCTATCAGTTTGGGAGTTTGTTCATTTGTTGGCTTTAGTTTCCATCAGTGCCTGCTATTGTGCTAGTTTTCAGTATGAAAGCCTGTTTATACAGACATACTCTGGCTGTCCTCAGCGACTGACAATGGAAAATCACTAGAACTCTAGTAGGACAGTGTCAAAGATAAAGTGTGTCTATTTTAATTTTTTCTCTAGGCATTGTGGTGCTTGTTACTAGACTGTTACAGGTCAATGTTTGTGGCTCCAAGGAGAAAATTGCTTTCCCTGGAAACTCACTGGCCCTGAACATAAATGGAAGCTTGCTGGAATGAGGCAGATGACTCCAACAGAGGTTGAGAGCATGAGTCCATTTCATAACTGCACTTTGAGGAGCCAGGGAGGTGGTGGGAACTGGCACATAGCACAGTCAGAGATCATTGCTCTTTCCTTTGCCTCAGTGAAACAAGACCCTGAGATACAGAAGGTACAAATTTGGTTTAATTTGCTAGAGCCACAGTTACTAACAAACACCATTGGGAGGTGCTGATTTGTGTCTTGACCTTGCCAATGTTGGCTCACACAATCATAGACCGTCCTCCCTGGAACACTTCCTTCCCAAAAGTAAACCATGTTAGAATTCTTAGAATGGGAACTTCTTACCTGGGCTTTGCTCTGGGAGCCCTCGTCTCCTTCCGTTTCTTAGCCAGGAAGCCCTGGGGCAACACTGCCTGTTGGAGAGAAGCCTCCCTCTGTGGTCCACGGGGAGAGCTTGGCAAAAAGACAGCAAGACGGTAAATTAATAAAGCACGGTAGGCCATGTCTGTGGCCTTTAGAAAGAAGAGAACAGAGCCTCCCAGGGGCAGAGTCTGGGTTCCTTTGTTAAAGATTCTTGGTTCTGCTCCAATCTGAGCAGATTCTAGTCTCAGTCTGAGCTGAATGTTTGGGATCCAGCCACAGACATCTTCTTGAGTATTTTTAAATGTTCGAATCCATCACAATGACCAGATATGTTGCCGACATAGCGATAGATGACACAGGCTGGTTACTTTCTTTTGCTCTCTGAAAGCAGAATCTAGGAAGAAAGGCTAAGGTGGTCAGGGGAAGTTTGGGGGTCAGAAGGCTGGGGTCTGCCTGCCCATTGCCACCTCAGTTCTACCCATGGCAGCTCAACTGCAGTTTCCAAGGAGGGAGCAGCAGCCTACGGAGGAACCGCAGACCCTCCAAAGTTGGCAGGGGTTAGGTGGGCAGGCGTCCCGACAGGGGTGAGAAGTGGAATGGTTTCTAAAAGGAGATCACTTTGAAATTTTACTGGAGTAGAAATATCGATAATAAATACCCTTTCAGCTGCCAACCTGTAATCTGGGCATTAATTGAATCAACTTCCATTTTAACTGCCACCTTCGTTTTCATAAAACCAATAGTTATTTAGAAAGGACCAGATTATTCAATATGTAGTGAGCAATTTCCAGGCACTGAGTAAGAGTGAGGAACAAGAGGAGTAGTCATAGCCCTCAGTAGCTGACATGTGTCTAAGGTAGAGAGGCACTAAAAAACAGAAATGAATAAGGAATGTAAATTTAGGTGGAGATATAAGAAAAAAGGCAGAGGTAGGAAGTCAAGAGCACCACAGCCAGGGTGGTGAAACTAGAAGGGGAAGAACTTGTCTTTACCGAGATCCTCTATTGAGGTGACTTATGTGGAATATGTCATTACATCCCCATGGAGGATGTACTCCTGTCCTCAGAGCACACACAGCAGAACTGAGGCTCTGAGAGGCCAGGGAAACTGCCCAGTAAATTCAGGGTCAGCGGACTCCGAAGCCTGTGTTCTTCCCATAATCCTGCCTCTCAACACCTCTCTCTAGCCGCTTTACTCTGTAGGCGGTCCCTGAATGAGCGTGTGGGAAGCAGAAACCCAGAGACCTCCACAGCGCTGTGTGTGGGAAACCCTCTCTGTGTATGTCTTCAGTGTGGAAGGAATTGCATGAAGATGGGCTGCAAACCCGGATTCCAAAGGGAAGTGGAGTAAGACCTTGTCCCAAGGCCATGGGCCCAGGGAGACGCCCTGCCTGGTTCTTCAATCCTAGTGGAAGACATTCCTAGCCAAGGAGTTCATGAATTTTTTCTGCAGGTGAAGCTCAACCCCGTGGCCTCCCAGCCAGACAGTGGCTCGCAGCCTCCCAGCCGCCACCATCACACTCTGTGAGCTGCTGCTATTTTTAAACTCCTCTTTTCTGTGCCCTTTTCCTCTGACAGGTGAAGAATTGCCATCATTTCAGCACTGAATAACATTCATTATTCGTTATCTGTGATGAAAGACCTTATTTACTACCTGGGTACTCCCTCCTCCAAAACCAAGCCGAGGCAACCTTGTTAATACCAAGAAGGAATCAGTGCTGTTTGGTACTCGTAGACACGTGCAAATCAATGAAGAATGGGTCTCTATGTTTAATGGGGGGGAAGGGCTCTGCTGGGGACATTTTTGAAGCCAGTCCACAGTTTGGGGCTGTGGATCAGTGCACAAGAAAGAACCAGTTTTCAAAATTCTCTGAGCCTGTCACATTAGCAGCTTGGATTGTCCTCAGCATCTTGAACACAGTTGTCAAGTACAGGCAGTGACTTCACAGGACAATAAATGCTATTTAGCTTCATGTGCAAAGTTTATTAACTGACTTGTGCAGAAGAAAGTCACATCCCCTGGCTGGGAGCAGTGGCTCACACCTGTAATCCCAGCACTTTGGGAGGCAGAGGCAGGAGGATTGCTTGAGGCCAGGAGCTCAAGGTCAGCCTGAGGAACATACTGAGACCTCTGTCTCTGGAGAAATAAAAAAAGTAAAAATTAGCAGAGTGTGGTGGCTTGCACCTGTAGTCCCGGCTATGCGGGGGAATCACTTGAGCCCAGAAGTTTGAGGCTGCAGTGAGCTAGGATCTCACCACTGTACTCCAGCCTGCGCAACAGAGTGAGACCCTGTCTCTTAAAAAGAAAATTAAGAAAAAAAGAAAGTTCCATCCCTGAGAGGTCTCCAGCTCCGGCCTCCACTATATATTTGAGCAGTTTCCTCGTGCCCATCACTAGCATGGCACAAACCCAGCTGACATCCAGTAAGCGTGTGTGAGAGCTTCAAGAGCTCCTGTAGCCAAGACAGAGGGAAGATGTCCACCAGGGAACCGACAGTGCTCTGTGGCCAGCGTGGGCAGCCCTGGAGGCGCCCTTGCTGCGGTCACCTGGGGCCTGATTTGAACACTGGGCCCCACTGCTAAGTCTGGTCTCTGATTAGTTCTCCTTACTGCTCCAGGTGTCCTCTCTCTGCCCAGGATTCGTTTCCATACAAATAAATGGCTGACATCAGCTTTCATCATCCTGGAGCCCAGGGGCACTTGTCTGGGGCTTGGCAGAGCAGCCTGCACTTCCAATAGAGAAGTGTACTCCCAGGCATGGGGTCACAGCAGGGCATGGTAGGGAGTGGTCCCTGAAACTGTGACTACCCTCCTGCCTGGGGACAAGTACAGCTGCGGAGGAGGCTCCGTCCAAGAGGACCCAAACCTGGGGATGTTCCGACTCTGCCTCTTCTCTTCAGCCTGATCTTGCATCTCAAAATAGCACTCTCATCTGCCGGCTTCCCAGGCTTGATCTAACAATGCAGAAACAGATTTGAACTTCACACACTGTGCTTTTGTGTTTGCCAGCTTCAGAAATAGTACAGGCGGGAAACAGCCAGCAGAAAGAGGCCCAGTTCTTCCATAATCCGTGTTTAGTCTCAGCTTCCGTGCTAGCCCTTCCCTTCTCACAGATGACCCTGACAGGGACGTGGCTGCCTTCGTCCTCCATGTGCCGGGGACCGTGGTGAGTGCTGTGGACTGAGAAAGCCTGTTGGGGAGTGTGATGCTGCCCGCTCAGCCAAGCAGCGAGTGGTGAGGGAGAGAGGTGGCTGCCCTGTGAATGCCCTGGGAACCCTGAATCGAATCGAGGGCCCAGAGTCCCAGCACAGAGCCAGCTGGAGGACTGCTAACACACTGGCAGGTGTGCATAGCACAGAAAAAAGCAAACTGCAGACCATAACTCACCAGGGTGAAACAAAATGCACCACCTTCATCTTCTCTGCAGACAATGCCCTATAAGGCGAGGGATCGCTTGCCACGGTGTGAAGGTCAAACCTATGCCTGCCACAGTGTGTCCAGGGAAGATAATCTCAAAAGCAGAGGCAGCAAGATGATTTGGGAATTGTGTTGACTTTGCACATGGGTCATGTGTTTCCATAAGATAAAAATGAGCTGAGGCCGGGTGAGGTGGCTCACGCCTGTAATCCCAGCACTTTTGGAGGCCGAGGCGGGCAGATCACTTGAAGTCAGAAGTTCGAGACTAGCCTGGCCAACATGGTGAAACCACGTCTCTACTAAAAACACAAAAAGTAGCCAGGTGTGGTGGTGCGTGCCTGTAATCCCAGCTACTCGGGAGGCTGAGGCAGGAGAATCGCTTGAACCTGGGAGGTGGAGGTTGCAGTGAGCTGAGATCACACCCACTGCACTCCAGTCTGGGCAACAGAGGAAGAGTCCGTCTCAAAAAAAAAAAAAAGGAATTGTTTGGGCCTGCTCTGTAAAACACTAATGTGATTATTTCCATTTCCATATCCAGAAATAAAAGCCCAATATTAATACATATCTGTTTATTAAGAGTTGTCTTCTAATAACATAACCCCCAAGGTCCTGTTGCTTGTTGCTATACATTTAGGTGCAAACATCTGCTGCTGGCAGGTGTGCCCGGGCCATGCAAATGAGCCATGGTCCTGTGTGTTCTCCTGCTGCCTGAACACGCTGCTGTCTCCAAGGCTGTCACTACTACACCATCAGGATTCTGGGACTGTTGGTCTCGTGGCGGCATCAGTAGCCTACAGGAGAGGGCAAGAGGACACGCTGAGCCCTGCATTGTTTTCTGGAGGGAAACTGTTCCTGTGTCCTTCTGCTTCATTCCATGGATACTGCCTGCCCTGCTTCTATGGTCCATGTCCGGGAATGGGTGAACACTGGGCATTTGCCCATTTGACTATAGCAGTAATAGCCAATATTTCTAGAGCTCTTATTACTGTTAACGCCTTTATTAATTCATTTAACCCTCAACATCATTTGTTTTTGTTTTTAGATGAGGGATCTCGCTCTATCACCCAGGCTGGCCACCACACTCGGCTATTTTTTTTTTTTTTTTTTTTTGTAGAGACAGGGTCTCACTTTGTTGCCCAGACTAGTCTTGAACTCCTGGGCTCAAGCAATCATCCCGCCTCAGCCTTGCAAAGTGCTGGGATTACAGGAGTGAGCCGCTGTGCCTGGCCCCCTCAACATTATTTCACAGCTGTAATCATCACCTCCATTTTTCAGACAAGGAAACTGAGGCTTAGCGAGGTCAGATGACTTGTCCACAGCGATAAAAAGGGATGGAGCTGGATAGGGCCAAGGCTGCCTGACCCTAAAGCCCACCACATCACCACTGCGCCCTGGCTGTCTGGAGTAGGCGCAGAGAAGAGCAGGAAGTGCTAGTGTATAGGCAAGATGCTCATGAAGCCTTGAACCCTTACCTGGCCCATGGCCTCCTTCAAGGAATGTGACCACAGGTGGTTTTCCTACTCCAAGGTGTTATGGCATGCACTGTGTGTCAATCAAAATGAGTTCTGCTTCCCTGACTGCAGCCAATGGGCCACCAAGCTCTGTGAGGTCAGGACAGTGCCTCTTCCCTGTTGGTGAAGCTCTAGTACCTAGCACATAGTAGGTGCTCAGTAAATATCTGTTGAATAAATAAATGAATCCGAAATTGGTGCCCATGCCTAAGGCAGTCAAGTCTGGGTTATAAAAATGTGATGCCAACAGTCTCTGTTGTGGCCCAACGCAGAGCTTTACCTAACAGATGCTTTGCACTGGGTGGCAACAAACTGGCCTCATCAGATCTTTGGAAAGTATGGAGGCCACAAAAGCACACTCCATGAAGCCTGTCATGCATCCCGGGCTGGAAAGCCAGAGGGACAGTGCAGCTCAGGAGCTGATGCCCTGTGCCACTAGGTTCCTGGAATCTTCACTAAACCCCCAGCACCAAAGGTGAGCTGGGCCTTTCTCAGCCTACCATCCCCCAGAACTTACCCCAATCTGTCAGGGAAGGTTTTCCAATTCCAGGTTGCTTTGATTTGAATATCTGGGTCCCTCCAGAATTTGTGTGTTGAAATCCTGACCTCACGAGGTGATGGTGTTGGGAGGTGGAGCCTTTGGGAGGTGATCAAATCATAAAGGCAGAACCCTCATGCTTGGGGTTAGTGCCCTCCCTGTAAGAGAGACCCTAGATAGCTCCCTTGCCCCTTCTGCCCCATGAGGACACAATAAGAAGATGAACAAATGAAACAGAAATTGGTGTCCAAGCCTAAGGCAGATGAGTCTGGGTTGTAAAAACATAATGCCAACAGTCTCTGTTGTGGCCCAATGCAAAGCTTTACCTAACTCTTCTATCAGTCAGAAAGCAGCCTCTCACCATTCTCTCAATCTGCTGGCACCTTGATCTTGAACTTCTCAGACTCCAGAACTGAGCAATTAATTTCTGTTGTTTACACCACCCATTCTAAGATCTTTTTTGTTATAGCAGCCTGAACAGACTAGGACACAGAAGGACCAAGTGTTCCCACAGAAGAGAGTGGGGAAAGCAGGGGTCTTCCTGGTCCCCATGCTTCTTTCTTTCTCCAGTTGGTCAAAAGGATCCCGCAGAGGCCTCTTCTGCCCCAGAAGCCCTGTGTATGTGGTGGAGTGGGGGTGACTGCCTCTGCTTTGACTCATAGGGAAGCAGGAATGTGGCAGAGAAGCAAGTGACATCTTTAAGGACGAAAGGAGAGAGAGGCATTATAGTTCAAAACATCACTCCATCCTTACCCATGTGGGAAATACCCTCACAGTCACTCACACAGCAGAGCGGGTGTCTCTGTGTTCATGTTCATGTAAGGCCACGTGGTCTCTCAGTCTTGAGATGTGGGAACCACAGGAGAAAACCAGGCTATGAAGGCAAAAAACAAAAAAAAAAATTGGTAACAGTTAACAAAAATGTTAAATACAAGTTAAGCTAATGCACAATTTGTGACCCACTTAGACATGCTATGACCTAGTGATTTTTTTAAAGCTTTTATCAGAGTTGGCAAATTCCCACAAATATTAGGCTCAGGCAATTTAGCTTCATATTTCAGAATAATGCATCTGTGATTAACAGCCTGGACTTCTTCACGTTATTGATTCCCTGGGCCTGATGTGGCCAGCAAGCATACCAGGGATCACAAGGTCATTTTCTAACTTGCCCTGAGCCTGTTGCTTTTGTGGTTATTGCCATCTGCTGCTATTGTTATTGCTATTGTTGTTACTGGATCTCACACACAGTCTGGAGCTAAACGTAAAGACTCATCCTGCAGGCATCATTTCATGCGACTGCCACAGTCTTCTCCCAAGGATAAGCTGTAATGTCACTTCCCGTGGCCGGCTGGCCTACAAAAGTCTACTGTCATTCTGTCATTGGTTTTGCCCAGGGTTGGCACAGGGGCATGGGTAACACTGCAGCCCAGGCATGCAGCAGCTTTGCAGTGTTTCTCCCTCACAGAGCCCAGGCAAATCCCATCAAGAATATGGTTGTGAATGTGCACCCAAATTAAAGGCTGGAGAAATAATTTTGTATTGTGACTGTAACATTAGCTGCAAATGAAATAACTACCCTGTGCATGCTTTCATTCTGTTTTTCAAGATGTTGAAGATATAAGTATAAAAGTGTGGTTGTGCCCATAGCTGGGAAGGCAGAGGGGTTTAGTCTTCAAGTCAGCTCTGAGATTGAGTGATGGCTGCCTGGAGATCCCATTGAGAGTTATTGTCAGGCTGGGTCCAGAGGTGGCAGCCAAGAGCTCAGGATTGATTAGTCATGTCTGCCATGGGAGCAGGAGTGGGGACAGTGGGATTGATGTGTAATTTATTTTGCCAACTTGGTTTATAATGCAGATTCTATTATGTGCCCTGTGACTTCCTCTCCCCATTCTCTTTATGAAAATGTTTCAAAGACTTTCCTCACTAAATAAGCTGAATTCTTAGTCACTAATCATTCCCACAAAGTGAAGAGAAGTCAGCAAAAGGACCAAGGAAAGCTGGCTATATCTGGGATTGAGTGAAATTCCTCAGTGGGCTCATGCTGGTCACACAAAGGGACAGCATGACATGTTGAGACAGCACAAGCTTTACACTTGAATCCTGACTTATTACTAGCTCAGTGGCCTTGAGAAGGTTACTGAGTCTCAGATTCTTCATCTCTAACATGGAGCCAACAATTCCTACCTTCCTGGATAGTTGTGAAAATAAGAACTCGCCTATATAAAGTTCAGGGAATTATGTTGAGTCCTCTGGAGACAGCAAGACTATGAATGGTTGTAGAATGGGGAGCTCTGGTTCATAGAAGCTTCTGGTTAAGTGAGTCTCACTGCCATCACTCAATAACATGCCATCATGGGAAGAACCACAGAATAGAGTCAGAAGACATGAGCACACACTACAGCTTAGCTACTTCCCAAGGGGGCACCCTAGGAAACTGACCTCTCTCAGCTCCAGGGTGCACAAGTCTGTGTTCTGTGAAACAAAGTTAATAATAACGCAGCCACCATTAGGGCGATTTTGTCCTTAAACCATACTTATGAATGTGCCTGGCTCACAGTGGTTTCTCAAAAATAATATATCAAATCTTCAATTTCTTTTAACTTTTATTTGGAAAAACAGATTTTTTTTTTAGAACAGTTTCAGGTTTACCAAAAAAATTGAGAAGCTAGTACAGAGAGTTCCCACATACTCCACCCACAGTTTCCCCTGTTATTAACATCTTACACTGGTGTGGTATATCTGTTACAATTAACGATCAAATATTAATACATTATTAACGAAAACCCATAGTTCATTCAGATTTATTTTTTTTCCTAATGTCCTTCTGTTCTGGGACCTCAGACAAAATCCTACATTACATTTAGTCATTATGTCTCCTTAGGCTCCTCTGGGCTGTAACAGTTTCTCAACCTTTCTTTGTTTTTGACAACTTTGAGAGTCTTGAGGAGTTCGGATTAGTGTTTTGTAAGACGTCCCTCTATTAGAATTTGTCTGATTTCTGTTGTGATTAGACTGGGGTTATGGGCTTGGGAGATGAAAACCACAAAGATAAAGTACCATCCTCATCACATCATAGTAAGGATAGATGCATGATTTATCATTATTCATATTGACCTTGATCACCTGACTGAGAGAATATCTTAGTCCATTTGTACTGCTATTAAAAATACCTCAGACGGCCGGGCCCGGTGGCTCATGCCTATAATCCCAGCACTTTGAGAGGCCGAGGCGGGCAGATCATCTGAGGTCTGGAGTTCAAGACCAGCATGATCAACATGGAGAGACCCTGTCTCTACTAAAAATACAAAATTAGCCAGGCATGGTGGCTTATGCCTGTAATCCTAGCTACTCGGGAAGCTGAGGCAGAAGAGTCGCTTGAATGTGGGAGACGGAGGTGGTAGTGAACTGAAATCGTGCCATTGCACTCTAGCCTGGACAACAAGAGCAAAACTCCATCTAAAAAAAATAATAAAAATAAAAACTTAGACCAAGTAAATTATAAGAACAGAAATCTGCTTTGCGGTTCTGGAGGCTGAGAAGTCCAAGATCAAGGAGCCAACTGAATCAGTGTCTGGTGAGGGCTGTGCTCAGCTTCCAAGGTAGTGACTGTTGCTGTGTCCTCGCATGGCAGAAGGCGGAAGGGCGAAAGGCACTATGGCACGCCTCTAAACCTCTTTTATAAGAATACATAGTTATATATGTAACAATGGTGGTTTGCTGCACCCGTCAACCCATCATCTAGGTTTTATGCACCACATGCAGTGGGTATTTTTCCTAATGCTCTCCCTCCCCTTCCCCCGCTACCCCTTGACAGGCCTCAGTGTGTGACATTCCCCTCCCTGTGTCCATGTGTTCTCATTTTTCAACTTCTACTTACGAGTGAGAACATGCGGTGTTTGGTTTTCTGTTCCTGTGTTAGTTTGCTGAGGATGATGGTTTCCAGCTTCATCCATGTCCCTGCAAAGGACATGAACTCATTTTTATGGCTGCAACAGGCACCTTTCCTTGGCAGCACCCACCAGGGAAGACACGCCTTGTCCCCCTCTGCATCTCTCTGCAGGCTCTGGGGCTGCCACAGTTCCTTGAGCCTCACTGTCTTCTCCTAGAACAGGGAAATATGCACAAATAGACAAGCCATGGGAAAGGACTTTCCACTCTTATCAACTGCGGTGCCAATGCTAGGGGTGCGCCTGTCAAGGAGGGGACACCTGTCCTTCCTTTGTGTGTCATTCTGTGCAGCCGCAGAACCAATCTAGGACCATGGGTCCCCCTTTACGGTCTCTTGTCCCACATACCTGGGTGGGACTCCAGCTCTAAGCTCACTGCGTGACCTCAGACAGGCACTGCAAATTTCTTAAGTACCAGTTTCCTCATTTGAAATATTAGAATAGGTCAGTGTTGTCATAAATATTATAAATGTCAGAATGATTCAGGATTAGAAATAGCATTCTACATGTGTGAGACATCTGGCCCGTCACGCACACCTGCTAACTTGTTGCTTTCACTGTTAATATCACCCTGACTCCCAGCTGAGAAGCATGGCTGCTGTTCCGGCCGCCGTAAAAGGGCTCTCCTTTGGAGGGAAGGATTTTCAGGGAAGGCACTTCATCCACATCCCCTGGCAGCCCCCTGAGGAGTGCCATTCCCCTGCCTCAATTCACCTGGGCCACCTGCAATTCTGAGCGCTCTCACATAGTCTTCCCTTATGGCCATGGTGGACCCAGGACAAGTGTTATTGTTATGATGGGCCGCTTGCTCAGGTGGGGAAATGGGGCCTTCTGCTGACAGTGGCAGAGCCAAGACCCAGACTCCAGAACCTCCGGCTCCCGCCCCGAGACCCTTCCTCTTCTCCAGCCTGGCTCTCCCTGTTTCCACGAGTCATATTTAGTAGCAGCTTTGGGGGTTTGGTTAACAGAATCATGAATCTTACCTCTTCTGTCTATAGTCTCAGAGAGTATAACATAACGAAAGTGGAAAGAAAAGCTGCCAAATCCCAGTGCAGAGAGAGTCTGGTGGCTTCCTTGTGTTGGTTCACTTCTGTGTCACAGCAGCCCTGTGCCTCTTGCCAAGACTAAGACTGAAATTGATCCAGACACAGCCTAGATGTCAGGTCCCCTGTTCCTGATAGCCAGAGCAATGAGCTTCTGTTTCCCCGGGAGAGCAGCCTCCTAGACCTTGGACACTTAGTCTTTTGTTAGGTGTTGGGATTTGATGTTTTCTCTCCAGCACTTCATGTCTCAGCATCAGCCCCATTGACTCATGCCCCAGGGCTCCCAGTGGAATCATCTGGGTCTGTTCCTGTTAACAGCCCTCTTGAGCAGCGGGGTGTGCAGGAGATGGCCAAAGGGGAACTGCATAGACCCCTGTGAACTCGGAGATACACCACCATAGGGTCAATGTGGTGGCTTTGAAGGACATGGTAGAGACACATCTCCAACCACAGGCCACCCAGAGCAAGACCTGCCCACAAGAAGTTGTGGAGCACTTGCCATGTGCCCCATATGTATTAGATAATTTGCAAGGGGCAAACCTGCCTGCTTTTGTGGGGTAAAACACACTTACTTGAAATTCTGTACAAGTTTAGTGTACAATATATACCAGAAATACATACTTAAAGTTCATTTATAGAGTATAGACCAGAGGGGACTCAAGAATTGTGAAGGGTCTGAGATTTGACCCTGCTTTTCAGCCAAAGAGTTAGCCTGCCACGGTTTCATGGATGTCAGTGGAAGACACAAGACTCCTGGGTCAGAGACCATAGACTGTTGCCGCAGAGCGAGAAGCATGAGCTTACTGTTTGCATCAGATCCTTTTGCCCTGCAAAGGTCATGGGGGCGGGGCAGGTGTGGTGTGCACAGAGTGGATCTTTTTCACAGCTCAGGAGCCCTGTGCTTACAGAACCTCCAATCTTATAAGGGGGCTGCAAGCAAACTTGCCTAACTGCCCCAGAAGGAGACTTTATCATACTGGTCACTAAAGAAATCTGCTTTGTGTCGCTATACAAACATCCTGGAAAACGTGTCCAGAACAAAGACCATGAGTGCCCTGCTCGTAAGACACCTATGGAGAATGGCAGAGTTGGGATTACAGATTACAGAATTGCAGAATTATCTCCCAAGGAGATATAAAAATCTTCAAACAAGCAGTTATAAATTGAGGAAGACTTCACCTAACTGAAAGGAGGGAGGCACTTCCAGATTCTTGAGGAGATACGCTGTGATTTCTCTCCCAGCACTTTCCCTTTCTGCATCTGTTTAACTTCATGTCAGGAATCCGTGGGTAGAGATTTCTTCAGCACACACCCAGGGGAGGAGGTACTGCTCAAAGGATATTGGGTGGAAGAGGGGAATCAGCTGGAAGGTGTCGCTATCTTGCAAGTGATCCGAGAGGTGGCTGGAAAATCTGCTGGGGCAGAGGTCATTAAAGGGTCTCCCACAGACTTGCTCATGCAGGAAGCGAGGGAGGAATTGAGCCAAGAAATGCCCTTGCAGGAATGGAAACTCTGTTCCCCGTTCCCTCCGTTCTGTGGGAAGCCTAGAGTGGTGATGCCAAGGGTCATGATCCCAGTCAGTCATCAGCTGTCTGAACTAACAGAGAGGTGTGAGATCCCGAGGAGAAAACAATTCGAAAGCCCTGCATCTTTAGACTTGAAGAACACTCTGTGATTCCAAGGAAGTTCTGCTTTTCCCATAAGGAGGAGAGAAACCAACAGAGCAGCACGTTCCCTTTGAATTCACAGGATGATGTGTTTCTGGAGCTTATGTACCCAACATTGTGCCAGGAGGCGCAAGATACTACCAGATAAAAAGGATACATTTCTCTGCAGCATCAACTTTTTATCCACCCACTCATTCGTTTATTCAGCAATGAATGTATTCGTGATCTGAGAATCAATTCACTCAACATATGCTAAATTCACATTAATTTTTTTCAAACACTCCTATGGACGTTAAAAATATTTCCCAGTAGTTCATGTCTTCATTTATTTATTTGTTCAGCAAAACTTTTATCAAGCAACTGCTATGCACAAAACGTGGTTCTAGGTAAGCAAAGAAATGAGTAAGATAATTTTAGGAAGGGATAAATGTAAAGAAGATAAAAGTGACCAGGCATGGTGGCTCACACCTGTAATCCCAGCACTTTGGGAGGCCAAGGTGGGCAGATCACTTGAGGCCAGAAGTTCGAAACCAGGCTGTCCAACATGTGGTGAAGCTC
>NW_012106586.1:3727817-3737851 GCF_000951045.1 Mandrillus leucophaeus
AAAAAAAAAAAGTGAGCAAAGTGGAAGAAGGGACTGCTAAACTAGATGGGGTAGAGAGGGGGGACATTTTAGTTGAGACCTGAATGACAAGAAGGAGCAAGAGGTTGAGTGGGCTGAGGGTAGAAGAGAAAATCAGGTGCAAAGGTCCTTAGGTCTGGGATGTTCCAAGGGTAGGAAGGAGGCCAGTGTGCTTAGCATGTTGGGAGCAAGGACATGAAAGGCAAGAAATAGAAGAGATTGGTAGGAAGAGCCCCACCGCAATGGGAAGCCTTGGGAGGGCTTTCATCGGGGGAGTTATTTGATCTGATTTATGCTTTAAATAGCAGCCTGGGCAAGAGAGCAGGCGGGGAGCCCAGTGAGGAGGCTAATGTTGGCTTATGTGCACTTTCCTATGGCATTAAAGTACTTGAATGGAAAAGCTGAATGAGAAGCCCAGGTTTACGTCGATCCTGGGGTGCAGATGGGAAAGCACCTGCAACTTGCATATGTGGGGCAAACACATCCTAGACCTGGGTAGAAATACATGCCAGCATCCTGAAAGGGCGACATCAACCTACAGGTCATCAGTGGACTGCAGCTGATATGTACATGAAAGCTTCAAGCCAGGAATTGGCCTTCTAAAAAAAAAAAAAAAAAAACGGTGGCTGGGCGCAGTGGCTCACACCCGTAATACCAGCACTTTGGGAGGCTGAGGAGAGTGGATCACCTGAGGTCAGGGGTTCGAGACCAGCCTGGCCAATATGGTGAAACCCTGTCCCTACTAAAAATAAAAATAAATTAGTTGGGCATGGTGGCAGAAGACTGTAATCCCAGCTACTCAGGAGGCTGAGGCAGGAGAATCGCTTGAACCCAACAGGCAGTGGTTGCAGTGAGCCGAGATCACACCATCGCACTCCAGCCTGGGCAACAAGAGTGAAACTCCGTCTCAAAAAAAAAAAAAAAAGACAAGACTTACCCATCAACCGGCAAATTTCTCCTCTTCCTCTCAGCCCAAGCCCAGGACTTTTGATCGGATGCAACACTCTAAATTCACGTGTACCTTTGTACTCAATCTGTCTGCCCAGGCACATGGCAGTTTGGGGGTAAGAGTTAGCAAAGAGCAGAAGGAGAAACCAGCCACACATATCACTGCCAAGGAATACTTGTTGAAACCTACCATGTGCAAAGTGTAAGAGATGAAAGAGAAGCATCTCTTGGAGATGCATCTGACCTCCTGGAACAAGTGGTCTGAGTAGAGAAGCAGGGAAGAGGCATCCAAGATGACATCCCGGGCTCCTACAGTCCTCATCCTCCAGGCAATGAGTTCAGCACTGTGGATGGGTGGCCAGGCTGGTGCAAGGCAGCTGAGGGTCAGAATCACAGCAGGGAGTGGACCCAGAGCCTGCTTGCCCAGTGAGCAACAACCCCTATGTAGTCACTAGAGCAGACCCATAGAACCCTCCCAGGAGGCGAGGCCTGACTGGAAGGGGTGGACACCACCACCTGCTCCGTGGTGCCAGGCCACAGCTCCAAGCTCACCAGGCCAGCCATGCCAGGTCGAGGCATAGGCCCAGCCTCCATCTGTGTCAACCACATCTACACATTGTTCGCTCCCTAATTTGTTTCTCATTGTTCTCTCCCTAATGAGTCCTTTCTAGCCTGCTAAAGGGCCTAAATTATTATTTTACTTTTCCAGGAAAATTGCACACAATTTTGTGAGTACACTGAGGCATGTTCGGCATTCCCTTGTAACATTCCCAGGCTAGGAGGCTGAACCATGCTGGGTTTCTGGGTCTGAAACACTCATCTATCAGCTGAGCTTTCAGCAAAGAGTGCGGCAGCCACCTGGCACTCTTGAGTTCTCACCTGCTTTTTCTCTGTGTTAGTCTTGATTTGTGGTTGCAAACAACAAAAACCCACTCTTGTTAGTTTATGCAAAACAGGAATTTATTGGAAGGGTGTCAAGCAACTCACAGAATTGAAAGGGAGTAGCCAGAACCAAGGGAGGCTACGTGGCCACCACAATGGCCAAATTCACACAGGGTGCGAGTCTGGTGTGGGCACAATGGCTGCTGCCACTGCTGGGCCTGCCGCTGCCTCCACCACCACTGCCATTGGCACGAATTCCAAGAGGTCCCCTACATCTCTGCATCACTCAGGCCAGATGCAAAGCCCAGGTGGGAGCATGTGGTTGGACAGGAGAGGGTCATGCGATTGTGCTGAGAGTGTCCTACCCCGGACTGCTGTTCCCAAACATCAGAAGGGCTTTGAGACACTGAGCTCCAGAAAATAAAACGAATGTCCACTGCAGTCACTGAATGCTGTAGGGATGTTGGGAAAAATCTTTTAACCACTTTGTGCCTCAAGTTTGTCCTCAGCAAAGATTCATTAAATTGAAATGGCATGTTTTGAAAATATAAACCAGTAAGAAACAACCTGATTACAATATGAGGAAAAATTAGCGTGGGCTGAAATGACTTGAAACGGCACACGTGGAAAGGTGTGCTAGTGCACCTGGATGGACGGCTACCTCTCAACCTGGGATGGGTCACAGCCACAGGGACGCACTCCGACAACCAGACCACGGACACTGGCCCCCAAGAGATCAGCCAGGTACTGGAGTTACCAGACGCGGATCTTTAAATAACCACGGTTCAAATATTAAAGGAACTCAATGAAATGATGGGAAATTTCAGCAGCAAACTGGCAAGTAATTTTTAAAATGATGACTACAGTAATTGTCATTAAAATTCAATGGCTAGATTTAGCAGGAGATGACATAGTCTATAAGAATTAGTCGAAAATATCAAAGAAAATATCCAGACTGAAGCATGGAGAGAAAAAAGATAGAAAACAGAGACAAGAACATAAGAGACATATGGGACGCAGCAAAAAAGGTTTAAAATATGCGTAGGTGGAATCCCAGAAGGAGAAGGAAACATTAACAAAGAAAAGACAATATTTAAAGAGATATTTAAAACAGATTAAAGACATCAAAGCCATAGATTTGGCAATAATAGGAATTTCAAGCAGGAGAAATATAAAGAAAATGAAATTGAGACATATTGTAATAAAGGTGCTGAGAACTAAAAATGAATAGAAAATCTTAAAAGGAAACCAGTTGTTGGGGAGAGAGTATATTACAATCAAAAGGAGAACAGTAAGACTGACCACTAACTTTTACCAGAAATAATAAAAGACAAAAGACATGAAATCATATCTTCAAAGTGCTGGAAGAAAATAACTGACAACATTTTACAGCCACCAAAAATATTCTTCAAATATTAAGGTGAACTAAAAATATTTCCAGACAACAAAACCTGAGATAATATGTTACCAGCACACACATACTAAAAAATGTTTTTTAGACCAAAAAAAAAAAAAATGATCTCAGTGAAAGCATGGAAATGCAGGAAGAAATAAAGAACACTCTAAAGTGTAAATATTATAGTAGATAAATCTAAATTAATACTAAATTAGTGCTGACCGTGTACATAGTAATAATATTAATGTTTTGTAGAGTTTTAAATAGAAAGAGAAGTTATAAAGCAATAATAGTACTTAAGGCAGGAGGAAAGAACTTAAAATGGCATAAAGTCCTTAAATTTCCTGGGAAGTGGTAAAAGACCTAATTTATCTTAGATTATAATAAGTCAAGGATGCATGCTGTAATCTCTCGGGTTAAAAAATTAGCATAGATCTAACAAGCTAATAGAGGAGTAAAAGAAAGAGCAATTAGAAGACAAGATGTAAAAGAAAAGGAACATAAAACAATCAATAGAAAACAAGTAGTAAGATAGATTTGAGCAAAAATTACCAGTAATTACAATAAATGTAAACAAACTTTATAAAGAGTCCAATTAAAAGATCAATTTTTTTCAAAATGGATTTAAAAAGAAATAACTATATACTGTGTATAAGAGATACTCCTTAAATACAAGGTTGAAGAAAGTTTGAAAGTGGAAGAATGAAAAAAATATAACTTGTAAACTGAACAACAGGAACTTGAAGTCAGATTTAAGGAAGACCTTCCTAACATTAAAGAAAGATATTGGAATGAGCTATTGTGGAATGTTTCTTGGATGTATTTAAGAATAAAAGAAAACTCTCATTCACCTTCCAGAAACAGAAAGCTAGTCTTCCTGTCTGTCCATGTTTCTACACTATGCCTGGGAAGAACATGGTTGGTCAGTAAATAATAAGTAATTCATTATCGGAAATTGATTAGTCATTTGTCATATGCCCATTCATACTGCATCCCCAAGACGTATAATTAAGAAAATACCACCTGGAAAAGTCCAATTTTCAAGTCAGTCATAGCACCTTTCCTCCCTACCAATATCCACTGGCCCTTCTAGCCTTGACCTTTTCGTTTTTGAAATATTCTACCACCTGACCTGGATTAGTATTAAGGCTGCTTAAATCTCTGGCCAAGAGTGATCTTTTTCTATCTGCGACCCTGTTCCATCCTTGGGTTTCTAGTCCAACAGCAGTTGTCATAGTTATTACCCTCCTCAGTGTCGGGGAAGGTCCCCTCCCATTGCCCACCACCGCCCCCCCCCCCACCTTTCTCTGGCTTGTGTTTTTCAGCCATTTTATAACCCTGTTCCTTGGCTTGATCCCAGGGCCTTGAGTTGATGGAATTCTGATTTCTCCTTGAGGATCATATCTCAAACTCTGCAAATATGTCAAAGGTCTAACAATTGTTAAATCCAAGTGATGACTAAAAGGGTGCTCATTGTACCCTCTCTACCCTCCCTATTCTCTTCACTTCTCTGTGCGTTTACAATGACTTCAAAGAGCTATGATCAGGCCACAGCACTCCAGCCTGGGTGACCAAGCGAGACCCTGTCTCAAAAACAAAAACAAAACAAAAGCAGAAGCAGAAGCAGAAGAAGAAGAGCGAAGAGCATCCCCTAACAGGGCTGTTTTGAGAATCAGAGAAGGAATAAAAGCTTCTTACCTCACGGCTCCACCCAAAGGCATTCATTATTGGTCATTAATAATTGTTTATCAGCTGGGCATGGGGTCAAGTGCACCTGTAGTCCTAGCTACCTGGGAGGCTGAGGCTGGAGGATGCTTCCGCCCATGAGTTCGAGGCCAGCCTGGGCATCGTAAAGACACCACACCTCCAAATACATACATGCATACCTGTACATATTTTGTTTCTCAACTCGTTTCCCAGTCCTTTCACTGAGGGCAGAATATTAACAATTAAAGGGTGAGACTGAGATCAAAGAGTTACATGCTTTTAAAGTGTGCATAATAGATCAGTGTGGAAGGTTGTATCCCGGAGTCTATTTACTTTTCCTCAAAATCTGGAAGCCTGAGTCCCCTCCCAAGAGGCTACGAGGCGGGCTTTGGGCGCCCTCTAGCGGTGATCGGTGGTAACCGTTCCCTACTTAGCGGCTGAGCCGTAAGTTGAAAATGCATTTATAATGATGGAGGAATGCCCATGATGTCATTTTCCAGAATCGAGAAAGGAGCTTTGTGGTTTTGAGGGCCTCCTTCCCGAGAACCGCGGGTACCCTGCCAGCCTTGTGCTGACCACCACTCTGTAGAACAGCTCAGAGCTGCACAGCTTGCAGACAAAAGCCACAGCATGGCTGGGTGGGCAGTAGGCACTTCGGGACCTTATGGGGATTTCTGCTGAAATTACATTCTTTGAAAAGGTGATAGTGATGGCAGATGCTGGTCTTTTCTGGAATCTTTTTCATTAGCTCAGGGCAATGAATCTATCCTACATGGACTGGCAAGTTGGCCATAATCCCTGCTAAAAAAGGGTGGCACGGGATGCCCACACAGGCTGTTTAGAGCAAGAGACAATGAGGGAATGCCAATGGGAAATATAATAATAATAATAACAGCAGCAAGTACTGACTCTTCACTGTATGCCACGCCCTGTATTCAGCACTTGATATGAATTTTCTCATTTACTCCTCACAACCACCATATCAGGTCAGCACATTATTAGCCCCACTTTACAGATGAAAACACTGAGGTAGAGAGAGGGCAAGTCACTTGCCCTAAGTCACATGCCTTTAGGTGGCAGGACTGGCACCTGAATCCAGCTCTCCCTGGCTGAAATGCATTGTGGCAATCATCGTGCCTCTTTTAACTGACATTTCTTCTCACCCTCAAATTTCCTACTACAATAATCCCGGAAGAAAGAAAATGTCCATCCTGAAAGGCTCCATGTTGACGGAACTCAATGCCGTGGCTGGGGTGTAGCAGCCAGGAGCTGGCCTTCTGCATCAGGATTCCTGAGGTTGGATTCCGGTCAGGTGGCCTGGGGCAAGCAGCCAAGGTTTCTGAACCTCAGTTTGCTTATATATAAAAAGAGGTTGACAATACCTTCCCCAAAGGATAGGGGTGAGGATTCAATGAATTACCATGTGGGGCTCACAGTGCACACTCAGTAATTGGCAGGCATTAGTAACGGCAGTGTCACAAGCAATGCCCTGTAGCCAACACTGCAAAAAGACAAGTTCGGCCAGGCGCAGTAGCTCACGTCTGCAATCCCAGCACTTTGGGAGGCCAAGGCGGATGGATCACTTGAGGTCAGGAGTTCGAGACCAGCCTGGCCAACATGGTGAAACCCCGTCACTATAGAAAGTACAAAAATTAGCCTGAGAGGGTGGCATGCGCCTGTAGTCCCAGCGACTCAGGAGGTTGAGGCAGGAGACTCACTTGAACCCAGAAGGTGGAGGTTGCAGTGAGCTGAGATTGCACCATTGCACTCCAGGCTGGGAGACGGAGTGAAACTGTGTCAAAAAAAAAAAAAAAAGACAAGTCTGAGTTAACGGCTGAACAACGAGATGCCCTCATATGCAGAGCCAGCTTCCCTCTGTCCTTAAAGAGAGGTTCCCGTTCAGAGATAAACTAATAGGAAGTTGCAGTGGCCCAGTCTCAGCAGGCATGGAAAGAGGCATGAGGCCAGGGGCGAGCGGTGGCCAGCTGCAGAGACCCATGTCAAATAACTGAAGCAAGGATACATCAGACTCTCATATGCGGTGGCCTGCAAGCAAGGGAGCTCCTGTTATAGCCATGGGTCCTGGGGGTCTCAACAGGGCAATGACTGTTGAGGGGTATAAATGTCAAATCTTTTTCCAGGTCAGGGGCCTGGAGCAGCAGTGGCTTACAGAGTTGACATATATAGTTGCACAGTCTGTGCACTGCAAAGTCACCCGCTGAGCGGAGACTCAGAGCTGACATTTGGCATATGCCATACTTCAAGCCAGGCCCCCTGGCAGGGGTCAACATTTGACCTGGAGGAAGAGGCCCCTTTATTTAACAGTTCTGACCAAAGGGTCATTAAAATTTGCACAAAAAAAGACAAGTGCTATCAGAGTCCCTGGAGGCCTAACAGACTGGGGTTCTCCCAGACAGTCAGCCACTCTGTGGGGCCTGGCTGTTGAAGGAACATCACCCTTGTGTCCCATGGTGGGAGGGGCTGTACAGGAGATGTGGGCAGAAAGACAGGACCATGAGGACTGTGGGAATCGCAACAAACTGTGGATGAATAAATGCCTGCAAGACAAGAAACGAAAAACTCTACAGAGATCAGTCCCCTCCTCACGAGCAAAGTACAGCTGCAATGTGACAACTCCCATAACAAATAGAAAAATACTGTGCCTAGGAGACCAGGCGGAAGGAAGCAAACTGCCGGCCTGGGTTAGTGCTCCTGAGACCAGCACCAGCTCAGGATGTTTCCTTCCAGAAATGTGCAGCCCCAGCCCTCCTGAGAGCCCCGAGCCATAGGCCAACATGACCCCAGACCTAGGAGTGCTGGCGGAAAAGGAGGCCTACTCCCTGGCAGGCTGGGGCAGGTGACAGCAGGCCTCACTCAGTCACCAGCGGAGGAAAGCCGGGTCATGTGGTCTTGAGGGGGCCACGCCGCCCAGGGCTCAAGACCACACTATGCTGTGGGCCCCACATTCCAGCCTCAGGTTCCTCTTCCACAAATGAAAACAAGGGTGATATCCACTTTAAGGGGGGGTTTTAGAGATTTGACATAAATGTCTAAAACCTGGTGAACACATAGCACATGACAGCCATTGTCCTGCAGGTAGGTGCCCGCCTCGTGCCCATCACCATCTAGTAAAACAGTTTAGAGCAGCGCCACCTTGCAGGGAATGGCCACAGCATGGCTGAGGGGGCAGTGGGCATTTCAGGACCCAACAGGGGTTTCTAATGGAATTACGTTCTCTGAAGATGTGGTAGTGATGGCACACGCCACGCTCCAAGCCAGGCCCCCAGTCGGAGTCCATGTTCGACCTGGAGGAATGAGCCCTGGGAAGTCAGTATTGGCTTGTGAGACCATGCAGGCCTCTGTACCTAAGCAGGCTTACAAATTGTAAAATATCTGCTTCTGCTCTAGACTGAATGTTTGTGCCCCCACAGAATCATATATCAGAACCTAACCTCAGTGTGTTGGTGATTGGAAGGTGCAGCCTTTGGGAGGTGATTAGGCCATGAACGTGGAGCCCTCGTGAATGAGATAGTACCCACATAAAGGAGACCCCAAAGAGCTCCCGCAGCCCTCCCACCCCGTGAGGACACAGCGAGAAGGCAGCGTCTGTGAGCCAGAAAACAGCTTCTCCCCAGACGCCGAGTCTGCTGGTACCTTGATCTTGGACTTCCAGCCTCCAGAACTGTGAGGAATAAACGCTCGTTGTTGAGGCCACCTGGTCCACGGCATTTTTGCCATAGCCCAAATGGACTAAGACACCTTCTTTGGCGTAAACGCTGATAAAGCCAGGGCATCACACGTAAAACAAAGCTCAGGCAGCCACGATTTGCCTGTGGACTATGTGAACTTAACAGAGTGCAGATGTTGAGGGGCAGGAGGGTACCCTTGGCATTGAAAGGCTGCTAACACTTGGTACTCAGCATGAACCGCTGACTTCCTTTACGCATTCCTTCAGGAACCTCGCATTACAAAACGGGGCAGGTATTTCCCTGAAGCCCAAGGGAGGCGGCCAAGTCAGGGGCACGGGAGCAGACAGAGGTAAGAGTTTTGCTGAAGCAAGAGACCCTGGGGTCAGCGGCCAGCATAGGCTTGAGATTGGCACAGGACCAGTACTGAACAGGCTAGAGACACTCATGTGTGCCAGCCTGGAGCAAAGTTTGAAAGTCAATTCACTTATTCCCCACTGTGGTGTTGGTCTCTCTGAGCACAGTAACTTGATCTCTTAGATGGTCACATAAAGCTAGAATAGAGGCTGGAGGCCGTGTATATGCAGAAGCCAGTGTGGATTTGGCGTGCAAGGGTGCATGAGGGTGTCAGAGCTGCTGAGGCTCCAGTCACAGCCATTTCTGCCCCCACTTCCGGGAGGGACCATGGCTTAGTGCTGTCGTTTGAATATTTGACCCTCCAAACTTCATGTTGACATTTGATCCCCAGTGTTGAAAGTAGGGCCTCGTGGGAGGTGTCTGGGTCATGAGGGTGGATCTCTCATACATGGCTTAGTGCCGTTCTCTTGGTAATGAGTCAGTTCTCACTCTATTTGCTCCCACAAGAGCTGCTTGTTAAAAAGAGCCTGGCACCTCCCCCATTCCTCTTGCTGCCTCTGTCTCTATGTGATATTTGTACACGCAGCTCTCCTTCACCTTCTGCCATGAGTAGAAGCAGCCTGAGGCCCTCACATCGAAGCAGATGCTTGCGCCATGTTTCTTGTACAGGCTGCAGAACCATATGCCAAATAAACCTCTTTTCTTTATAAATGATCAGTCTCAGGTATTCCTTTACAGCAACACAAACAGACTAAGAGAGAAAATTAGTACCAGGAGTGGGGTGTTGCTATAAAGACACCTGAAAATGTAGAAGTGGTTTTGGAACTGGGTAATGGGCAGAGGTTGGAAGAGTTTGGAGGGCTCAGAAGACAGGAAGACAGAGGAAAGTTTGTAACTTCTTAGGGATTAAGTAAGTCATTATGACCAAAATGCTTATAGAAATACAAATAGTAAAGGCCACGCTCCAAAATTTTGGGAGGCCAAGGTGGACAGATCCCTTGAGCCCAGGAGTTCAAGACCAGCCTGGGCAACATGGCAAA
>NW_012106586.1:3741031-3743278 GCF_000951045.1 Mandrillus leucophaeus
TTGAGGGGCATCCTGTTTCCAGGGGAGAGAGAATCAAAGCCTTGGCTGCCCCAGGCATTTCCTCTCTAACTCAAGATGTTACATTTTCTAGGAGGAACAGGAACAAGGATCAGGCTGTTTTGGGCAGCCCATCTCAGGATGTTGTATTCTAGGCATATTCTACAGTTATTCTTGAGAACTGCAAGTATGAAAGGGGGAAGAACTGGGTCAGAAATATCCTGCAGCAATTTTGGACCTCAAAAGTCAGAAATAAACTTCCAAACTTCCAGCCAGATGCAGTGTCTCACACCTGCAATCCCAGCACTTTTGCAGACTGAGGCTGAAGGATTGCTTGAGGTCAGGAGTTTGAGACGAGCCTGGTCAACAGAGAAAGACCCCATCCCTACAAAACTTAAAAAAAAAAAAAATAGCCAAGGCCAGGTGCAGTGACTCATGCCTGTAATCCAAGCACTTTAGAAGCCCAAGACAGGCGGCTCACTTGAGCCAGGTATTGGATACCAGTCTGGCCAACATGGCAAAACCCCATCTCTACTAAAAATACAAAAATTAGCTGGGCATGGTGACTTGAGCCTGTAGTTCCTGCTACTTGGGAGGCTGAAGCACAAGAATCGCTTGAACCTGGGAGGCAGAGGTTGCAGTGAGCCAAGATCATGCCACTGCACTCCAGCCTGGGGTAACAGAGTGAGATTCTATCCCAAAAATAAAAAATAAAAAATAAATTAGCCAGGAATGGTGGTGCATGCCTATAGTCCCAGCTGCTCAGAAGGCTGAGGCAGGAGGATCGCTTGAGCCCAAGAGTTCAAGTCTGCAGCAAGCTGTAATCTTGTTACTGCCCTCCAGCCTACCCGGGTGACACAGCAACACTTCATCTCAAAAAAAAAGAGGAAGAAATTTTTATCACTTTTGAACCATGGCATTTGGGGGGTTATTTCTAATAGTAGTTGGCATTGCTCTTAGTAACACACGTATTCAGACAGGAAACATTTGCTGAACACTTGTGTTCCAGGCCCTGGCCTGAGCACAGGAATTAAAAAGTGAATAACACATAATCCCTGTCCTCAAGAAGTTAATGGACTAGTAGGAAACACAGTCAAGTCAGCATCTCACAGTTCAAATTATTCTGCTGCCGTTACCAAGTAGATTCCATTCTAAATCGTAAGACAACACTCAGACAGCCCCTCACAGAAAGTGGTCAGAGAACAGTGATTTGCTAGTCTCCTGGCCAATTGCCCAATGCCCAACTCCTCCCCTACAGAAATACTGAGTTCATCTTATCACTTCTCTGCAGAACTTGCAGAACTTTTCCCCAGTATATGGGACAAACTTTAAAATTCTGAGCCTTGATTTTTCAAGAGCCCACAACATGGGGCTAACCTGTGTGACCCAAATGACAGGCAAAGCCTTCTTGACACTAGACCGAGATGAGATGGGCTCAGACCCCCAATTCCATATTGTGTGGATGTCCAGAGCCCTCCTGGGGATGTCTGTGAGCTCCTAGGCACCCTAGTTCTTAGGGCCACTTCTTCACCCAAGGCTTCAGCTTCCACGGTCTGTCACAGATCACATTAACCTAGATGGGAACCTACGCTTCCCCTCAACTCCTGCAAAAACTCCTCTCACGAAGCATCTGGGTTTGGGCCACAGAAGGACTTGTATCACAGCGATGGAAATCATTCCATACTGAATACCAAATGCCCATTTGGAAATGTCTTTTGCCTGCTGTGTCGCTGGAGAATTCCCACCAGAACTCCCTTTACAACATAGGACCTTGACCTCTGCATTCCCCTGGCCCCTTATGGACTCCAGAATTTATTATGTTGTCAAAGTACAGGAATCCTCTATCAAAGACTGGGTAGGGCCTTGAAACTCAAGTTCAGGAAACATGTCCTATTTTTCTGTTTTTCTGCTGTGACATACTATGTTTTCTGAGACAAATGAACATAGGAAATGGTTTACTGTGGTACACAAAATAATTGGCTCCCAAAGATGTCCACAACAGAATCCCTGGATCCTATTAATATGTTGCATTACATGGCAAAGGGTAAATGAGATGAGATGAGGGTGTTCTAAAATTGTGATGATGGTTGCACAACTCTGTGAATGTAAGAGCTAAAACCCACTCAATTGTACACTCTAAATGGGTGAATTCAATGGCATATGAATTATATCTCAATGAAGCAGTTATGAAGAAGAGAAAGCAGGAAGAGGAGGAGAAAAGGAAGGAAGGAAAGAAAGGGAGGAAGAAAG
>NW_012106586.1:3743908-3747683 GCF_000951045.1 Mandrillus leucophaeus
GAATTATTTTGGGGGACAGGCCCAGGGTGCTGCTGTCCTGTGCTGCCTTGAGTTACTAATACTGCTCTTCATATCCAGGCCACTCTGGTTCCCATTGTGGCTCAAAGAACCTCAGGTTATGTTCTGGCCACCACTCTGAAGGGCACAAGCTGTAAGCCTTGGAAGCTTCCATTGACATTAGTCTGCAAACTCACAGGATGCACAAATGGTGGAGGCTTGGTGGCTTCTACCTAGATTTCAGAGGATATGTCTGAAAGCCTGGGTACACAAACAGAAGCCTATCATAGGGAGGGGGCCCCACAGAGAGACTCTACTAGGGCAGCGCTTAGGGAAAATGTGGGGGCAGTTGGAGCTCCCACACAGAGTCCCCACTGGGACACTGCCTAGAGGAACTGTGGGAATGGGGCTGCCAATCTACCATTGTCAGAAGTAACTTGAGGCCCTACCTGGAAATGCTAAAGGCACTCAACTGCAACCCGTGAGAGCAGCCACAGGGAATGTGCCCAGAAAAGCAAGGGGACTAGGCCACGCAAGGCCTTGGGAGCCCACTCCTCACACCACTGTGCCCAGGGGCATGGCGTCAAAGGAGATTATTTTTAAGCTTTAAGGTTGAATGTCTGCCCTGCTGGGTTTCAGACTTGCCTGGGGCCTATTCCCCTTTTCTTTTGGCTGATTTCTCCATTTTGGAATAGGAGTGTCTATCCAACGCCTGCACCACTATTGTGTCTTGGAAGTAAATAACTTGATTTTAATTTAATAGGCTCACAGTTGTAAGGGACTTGTCTTGAGTCTCAGAGGAGGCTTTGAACTTTGACTTTTGAGTTAATGCTGAAATGAACTAAGACTTTGGGGAATATTGGGAAGAAATGATGGTATTGTGCATGTGAGAAGGACATGAGATTTGAGGTGCCAAGGGCAGAATGCTATAGTTTGGATGTTTATCTCTCCAAATCTCACGTTGAAATTTGTTCTCCAATGTTGGAGGTGAGGCCTCATGGGAAGTATTTGGGTCACAGAGGCAGATCCCTCATGAATGTCTTGGCGCTGTCCTCACAGTGCTAAGTGAGTTCTTGCTCTATTAACTCCCATGAGAGCTGGTTGTTAAGAGAGCCTGACATGTCCCTGCTCTCTCTCTCTCTCTCTTTCTCTCTCTAGCTTCCTCTCTCACCATGTGATCTCTGCACACCCCAGTGCTTCCCCTTCCACCGTAAGTGGAGGCATCCTGAGTTCCTCACCAGAAACAGATACTGGCGCCATGCTTCTTGTACAGCCTGCAGAACTGTGACCCAAATAAACCCCTTTTCTTTATAAATTATCCAGCCTCAAGTATTCCTTTATAGCAACAAAAATGGACTAAAACACTTAGCAACCAAGACTACTTTTCATTGGGGCTCTTTCAGGTTCTACTCCTGCCTCACCAGGTCCCATTGGGCCTCCTTTAGGAGAAGCTTCTCCCACCAGCTCCCATCCCACTAGGAGTCCAAAAAAAATGGCCAAAGCTTTCAGTGGACTCAGGACCTGCAGTATCACACACAAGGCCACTCAGTGATCTCTCATGTGAATAGGCCCCAACACAACCAGCTCCCCCCACACCACCACAGGGTCCAAGCCTGCCCACTCTGCAAACTTCTTGCTCTCTCTGAGGAGGATGCTGATTGGCCTCTGAGCTGTTTGAGTGTGGAGTCTTATGATTTAGAAGGCAGTTTCTGCTTTATTCCACTGCTGCAGCCTCTGCCAATAATGGGCCACTATTGAGAGATGACAGGCCTCTGACAAGTGCCATTGTTTTCTCAAATAAGTTCATGTGAAAATAGCTTCATATTCTAAACTGACACAGAGTCACCTTAGGTAACTAAACTAACTTGCTCCGTGAACAGTAACAGTCAGTGCTGGGCTTTTGTTCATTCCGTTGTTCCCTATTGTTCCACGGCAGCAAATGTTGTCCACTAAACCCTTCTCTTCTCCTTGGGCACACAACTGGATTATGTTTCCCAGCCTCCAGTGGTTAGGGTGGTCATGTGACTGGGTTCCAGCCTGGCCCATGAAACCTTCCTGCCTGTGGGTCTCTGTGCTCTTTCCCCTTCTGCCAGATCATAAAAACGAGCATGAAAATGATGTGCAGAAGATGGGGAAGCCACTAGATTGATGATCCTGGGACCCTGAATCACTACCTGGAAGAGAATCCTTCTCTGATCTGGAAACCAGTTGTAAAGTAGTTCATCATGTACTGGTTACCACCTTGTCTAAGTCCAGTGAGCCAGAACACACACATATGCAACAAGGTACGTGAAGCAGATTTATGACGTGCAGACAGGCAGCAAGGGACAAAAGAGCATAGGATTCATTGTGAGCCAGACCTTATATTAATTAGTCCATCCTCACACTGCTATGAAGAACTACCTAAGACTGGGCAATTTACAAAGAAAAGAGGTTTAATTGACTCAAAGTTCTGCTGCTGTAGAGGAGGCACAGCTGGGGAGGCCTCAGGAGAGACAGAGAGAGCGAAGAGGGAAGTGCCACACACTTTTTTTTAACTTTAGATTCCAGGATACAAGTGCAGAATGTGTAGGTTTGTTGCACAGGTATACGTGTGCCATGGTGGTTTGCTGCATCTATCAACCCATTGTCTAGGTTTTAAGCCCTGCATGCATTAGCTATTTGTCCTAATGCTATCCTTCCCCTTGCCCCCCACCCCCCGACTGGCCCTGGTGTGTTTTGTTCCTCTCCCTGTGTCTGTGTGTTCTCACTGTTCAACTCCCACTTATGAGTGGGAATATGTGGTGTTTGGTTTTCTGTCCCCGTGTTAGTTTGCTGAAAATGATGGCTCCCAGCTTCATCTATGTCCCTGCAAAGGACATGAACTAATTCCCTTTTATGTCTGCATAGTATTCCATGGTGTATATGTACCACATTTTCTTTATCTAGTCTATCATTGATGGGCATTTGGGTTGGTTCCATGTCTTTGCTATTGTATATAGTGCTACAGTAAGCATATGTGTGCACGTGTCTTTATAGTAGAATGATTTATAGTCCTTTGGGTACCATTTGACCCAGCAATCCCATTATTGGGTATATAGTCACACACTTTTAAATCATTAGAATTCGTGAGACCTCACTCACTATCACAAGAACAGCAAGGCGGAAATCCACTCCCAGGAAACAATCACCTCCCACCAGGACCCTCCCCCAGCATTGGGAATTACAATTCAACATGAGATTTGGGTGGGGACACAGAGCCAAACCATATCAGTCTTCCAAGGCTCAAGAAAGCTGTCCAAGGTGGATGGATTCTCAACTGTGCATGTCTTACTTGCATCACAGCTGAGGGATCCCCAAAAGGCAGCCTGCCCTGGGTTAAAGAGCTCAGGGGCACATGACCCACTGGGCTAAAACTTTGAGGGGCATCCTGTTTCCAGGGGAGAGAGAATCAAAGCCTTGGCTGCCCCAGGCATTTCCTCTCTAACTCAAGATGTTACATTTTCTAGGAGGAACAGGAACAAGGATCAGGCTGTTTTGGGCAGCCCATCTCAGGATGTTGTATTCTAGGCATATTCTACAGTTATTCTTGAGAACTGCAAGTATGAAAGGGGGAAGAACTGGGTCAGAAATATCCTGCAGCAATTTTGGACCTCAAAAGTCAGAAATAAACTTCCAAACTTCCAGCCAGATGCAGTGTCTCACACCTGCAATCCCAGCACTTTTGCAGACTGAGGCTGAAGGATTGCTTGAGGTCAGGAGTTTGAGACGAGCCTGGTCAACAGAGAAAGACCCCATC
>NW_012106586.1:3752963-3755461 GCF_000951045.1 Mandrillus leucophaeus
AGTAGTATAAAGGACTTTTGATAGAGCGTGACTTTTTACCTGCCATTGACCAGAAATGGATCCCTGTGTAGCCCTGTGTACAGAAATTCTTAATCCTAGCTTTAGGATTAAGTTGCTATTGGTACAAATAGCCACAAGATGACAGTGTTGTCCTACTCAAATTCTTAACACACGGCCCTGTCCTCAGCTCCTCTTCACAAGAGGTGTAAATGAAGTGATTCTAGTTTCCTGCCCCTCTGAAAACAGTAGGTTTGAGTTGTATTTGAATCTTTTTTTTTTTTTTTGAGACGGAGTTTCGCTCTTGTTGCCTAGGCTGGAGTGCAATGGCACGAGCTCGGCTCACTGTAACCTCCACCTCCCGGATTCAAGCAACTCTCCTGCCTCAGCCTCCCAAGTAGCTGTGATAATAAGCATGTGCCACCATGCCCAGCTAATTTTTTGTATTTAGTAGAGACAGCGTTTCACCATGTTGGCCAGGCTGGTCTCGAACTCCTGACCTCAGGTGATCCACCCACCTCGGCCTCTCAAAGTGCTGGGATTACAGGCGTGCTCTACCACACCTGGCCATGAATCAATTATTATAAAATAACTATTAAGGTATTAGTTAAATGAGAAGGAATTATATTCAAGATTAAACAGCCCTTCTTTATTAAATCTTACCAAAAATGTGATGGGAAAACTATTCAAGAATGAAAGCAAAGATTGCATTTTGATGGTTTCAACAGAAAAATGGATAAGCATGATATGGTTCATACATACAATAGAACATGATTCAGCCTTAAAAAGGAAGGAAATTCTGATACATCCTACAACATGGGTGAACCTTGAGGACATCATGCTAAATTAAATAAGCTAGTGCAAAAGGAAAAATACTGCATGATTCTACTCATATGAGGTATTTACAGTAGCCAAATTCGTAGAGACAGAAAGTAGAATGGTGTTGCCAGGGACTGGGGGAAAGAGTGGGGAGTTGTTTAACGAGGGCAGTTTCAGTTTTGCAAGATGAAAGAGTTCTGTAGATAGTGGTGATGGTGCGAATGTACTGAATGTCACTGATGCACATAAAATGGTTAAAATTGGTAAAGTTTATGTGATGTATATTTTACCATGATTTTTAAAAAGTAAGTTACTTTTATAAATTTTCAAAATCATGTTTTGGGGGAGCATTGAATAGTCCTCAGATGAGATGGTCAGTCCCAGAATGAGGCAGAGGGGAGGAGGGTGTCTGGGGAAGGGGAGCACAAGCCCACCAGCCCAAGACGCTCCTCCCCACCCTCTGCTGAGCCCGCTTCTCTCGAAGCCTCTGGTCGCCCCGCTGCTCAGCAGTTCACATCCAGGTGGCTGAGGGCCACTCTGGGTGAGTACAGGAGTCACCAAAATTCACACTTGGGTAGTGGCTTGAACCAAAAGGTGCTGAGACCTTCCATTAGGACTGACCTCTGGAATGTGCCCTTCACCAGGCCTGCGTCCACCCCACTGCTGTCCTCCGGATGAAAACTAGCAGTTAGGTCTACGGGGTGAGGCTTCCATCGAGAGCTTTTGTTCCCTCTGGCACTGTTGTCAGAGCGGACGACACCCCTCGCCCTTACCCTCTGGAAGCTCAGGGTGGTCCCTCCAGTGTCTCTAGGCCCTGGAGTCACACACTGGCCCCTCCAGGCTCAATGGCCCCTGGGGCCCTGTAGAAAGAAGGCAGGCTCTGCAGTCAGGGTGACCTTTCTCAGCTGCAATTTCGATTTCCCCTGAGGAAGGCCCCAAGGAATCCAGGGCTGTGTAAGGAATCCCGGCCCTTCATGCTGGAAGCCAGGATTAAGAATTCCTACACACAGGACTGCCTAGATCCATGTCTAGTCAAGGGCAGGTAGAAAGGCACACTCTATCAAAAGTATCAACCAGGCCCAATGGCACACGCCTGTACTCCCAGATTCTTGGGAGGCTGAGTTGGGAGGATCATTGAACCCATGGGATGAGGCTACTGTGAGCTGTGATCATGCCACTGCACTCCAGCCTGAGTGACAGTGAGACTCCATCTCAAAAAAGAAACAAGTATTTTCATTATTTTGTACTGTGGGGGGCGGGGTGGCAAAGTCTGTGTGCGATGGTGGTGGATTTGGGACGGCGATTGTCCACAGCAGAGGTGAAGCCACTGTGCAGAGGGAAAGATCTCTACCAGATGCACCAGCACACAGGCACACACACTCTCACGCTTGCACACATGCACCACTGGTCATTGTTAAATCGATGTGATTAAAATGTGCACGGACAGGCCAGGCGCGGTAGTTCACGCCTGTAATCCCAGCACTTCAGGAGGCCAAGGCGGGCAGATCACAAGGTCAGGAGTTCGAGACCAGCCTGACTAACATGGTGAAACCCCACCTCCACTAAAAATACAAAAATTAGGTGGGTGTAGTGGCGGGCACCTGTAATCCCAGCTACTTGGGAGGCTGAGGCAGGAGAATCACTTGAACCCAGGAGGTGGAGGTTGCAGTGAGCTGAGATCA
>NW_012106586.1:3755766-3822856 GCF_000951045.1 Mandrillus leucophaeus
GAGGCCTGTGCAAAATACTCTTCTCCCAGGCAGGTCCCAGCCCAGGCTACCGTTAATATGTAAACACCGAGAGCTAGAATTACCAGGAGGCAAAGGGAAAGACAGCTAATTAGATAAACCTTCGTGCTTACAACCCCATTAGTTAATTAAATGATCACTTTACTGTGTAGAAAGTGAGCTGTCAGACTAATCCAAGTGTTACCAGCTTTATGGGGTCCGTGGGCCCTTTACAAGCTTCCTCTGCTCCCAAGTGTCAAATTGGGGCTGTATTGATAGATAAAAGGAACATCGAACTGCTCTGATTGCAGCCTTTCCCTTCGATATCTTTATACTGTGCTATAAAAGCCTATTATACTTCATTTAAATAGTGAAAATTGTTGACATCTCTTTCAATTGCTAATCTTTAGGAAACAATGAATGGAATATTATTTGAAAGGAATAAAGTGCTCGCTTTATTGGAGAGTAGTAAAAATCTAATAGTTGGCAAAACAATATGGTGTTTACTCTTCAAGATAGTTGGGTTTATTAGCTTAAGCGATTGAGAGCATTTTACAGTCAGCCTCAGCCCTCTCGTGTTTAGGTTTTCCTTGGGTTAGAGCACCCGAGGTTTTATTTGTTGTTGTTGTTTTCCTTTGCTTTCTTTTTTTCTTTGCTCTTTCTTTCTCCCCTCCTCCCACCTGGAAAAAGACCAAAGCTGACACTTTTAAGGAACCCGTTAGCAAATATGCCATATATTCATTGATTCAAAAAAATATCCTGCAAGTAAAAAACATGTTTTGTCAGATGCTAAGTCCTTCATGGGCAGAATGTTCTGAAATGAGAACTCACCAGGGCAGGAAGCCAGGAGCTCAGAAGTGTTAGGGGGTCTGGGAGCCAGGGCAGTGGATCTGTGAGTACACACTGCCCTGACCCCACCCCACAGCACGCACACGCACACGCACACACACCACCACTGGAGGGGAGGGCCCGAGGCTGAGTTAGAGCTTCTGTCCAGCCCCAAGAAGGCTCTGGGTCACCTGTGTCCCTCTGTTCAGCACACAGGGCCCACCTGCCTGCGTCCTCCACCTTCTGACATCCCAGGAGGGCAAGGACTTTAGTACTTGGTACATTATTCAGTTCCGTCCTGGGAGCCCGGGAGGAAGCTTAGCACCCAGGTGTTTAATAAGCACTTCTAGAATGAGGTAGGGAGTAAGGAGACACTGAACCAGAGAAAGCGTGACTTTTCACATTTGAGACTCAAGGCTCTTGGTTTTCACACACAGGGTCAGGTATCAGGGGCTCAGCCAGCAGTCCCCCAATCTGAGCACATGAACGCTGCGGCACACTCCCTGTCTGGGGAGGCCTGGGGAAGGGCTCCAGGAAACACACTTTGTTGTTGTTGTTGTTGTTGTTGAGATAGAGTCTCGCTCTGTTGCCAGGCTGGAGTGCAGTGACGCGACCTTGGCTCACTGCAACCTCCGCCTCCCGGGTTCAAGCGATTCTTTGGCTTCAGCCTCCCGAGTAGCTAGGACTACAGACATGTGCCACCACGCCCAGCTAGTTTTTGTGTTTTCAGTAGAGACGAAGTTTCACCATGTTGACCAGGATGGTCTCGATCTCTCGACCTCATGGTCCGCCCGCCTCAGCCTCCCAAAGTGCTGGGATTACCGACGTGAGCCACCACGCTCAGCCAAAACACACTTTAAACAAGCACACCACCCAGCTGCAAATGTTCAAATAACTTGGTTTCAGCAGAGGCTACTTTTCTCCCATCGCAAGGTGCAGAGAGGCTGAGGCGCAGCTCCACCTGGGATTTTCTGCCGCCTGGCTGTGGGTTCCAGGAAGGCCTGGCCCAGGACCCTAAATCTTTGCCATCTTTGCCTCTAGTGGCCCTGCAGGTCTCGAATCAGGAATAAAGACCACAGCACTACTGCACACAGAGGTGAAGCCCAGGTGACAGGCTGGGCCAGCTCCTGCTCATGCACCCTGTTGCTAGGGATTGTGAAACAGGCAGGGGCGACCGGCCCCATGCCAGCCCAGCGGTCTAAATGTTCCAAAGGTGACAAGGCCCAAGGCAGGGCCTCTTGTATAAGCCCCCATGAATCTGATCACTCACGCCAAGAGAAGCTGCTTATCTCTTGAACTTTCAGCCTGCTAATTCCAACCAAGGTACATATCGCTTAGCTTTGGGCAATAAAAAGAAAAAAAAAAGCGTGTTTATCTGCTGTAGCTAAACCCAGTCTCTCCCAGATGACTCTGCTGTAGAGCTATTTCCTTGTTCTCCAAGTTCCAGTTTTTATAGTCAAGGCCAGCCAAAGAGCATGGCTCACCCAATGGCCTGAGAACTTGACCAGCCCAAAGGCCCTGAGCCCTGTTACCCAGAGGCCCCGTGCAAGATCACAGCCAAGGTCAGGAGCTGGTGTTCAGGAGGCCATTGGCTCCCAGGCCCTCCATCCCATAAATAATGGGTTGCTGGTCAACCAGAATTCAAAAGAGGTTGATGTTATCCAAGTAAACCCCTTCTTGGAGTCAGATAGGGCCTTCGGAGTGTCTGGAAAGACTAGAGCCCAAAGAAGCCTCCGCCTGACACTGCGTTAGGACCTAGAGTCCCAGTGGCACAGGCCAGTCCTGAACCAGCCCACGACACCCCAGCTGCTACCGTCTCCCCCCTGCCCTGGGTCCTGGGATCTGGTTGTCAGCACCGCCATGCAGGGGAAATGGGTCGGCAACACGCGGAATGTCTGTGCTTCCCCTTGGCCCTGGAGAGAAGGGGTCAGATGGAGAATGAGCCAGCTTTTGGCAGACACAGGGACTCAATGTTCTGGAGCTCTGCCCCTCACCAGGAGTCCATTCCAGGCCCAAGGCAGCTCACCTTGGCTCTCTTTGGTTTTGCCATTGACAGAGGCTCGGATCAGCTGTGGACATGTGGGAAGGGTGGGGTAGGGACAAGGGCACCGCAGTGGCTATTCCTTAGCACAGCAACCCCAGAGGTGCGTCCTCAGAGAGGAGGTGCCCCCACGGCCGCACCATCCAAGGGACAACCCTCTCTGCTCAGCCCTTGTGCCAACTCTCACCTTGGTCGTAGGCGGACGAGGTCCCCGGAGATCCCTGTGTGTGAGGCGAGTCTTGTTGCTGGGATGGAGCTGCTCAGATACAGGCTACCACCCAGAGTCCCCCCTTGCAGTGTGGCACCGACCACAGTCATCTTTTAGGAGCGTGTCAGTGCTTGAGGTGCCTCTGCTGAACCGTGGTTTGGCAGTTTTACTTTCTCCAGAAGCAGCATGATTGGGCAACAGGTAAGACTGTCTGCAGAAAGCCAAGGCCCTACCAGGGCATCTAGAAAAAAGGGTTGGTTTCCAGAGCACCCAAAACAGCAGGCTTTAGGTGCCCAGGGCCCCGACCCTAGAGAGATCTGGGGACTAGAATGGGTGATGGGCTGGGAATGCGGCCCCGGGGCTACCTGTCCCTGTTCCCGCCCCCGGGCACCAGGCGGTCCCAGCATGTGGACTCCCACCTGACTGTGCCCTGCCGTAAGGAGGAGGGAAGGGAGGGGGGCCTCCCACACAGATTTCTTTGGCCCAGTGGCACATCTCATTGTCTCCTCACTCAGCATCCACTGAAGGCTCAGATACTGCGGGGCATTAATGATGCTGTAAGGTAATAAGGCCAAACGCTGCTCGCTGCTCCTGCGAGAGCAAGCACTTGATAAAAGGGAGATTTACAGCCACATCCATCAACTTAATTATCTTTTACTAGAGTTTAAACTTAGTAGTAATCCTAATCTCTATTTAGTACGGTTTACAGGATCTATGGACACTTTACAATCTTCCTCTATTGGCAAGTGTCAAATTATGGCAATATTGATAAAACGGTGAAGTAAATGGGAGGTGAGACAACTCCAGAACCAGCTAATATGCATTTTACTGCACTGTAAAAGCCTATGAGTCTCCAATTTCAGATGAAAATTTGTAGCCAATAATCAGAGCTGATAATGTTTCGGAAACAATTCTATGGGTCATAAAAGTCCCTTTCGTGGCATTCTACAACACGGACCTGACCGTGAGTAGCGGGGAGCGTGGGGCCTGAGCAGGCTCCCTCCTGATGGCCTGCTGCCCCGGCCAAGGGCAGGGCTCGGGGGCTTTGATGCCCTTCCACAGGAAAGGGTGCTGGGCCACCCCGACCCCGAGCCACCCCACTGACCTGCTTCTAGCCACCTGTGTGGGTTCCTCTTGGGAAGAGACGGTTTTCCAGAGGACCTCACAGGAAATGGCCTGCTACACTTTCCAGGGGATAGCAGAAAGGAGCAGCTGGACCGGTTGCCTCTGGACCGTCTCCGGCCAGCTAGGCAGCCACCGAGAGGGGATCTTAGGGCTAATATTATGGCTTTGAGCCCAATACACCCAAAAAGAACCAGTGCCTTCACAGAAGTCACTCTATTCCTTTCTAAGCCACTAACCTTTTGCAGTTGGCCCTATCCATTTTCCCTAACACCGTTTGACTGGTGTTCAGTTTAGACTTTCTCTATCTGGAAAACAGTGTCAAAATCGTTGATGCTTCCCGACTTGAGTTACTTGGTACTAAGACCATGTGCACACCAAGGCAAAAATGCGGTTTTCAAACAGACGTTCCCTCTGGGACTGAGGGGCTGTCCTCAGAGACCTTTGCTGGTTCTGGGGGAAGGAGCCTGTGGTGGTGCCTCCCTCTCAGCCCCTAGGACCTCTCCAGGGCCATGTCACTTGGAGGTTCTGGGACTGACTCAGCCTACAGGGCCTCAGCACTGGGGGCAGGGCTGCCTCGAGCCCACGTGGTGACTTGGTAGCTCTAGGAAAACGTCCCTTTTCTTGAGGTGGATGTCGCCTGTGGCCACACACACCTTGATCACCTGGGCTGGAGGGCAGACCTCCCTCGCACCACCCTTGGCGGAAGCTCTGGCTCCAGCCTCTCTCCAGACGCCGAGTGTCTCAGTGCAGAAAGTCTGGCTTGGAGTCTAGTCCAGAGCCCCCAGCATGGCTGTTGGCTCCCTGGTTCTGTTTTTCCTTTTCTTTTCCAAAATGCTGCTTTTTCCAGGTATCTTCTCCTCTCTAAAGCTTTCCAAGCCTGATCCAGTCCGAAGCTGGTCCTTCAGGCCCTGTGACAACCCCCACAGCAGCACTGGGAAGCATTTACAGAACAAGGGTGCGCTTTCACCTTCCCACACAGAGTTAGAAAATGGAGCCCTGGCCCCCAGTCATGCCTGGAGCTGGAGACGGGTGTGTTTCTAAGCCCCAGATTGTCACTATTTGTGCACTTGTGGCTGGATTCAGGTGCTGGAGCCTGAGGTCAAAGAGGCATCTGGGGAGACAATGGCATTTCACAGAGCAAGGGTCCAGATTAGAGCACGGGGTGGGGAGCACATGGCATGATCCCTGACTCATGGCTCCAGAGCCACCACTACCACGCAATCCGTCCATTTGAGGGAGGGGAGCAATGCCAAATCAATTAGAGTGCTATCTGGTATTCTCACCTGAATGGGGATTAGTTTATCAACTGGCTTTCCAAGAGGCCCCAGGGCACATAGCAGGTGCGTTAAAGGGAGATGAATGGAGGGGAAGAGAGCCTGCCTTGCCAAAGAAGGCCGCCCTGGTGGAAGGCGGGGTAGGTAGGGGGAGGTACAGCACCACCACAGAGAAAACTCAGGATGCTCAGGGAAAGGGGAGACCCTCCGAAAATGGGGAGAAGGAGCTCTGAGAGGCAGAAACACAGGCTAGGGAGGCAGAACCATATTCACAAATGTCCTTGGGATCCGCTTTACAATCTGCCCAGGACAACGGGGGGGACTATAAAGTAGCTCCTTAATATTTTTTTTTGCTGAGGACAGATTCCGGCAGTGTCACGAGTTGCCTGGATGCATGCATTATCATTGCCAGAATATTTCTGATATCCTCAAAGTCATTCCTGAAACAGGTGGAGGCCTCAGGGTCCATCCATCTGGCCTGACACCGACTGGGTGGCAAGGAGGGCCAGGGGCCAGGTGAGTTGCAGAGAAAGCTCCGGCAAAGTGAGGGATTTCTGGAAAGTCAGAGAAACTTCTTTTAACTCACGAGAGAATCTTTCCCTTTGTCTCTCTCTCTCTAAAAAAAAAAGCATTTTAGTGATAAGAAAGTTTCCAATTTCCACTCAACATGAGACATATTAAAAGAACATTCTCAAAGATTATCAAGTCAATTGTAGTTAAAAGTCAACAATGGCTGGAAATAAAGTCAATATAATTTCTCTACCTGAAAATATAAGTGTTCTAGAGATGATTTATTTGATTTATTTGGCCATAAATTATTTCCATGCACAGGTATTTCCTTATTTTCATTGTATGTATTTTAAAATTAGTGTCATTTGTATGAACAGAATAGGTGTTGAAGTGCTTATTTTCAGAACTTAAATATATACATTTAAAACATATATATGTTTAAAAATCAGGGTACCCAGGGAAAAGGAAGACCCTCTGAATGGGGGAGAAGGGAGCTTTGAGAGGCAGAAACACAGAGGGAAGGAAGCAGTGTCCTTGTCTTCCCAAGTGTCCTTGACGTCTGCTTGACAACCTGATCCCGAGGAAGTATGTGCCATTATCAGTGGAAACTGGATACTTTCTTATCACTTAGAATCCTTTTTTAAAAAAGAGACAAATCATGTTTATAAATGTACAATGTACATAAAAAAATAAGCATCTAAAACTGCCACCATGAGGGTGGGCTAGCCGTTGGCTTCAGGGGCAGGGATAGCTCAGGAGCCCCAGTTGGTTTCACAAATGATACAAGGAACAAAGGGCTCCTGGCATGGGGAGAAAAAGGCGTCCATCAAGCCAATTTGTTTGCCTGTGTGCAAGGAGGCAAGAAGTCATTTGGGGATTCCGCCCTATCTTATCCACCCTATCTTATCAGGTGGTAAATCTGTCCTTTGATCTTGTCAACAATGTGGAAAGTTGGAGACAGCTGCCACCACCCCTGGTCAGCAGTGCCTCACCAACCCTCATAAAACATTTATGAAACCTGTAATAAACGGGCTGATAAGGAAGAGGGCTCAAGATTTCAAAAGTCAGCAGCTCCACAGAAAATGCCCTTCTCTACCGTCAAGGTTTCTCTATTTGAAGAGCAAACACAAACCATCAATTCCCACTGGCCATAAAGTTTCTGAGCAAAGAGTTTCAGCAAACCTTGAGATTAGCAGAATTTGTTTGGAGTCTTACCCATGTTCAGAAACAACCTCCCCTCCCCTTCCCGAAATTCTCCACGTGGAAAAGGGCATAGAGGGCTGGGATGAGAAGAATGCAGTCAGGGAGAAATAAAGAGCCATTTGATGCCCCAAAGTAAACGACTATTCTATGATTGAGTCTGGAAAGGAGAAGAGGACATGGCATTTTAGTAGCACATTGTAAAATATAACTTTGGACTTATTTAAACTTCTGCTTTGTTTTCTGGGAAAATCAACTGAGCTCTCTGAGTTTAGCAGAAGTAGACAGAGGCCTAACCATGTCCCCACTCTCTGGGAATTTTCTCAGTTGACCTTCCGGGACAAGTGTCAGAGGAGTCAAGCGGCTTAAACCAGAGGCCTTAGAAAATGGGGAAGTAAGGAAAGCCTTGAGAGCAGGGTGACTGGACAGCCTTCAGGGGAATGTTAATATGCTTCAGGGCAGTGAGTGTGGCTGCTGGCAGACCACAGTAGAAGGAGGTGCACTACACGCATCTGTTGCATGAGGAATAGGCGAGCCAGAGAAAGTATGGATGACGCTACAGGCAAGCAAGCAAAGATAAACAGTGCATGCGCTGAGGGAGAGAAACCAGAGGAAATGTACATTCCATACCAGCACACTTTGATCTAGTACCTTGCTTTCAAGATGATAAAAGGCAACAAAAGCAAAGGATCATAGAATTGATTGGGGGAAAAAATTCCAGGTCTTTCATCTCTTCTGCCCCCAGCAAACCAGTAGCCAATTAAAGAAAAAGAAAGACAAGCACCCTCAAGGCAGCCTAATGAGCAAACCCTAGAGGCCGAGCAGCTCCCCTGCGTAGAAAGCCTCTCTCCTGAACATGCCCATGTTAGCAAATGTTTCCCTGCATCCTTCTCAGAGAGCGCCTTCAGGGATGCTCATCTCCTCTCTCTCTCTGTCCTCCACACTTGCCTTATTACCCAAAAAAGAGGAAATCCTTATGAACCCTTACACACCGGCCCCTGAGCTGTGTGGAGTGCCCTGTGTTTCTCTGTGTGTTTTCCATGTTGATTTTTCTGTGTTCGGGAGGGTGACTGACCCTGTAAGGTGGCTGCCTGAGCACCCTTTGGGCACCTGGAGCTGATGAGAAGGGTGGTCCAGGGAATAGTGCTAAAAGGTGGGGACTGGGGGAGCTCCTGTCTGCATGATCAGGTCATGCACTTGCCCAACAATGCCCAGGAGAGGGCTCCAAGGACAGGTGGGTGGAGGGAGACTCTATGGATAGGTAAGGTGGGCTCCATGGACAGGTGAGATCCATGGGCGGGGGGTGCTCCATGGGGAGTGGGGGGTGCTCCATGGGGAGTGGGGGGTGCTCCATGGGGGTGGGGGGGTGCTCCATGGGTGGGGTGATGCTCGGTGGGGAGTGGGGGGTGCTCCACGGGTGGGGGTATGCTCCATGGGGAGATGAGGGGTGCTCCATGGGCAGGCGGTTGGGTTCCATGAGCAGGTGGGGGGTGCTCCATGGACAGATGGGGCAGGCTCTGTGGGTGGGTGGGCTCTATGGGCAGGTAAGCTCCATGGCTAAGTGGGTTGGGCTCCATAGGTAGGTGGGCTCCATGAGCCGGTGGGCAGACGGGCAAGTGGGCAGGTAGGGAGGGCTCCATGGGCAGGCGAGATCCAGCGGGCCTCAGTGTTGAGGTCACTGGGGCTGAGGATGCACCTGGGCAAGTAGAAACAGCAGACATGAGGCTGAACTGTCACTGGGGACCAAAGACAAGCAGCTGGGGGTGTTGAAGGTGTCCCAAAGTGCTGGTCTTCAGCGTCAGTCAACAGTGGTTTGGCAAAGAGCCTCCAAGTTAGGGGACAGGCATGGACTCAACCTATAAGATGTAGGACCCCTTTAATTAATAGGCCATGTTATTTAGGTTTGTATCTGAAGTGTACCCAAGTGGTTCTTAGACCAGGGACTGGAGCCTGTTTTCATGGGGAATCCAGCCCAAGGAAGCATCAGTGTTTCAGGAAACACCATCAGGTGGGCCATTTCCTGTCCACCGCGGCCTCCGGGCCAGGGCTCCAGTGCCGTGAGCTACCACCCCGAGGAGAGGGCAGTGCTGGTCCCTCAGAAGGGCTGTAGGGCAGACAGGATGAGAAGTTCTGGGCACTGCAGCCCCTGCAGCACAGGCACACAGGTTCCTGTTACCCAGGGCAGGGCCCCAGCATCCTCCACAAGTCAGGAGGCCACAAAGCATGGAGTTCCAAAGCACAAGCCTCTATCCACTGCCTGGATTCTACACCCAGCTCTTGCACTTATGACCTTGAGCATTCAATTCTGCATCCCAGTTCTCTCATCTGTAAATTGAGGGTCATGATGTATGTGTGACATTTAGAGGATTCCACAGTTGTTAGCCATCATCATTATTGTCACGGGGTGGCACCAGCACTTTTGCTGTATTACTGCTCTGAATCAATAGCTGGTGATTTTCATGTGCTTTGCATGTTCACAGACTATTCCATGTGAAGCCTGGTTTTTGCCCTGAAGTCTGGCGTTTCCTGTTGCTTCTCTTTCACGCTTATATTTTCAGCCTAGATCTCTTACACACAGCAACTTGCTTTCCTGTGGTCTTCACATTCAACGATCACAAAATACACATGAAGTGGGTGTGGTTATTATTCCCATCTGATGGGCAGGGCTGCCAAGGTGTGTGGTGTCCAGGGTTTCAGAGCACGGCTAGTCGAGGGTGGGACCCTGAGCCTGATCTCTGAGGCTCTGACTGCTGACTCCACTCTGACCTGACCGAATGGGACGCTTAGAGGAGAGGCTGGGTAGGGGGAGACCCAAAGGCAGGGATGGTGGTGAGAGGGACAGCAGGTGCTGTTACAGCAGGTGTAAACTGGAACAAAGGACACCTTAGTTAAGAGTAACAAGACCCAAGACTGAATCACAGACCAAGGCCAAGGCCAAGGCCGGCAAAATTGCCATGAGGTTATGGCTGGATCCTCTTTGCAGGGCTGGTCAGCATGAGCCTCCAGAGGCCGAGCCATGTCACTCCTCTTCTGTGTCCCATCCTCACCCAGACATTTCTGTCCCCAACTCACCACCTAGCCCCAGCATGGCACCCTGCCTTCCTTCCACACCAGTGTGGGAGTCCATACTCAGGCACGCCTTGTGGGCTTCCAAAAGTGACATTGGCCATCTGCACACCCGTGTTTTCAGCAGCATTATGTCCAATAGCGGAGCAGGAGAAGTAACCCAAGTGCCCATCAGAGGACGAATGAATCAACAGAATGTGGGACATGCACACAGTGGGATGTCATTTCTTAAAAAGGAAGGAAATCCTGGCAGATACTACTGCATGGATGACATCTGAGGACATTATGCTAAGTGAAATAAGCCAGTCACAGAAAGACAAATATTGTATGATTTCATTTATATGAGGACCCTAGACTAGTCAAATTCACTCACACAGAAAGTAGAGTGCTCTTTGCCAGGGCCTGGAAGGGAGAGGGATAGGAAGTCATTGTTTAATGGGAACAGAGTTCCAGTGGTGTAAGATAGAGCTCTGGAGATGATGATTGTAATGGTTGCACAACAATGTGAATGTACTTAATGCCACTGAGCTGCACACTTAAAAGGATTAAGGTTGTAAGTTTCACATTATGCGTATTTTATCACAATTTTTAAGAAAAATGTTTGGATGTTGGGTCCCAACCCCTTTAAACACAGCAGGCTCCACTGTCTGCCCTCTGGGGAAGATTGGCAGCAGGTCTCTCCCAGGACCCTGAAGGCACCCCGTCTCCCTTCACAGCCACCTGCTTGCCAAGGTCAGCATGCTGGCGCAGGGCTGCTTCTCCCCCAAGGAAGGGCATCCTTTCCTGGTTGGTGCAAAGATGCCACCTGTGCCCCCAGTCCCTTGCCCATGGGCAGCCTGCCTGGAAGGGAGCCTTCCTCAATTCCCATGAGGGCGGGCCTGCACGTCTGCTTCCTCCCTACTCAGCTGGGAGCCGCCCAGAGCAGGCGCCATTCTCGTTTCCCTCTGTATCCCCAGCTGCTCCTGCAGAGCCTTGCACACAGCTCATGCTTAAAAGACCCTTGTGGAAGGAAGAAGAGAAGGAAGCCAGGGAATGAGGGAGGGGGAGAGAGGAATGGAGAGGTCAGTAGAAAGGATGGATGGAGGGGAGATACAACAATAGCAACGGGTATCAATCTCCACTTTACGTGCATAGACACGGTCTGAGAACGGGCCAGCCATGAAAGCTGGGGTTTTATTTTAGGACTTCATGTCTCCTCTCCGTTATCTCACTACCCAGAATCCCAAAAGCTGTGATGGACTAGGAGGGTGCCCAGATCCCCAGGTGCCTGTCGTGACGTGGTGGCTCAGGGCGCGGCTGCCCCTCTGTGGCCAATGACCCTGGCAAATATCCCAGTGGTGTATTGGGAGGTTTAGACCTTCCAAATACCTTTGCTATCCGCCAGTGCCCACTGGGGCCTGCAGAGAGGCCACTCCCCTCTGCCCCTCAATTGCTTCTTGACATTGTATTTGTTTATTTACTTATTTATTTTATATTTTTAAAAATTTTTTGTAGAGACAGGATTTTGCTGTATTGCCCAGGCTGGTCTTGAACTCCTGGCCTCACCCGATCTTCCCACCTCAGCCTCCCAAAGTGTTGGGATTCCAGGTGGGAGCCACCATGCTTGGGCTATTTTTTGTTTGTTTGTTTTTTAAATTTTTGTGTCTTGACATCTTAGGCAAGAAATTCAGAAGCCCCTCTCAGAGGCCAAGGTAGACGAAGTGTGCTCCCTGCACCTCCCCACTCCCAGGGAGCCTCTTGGGGCCACCCTCCCACCCCGCATTGGTTCCTGCTATCTACAGACTGCTCCTAGGCAATACTGCAGCTCGGGTCAGGCCGAGGGGAGCTGTGTGGACCTGCTGGGTAGCAGGGAGTTTCCAAGCTCAGTGCCCCTGCTGTTTGCTCACCTGTCATTTCAGCTTCGTGACAAGCCTGACATGAAAAGGGGAGAGGGCACATTTTTGGCAGGAGAGGTAATTCATCGGAAGGCTGCTGGTGATAAACATGCCCGTTGGGTGTTCGCTTGCAGCCCTGGGCCTGCCACGTGGCCGGTCCCCTGTTAATGCATAACCAGTGAGTGCCACTCTTAGACAGGTGCACAGAGCTGGCTATACCCCAGGCCCTTGCTTCCCACTCCTGATGAGAGCTTTGGAGTAGAATTAGGTAAGAAGAGGTTATTAACCATACAGACACAGGCCTGGAAGTGCTCGAAGGCTGTGTGTGTCCCAGAGAGCAGTCTTGGGAAGAGTTGAAGAATAGTAGCTCATTCAGACAACAGGTAATTGGTTGAAATAAGTTTCTAAATGGCACCAAACCCAGAGTGAACTTGATGGCTGGAGGGGGTGGGAGCAGGTTTTCTCCAGAAAACCTTTTCTTGAAATATACATACAGAAAAGTACACAAATCACAAGTGTACGGCTTGATAAATTCCCACCAAGTGAACCTGCCCATGTAACCTGTACCTGTTTTTAGATTTAAAAACAGAGGGCTGGGTGCGGTGGCTCACACCTGTAATCCCAGCACTTTGGGAGGCCGAGGTGGGCGGATCACAAGGTCAGGAGATCGAGACCATCCTGGCTAACACGGTGAAACCTCATCTCTACTAAAAATACAAAAAAATCAGCCAGGCATGGTGGCGGGCGCCTATAGTCCCAGCTGCTGGGGAGGCTGAGGCAGCAGAATGGCGTGAACCCCGGAGGCGGAGCTTGCTGTGAGCTGAGATCGCGCCACTGCTCTCCAGCCTGGGTGACAGAGCGAGACTCCGTCTCAAAAAACAAAAAAAAAAAAAAACAAAAAGCAGAGCATGACCAACACCCCAGAAGCCCCTTTCTACCCAACTCAGGTAACACCATCCTGACTCCAAAAACCACAGTTAAGCGTTGCCTGTTTTGAGATTTCATGTAAACAGCGTCGTATAGCAAGTTCTCTTTTGTGTCCGCTGCTCTTGTTCAGCGTGATGCAGGAGGGCTCGTCCGTGTGGCTGCTCATGGTTGTAGCTCATTCACTCTCACTGCTGAGTGGTATACCAGAGAGAGAGAGAGAGTGTCTCACTCTCACTCTGTTGCCCAGGCTGGAGTGAGTGTAGTGGCACAATCACAGCTCACTGCCACTCTTTCTAACTCTTGTGCTCAAGCAATCCTCCCACCTCAGTCACCAGAGTAACTGGGTCTACAGGTGCACCCCACCACACTCGGCTACATTTTTTTAATTTTTTGTAGAGACAGGGTCTTGTTATATTGCCCAGGGAGGTGAGCTCTGAAACCACTGGGCTCAAGTAATCCTCCCACCTCAGCCTCCCAAAGTGCTGTGATTACAGGCATGAACTACTATACCTGGACTGCCCACTCTACTATTAATGGATGTGTAGGTGGTTTACAATGAGTAAAATACACATGCATGTACTTTTAGTACATACTTAGTTTTCATTTACCACAGAGTGTGAACGGCCTTCTGGAACTTCTCACGGGGCGGGGAAATCTTGAACCGCAACACAGCTTGCTATGCACACGTCACACTGGGAATCAGCTGGTTTCGCGTTCCCTGGTCTGATGCTCAGATTGGTCTGGGCAGGGAAACCCAGGCAATACACATGGACTGGGCCAATTGCAACGCACGCATTTCTGTTGTATGCACACTGGGATTTGGGACAGGCTGGACACGATGGGGTCGGCAAGGTTCTTTTTCTCTCTGAGTTAGGCAAGCCATGAATACGAAAAGGGAATGCTTGTATAGTATCGACTTTTCCTTAACGAAAATAGATATAAACGCAGGGAGAGAAAGAGATAACATGCTACTAAAATGCAGGCCAATGGCTCTTAAAAATATCACAGCTCCCAGCAAGTGGGTCGTAAATGTGGCTGGCAGAGACGACGTGCGTAGGGGGGCAGGTGGAATGCAGGGTTTGGGAGAGTGTTCAATGCAAGCAGGATGGTTGGGAGAAGGGTGCAGGCACTGGTGTTGCTGGGCTGAGCTGAGTCACTCGTTCCCCAGGGACCCTGTCTGCCAGCAGGGAGTGCCAGATGGGGAGGCACTCAGCAAGTGATTGAGGACAAGCAGAGCACCACCGCCAGCCCCTCTGCAGCATGACTGCACCCCAAAGGGTGCTGCTAGAGGCTGAGGAGGGTTCACCTGAGCCTCCATCTCTCCATCTCTGGAACCTCCCTCACCTTTCCACGCAATAAGCAGAGTGACTTCCCCATTCCACATGCGTTGCCTCGCTCTTCTGGCCCAGCCCAACCTCTAAGCTTCGGACCAGGAAATGTGAAACCAGTTGATGTGCACCTATAAAGCTGTGTTATGGTTCAAGACTTCCTCACTTCACGAAAAGTTCCATAAAGGCCCTCCTCATTCCGTGTTAAATGAAAAATGAGCAAGTGCCCATGAGGAAGGGTGCCTCTTTTAAAAAATATTACCATGATAGCTGGGCAAGGTGGCATGCTCCTGTAGTCCCAGTTATTCGGGAGGCTGAGGTGGGAGGATGGCTTGACGACAGGAGTTTGAGTCTGCAGTGTGCTCTAACAGTGTCTGTGAATGGCCACTGCACTCCAACCAGGGCAGCATAGCAAGACCCCATCTCACACACACACACAGATACACACACACACAGATATGTCTCACCCTCAGCTAAATCCAAATACTCATGGTGATGTTAGTATCACTCAAAGCAGCCCAGAAAAGGGGAAACAGCAGCTCCCTGGAAGGTTAGGTGTTCTACTAAGAAGCCGCCAACTTTCCTCATATCCATCTTAACCTTTCACTTTGCTTTTCTAAATGAGAACGGGCCTTGTGGCCACTGGGAAAAGCAGAAAAGCCCAGGAAATTAATATCACCATGAATATCTGGATTTCGCTGAAGGTCAGAAGAAATGGGTGGCAGAAGAAAGAGAAAAAGAAACATTGACAGATGGAATCCCTTCACAGGTGGAATCCCTGCCAGGCCACTTTAAGTATTAAGAAAAGTGATCAGGTGGCAGAGCAATCCATGGAGGCTTCAGACTGATGCCCAGTGACAGCTGACTGCAAGCAAAGTCAAAGTGGTTGAGGCCGCTTTAATATACTCCGGATTCACGAGTCCAGTTTAAATACTCCCTATTCACATCCAATTTAAACCTGCATCCCCTGCGTGGGCAATGGATGTAAACGCTGAGAGAGCCAAAGTTAAGTGTGGCCCCCTGCCAGGCCAGCTGCTCCCTCTGTTCTCAGCAGCTGCCACTGGACCTGGGAAGGTTCTAATCTCTGCTCCCACTGGCGGGGATAGACCGCCCCACTCCTGGCATGGGAGAGGCCCCGGTGCTCTCCTTTCCTCCTGAAGGCCCACACAGCGCGGCCGCTGGGGAAGGCAGGGAAGCCCAAGAAAAGCCCATTCTGATCGAGAAAAGCAAAGTGAAAGGTTAAGGTGGATATGAGGCAAGCTGGCGGCTTCTTGGTAGAACCTAATCTCCGGGGAGGTGCTGTTTCCCCTTTCTGGGCTGCCTTGAGTGCGATTGACAAGTCAACTTGGCCCCATCCGCTCCCTGACTGAATTTACCCTGATTCTCTCCGGAACACAGGACCCAGCACCTCTACAGATGCATCTCCCCTGACAGCTCCATCTGCACCCGAGCCCTTTGACTGTCAGTTTAGTGGGTCCCAGGAGCTCTAACTGGACGCACGCTGCTGTGAAGCACTGCGCATGTCTGCCGCAGGATACGGACCACCCTCATAAACATCCGAGGCAGGGCTGAGGTACTAATGAGCCTGCACTTGCGCCCTACACCTCTTTAGGGAGAAAAAAGACATCTAACTCATCCAAGTGGGCCTCCCAGCTATAGCTCACCCAGTTATTTTTTTATGAGACTGTTATCACCGGCAGCCCCAAGATTAATAAAAATGGAGAGTAATAAAAGAAATCACAGAGGAAACTGATGCTATCAGCTATGTAATAAAAGAGAGAAAGCAGGCTTCGTTTGTAATGACAAATTCTCCCTGTCTCGCCAAGCTCAGAAATAAAGCCCCGAAGGAAGGGTGTAGTAGGGTGTAGTACATGGTTTCGGATGTGTAGACCACACTAGCGCCAGGTAAGTATCTCTCAGTGGCATTCTCTGCTCTATGCAAATCAGAGAGCTCCCTTCCACGTGAATTCCAGGGTAGTAGAAGGAAGAGATCTTCTGTCTCGTCTATGTCTAAACTTCCCACCCACCTCTAGACGAGGGTGCTACCCTCCTCATCACCACCCTCTCCTTAGCTTAGGGCAGCCGCAGCCAAGGCCCTGTAAGTGCCTGTCTAACTTCAGCTCCATGACCTTGGTGCTACTGGGGACTAATGCCTGGGGTCCTGCAGCTGGCCTTTTCTGCGCTTGACCCCAGCCACTCTTTCTGCTATCTCCCTAAGGAAGCCAGCAGAGCCTCAGCCAAATCCAAGTCCACAAAGCCACCTCGGAAGCAACGCACCCGCATCCTGTGCTGCCTCCAGGCTCTCTGGGCGGGTTCTCCCTAAGCCCTTCCAGATGGCTTCTGTTTGCTCCTCTCTTCACCAGATCTGCACATGTGGCCATCAGAAGGCAGCCGGGCTGGCGCTGGGTGAGGCCGAAGGGCAGTGGGATAGGGGGAAGAGGGAGGGGAGGATGTGTGCAGGAGACTCCCGGGACCCAGCCCTGTTCCCATCTCCTGCCTGGGACCCCGAGCTCCGCAGCTGGGGTTTGTATCCGAGAGCTTGCTCTCCACTGCAGAGCGAAAGGCTCACAGACGAGCCACGACGTGGACTCCAGTGCATGGTGCAGTCTCTGTGTCTCCCTCACTGAGCACAGGAAGGGAAGGAAACAGGGGAGAATCACCTTTCTCCTTTTCTACTCCACAAATGCTGACCCCAATCCTGACCTGGTTTTCCCAGCAACACAGATGCGATGAGGGATTGCTTTGAGCTTGGGGTCATCCCTGCATTTTGGAAAGAGCCCTGTGCCACCTGCAGTGATAAAAAGGACCAGGGAGATGTAGCCCCAGTCAAGGGGGCCAAACTTCAAAAAGAATATGGAAACAACTCAGATCCAAATAAATGTAGCCACCGCAGGGCTGCCTCCAGCTCTGAGCCCGTGGGCATGTGTGCTGAAGGTGCAGGAGAGAGCAGAGCGGGGGCCCATGCAGTGGGGCCCGAAGCACACGACACTCCTTTGTCACCCAGCTTTGAGGAAAGGAAGGCCAGTCTAGATCAGGAGAATGGTCACAAGGGCAGGGTCTAGGAGGTGGTCGATTAGTGAGGAGGAGGGAAAGCAACAGTGGTGTGGGACAGGCAGGGTGCCTGTGGGAACGGGCGTGATGTGAGATGCAGCTCAGAGCGCTGGAAAAGCAAGGGAGACAAAGCACATTCGGGATGCAGGGACTTGGGGGCCAGGGCTTTCCTGTGAAACCTGGGAAGTTGAGAGGGCATCATCCAGGATCACCAAGACCCTTCCCCAACTTTAATTACGGAGGACTTTCCCATGGTTAGCAAGCAAGCTAGGTGAGGCTGCTGGGGGCAGCCATTTTGCTTCCTCTACAGATGCAGCAAACAGCTCTGGCTCATCTCTGCTCCTGTGCAGACACATAGTGGGAGAAAGAGTGAGAACACATGGCAAAGGGAGAATTTCAGAGCAGGATGCATCTCTAAGCCCCAGCTGCCAGGACTGAGACCAGGAGTCCCCAAGGACTGCAGCCGTGACTGATCCAGGCCTTGGTACCCTCCCATCTCTGAGGTTTTCTGCTGTGCCCAGTGTCGCTTCAGGGCATTCTCCTGGTGGAGACTTGGGACGCTCAGTGTCAGAGCCTCCCAGCAGCATGAGGAAGGGGGTGCAAACAAGGCAGAAGACCCAGCTGCCCGAGAGGGGCCTGACTCCTGCATCCAGTGAGGGCTGAGCCAGAGCCAAGCAGAGCCTATCAGTGCACAATCCAAACACCAGCCAAGGCCCCGTGGCCAGGCCAGTCATAAACCCATGGCCGCAAAAACAGGCCAGAGAGCCCAGGAATACAGCCCTGCCTGGGTAATGATTAACAGGCAGCCAGGGGTCCTGGAGGTCAGAGCGATAATGAGAAAGTTTCCCTGAACTCTCTCAAGTGCAGAGGGCCTGGGGAGGGGCCCTGCTGGCGCCGACTCCTGGGCAAACACTTCCTGCCCCTCTCTTTTCAACGACCAAACAGCCTCAGCCCCTCTCACCTCCTTCCTGAGGGCTGGGGAACTACATCACAACCGCGGGGCCTCAGGGCCCTGGTAAAATCCACTGGGAAGAGCCAATAAGGGCATCTTCCCAGGAGGCTGAATTTCCTGATAAGTCCTTCCAAGAAGACAGGGCTTCGTGCTTATCTTTATGGCCTGACATGTCCTAAGACAGTGGGAGCCACTCTGCTTGAGTGAAACTAGCATATTATGTTCAGCGAGACTTTCTGCTTTCTGATTTTTCTAGTGCTTTTGTATCTTGCAGTGGAATTCTCCAGCAACTTTCTTCTGAAATTCCCAAACAACTTCCAGGGCACAACTCCTGCCTCGGTTTAAGTTAACGAAGGTTGCTAAGGCCCCACCGTGCGTCCAGTTGGGGCGCTTTGCACACGGTGAAAAATCGTTCCCTCACTGGGAAGGCAAAATTAACCTAGAAGAAAACATAACAATGGAAAAAACTTTAAGGTGAAGGGCCTCTAAAGTCTCCCTGTGTTCTAGGAAATCATCATGTCAGCTGAGGATTAAAGAGGTCTGTCCTCTCAACTCACAGAGATCATCGAAATGACCTGACCAGGCACGGCGGCTCATGCTTGCAATCCCAGCACTTTGGGAGGCCAAGGCAGGAAGATCACTCAGACCAGCCTGAGCAACATAGGTAGACCTCATCTCCACAAAAGAAACAAATGAACAAAACATTAGCCAGGTGCGGTGGCACATGCCTGTGGTCCCAGCTACTCAGGAGGCTGAGGTGGGAAGATCACTTGAGCCCAAACAGTCGAGGCTGCAGTGAGCCACGATCACACCCCTGTACTCCAGCCCGAGTGACAGAACAAAAACACCGTCTCAAAAAATAAAATAAAATAAGTGTCAAAAAATTAAAAAGAAATGATTCACTTGAGCACATATGGTTGTCAATGATCAGGATGGCGCCGTGTTAAGGCTGGGCACAGTGGCTCACACCTGTGATCCTAGCACTTTGGGAGGCCGAGGAGGGTAAATCACTTGAGTCCAGGAGTTCAAGACCAGCCTTGGCAGTATGGCTAAACCCGATTGCTACAAAAAAAAAAAAAAAAATAGCTGGGAGTGGTTGGTGTGTGCCTGTAGTCCCAACTACTCAGGAAGCTGAAGTGAGAGAATTGCTTGAGTCTGGGGAGCAGAGGTTGCAGTGAGCTGAGGTCATGCCACTGCACTCCAGCCTGACACAGCAAGACCCTGTCTCAAAAAAAAAAAAAAAAAACACCATGAGCAACTCTCCCGAGGCTGGCTCCTGCACTTGTCTTCCCATCCACCAATAGAGTCTCAGTTCATAGCCGTTGTCACACCATCTGTCACTCCACTGTCCTGTCTTCCTCTCAACGGAGGGTGATGTTTAGAAGCGTGATTCCTATCTAATACTGAAGCCAGAGGCTCTTCCCACACTTTCCGGAGTCTTCTTATAGAAAAGGAGCTATGGATGTTTCCTTGAAAATCAGCCTCGATTCCTGTGACACACCCATCACATGCTGCTCAAAGCTATCCCAGGATATTACCAAATATTGACACCCTGTCCTGAGTGAGCAGGTAGCGGTGCCGAGGTAAGACGAGTTCCCAGCTCTGGAGTCTTCCTACTCTAGGAGGCCAGTCCTGAGCAGTGTGATTCCTGTGTTATCTAATTCATCAACTAACTTCCATTAAGACACCACCCCGGGGTAAGCCATTTTCATTTCCAGTGTCTGTTGGGCGAGTCCGTTTTCACATTGTTCAGATGTGTGTGACAACACTGGTCTACTTTTAAATATGTTAAATATTAAAGTGTCCACAACATTGTGTGCTCCTGATGGAAATAACACCGCCATCTGTAAAGTAAGTATTCTTGACAAGAAAAAAAAAAATCAAACCCAATCCAGCTACTAGATCTAACTACTAGTTGACAGGAAATAGAAGACTAGGGACAAAATGTTAAAGGACACCCAGGGCTACAATCGGCAGAATCCAGAATGTGGAAACGCCCCATCAGCTGACACCTGTCATGACTGGATGACAGAACATGGGGGGTTGTTGTATCATTTGCTCTACTTTTGTGAAATGTTTTATAATAATGGGTTAAAAATACTTACAAGTGTTTATATATACTCGGCCACAAATCCAAAATAACATCCAATCAGACGCCTCTCCATAACCCACTGTGATGGGAGACACTGACAACAGATATCTGAAAAAGGATCAAAATCTCTACCCAGCTCTTTATCCTGCCTCACCTCCCTGCTGACCTGAAGCTGATGCAGACCCAGGTGAACTGGTCAGGGGCCATCGCAAGCCCTTCTTTCCCCGAGGGTCATGAACTAGCACAGTCCCTGGGGCTGGGGATGAGAAACCTGCAGAGGCTCTGCCATCCTCGTACAGGCCCATCGGACTCTGAATCAGAGTCAGTACCACGGCTCCAAGGACACCGAATGTGGGTGTGGAGGGTGATGCTGGCCTGAGTTCTCAGGCCTGGGCTCCAGATCTGACTCTGCTGCTTATTACCTGAATGACTTCAGGTAAATCACTTAACTTCTCTGAGGGTCCATGTTTTTCTCTACCAAAAAAGGAGAATCAGGCCAGGTGCGGTGGTTCATGCCTGTAATCCCAGCACTTTGGGAGGCCAAGGCAGGCGGATCACTTGAGCTCACGAGCTCAAGTCCAGCCTGGCCCAGGTGGCAAAACCCCATCTCTACAAAAATACAAAAATTTGCCAAGTATGGTGGTGCGTACCTATACTCTGGAGGCTGAGGGGAGAGGATGGCTTGAGCCCAGGAGGCAGAGGTTGCAGTGAGCCGAGATCGCACCACTACACTCCAGCTTGGGTAATAGAGCCAGACTTTGTCTCCAAGAAAAAAAAAGAGACTCATTCACTCAATAAACACTTGTGAAGGATGTGAAAATGAGGTAGACAACAATCCCTGCAGTCAGGGAGCAAGGATTGTGCACACAGAATACTGTTACACAGGGCTGGTTGGGAGACGGGCCACTGGGGAGGTGAACACCACTGAGGGGTCCGAGCGGAAGAGGTTCACTTCTCTCTGAATATCAGGGAAGGCTCCCTGGAGCAGGTGGCATTTCAGCTGGACCCTGACAGATGGCTCTCAGCAGGTGGATGTGGAAGAGGAGGGCATGCCAGTAGAGGGAGTGTTGAGCCTACAGCAGGTTCCGGGTTTTGCTGGAGCCCAGAGCCTAAGAAGGAAGCCGTGAATGATCAGGCAGGTGAGGCCAGCAGCGGAGGCCCTGAATGCTGCCCAGGGTCCAGGGATTTGGAAGGCCATGGGAGGCCATTTGGAAACTTTTGAGAAGGGTCCTTTAACCAGGACTGTTATTTAAGAGTATTATGAAGAGGATGGACTGGAGAGAAAGGCTTCATCCTAGTTACCCTCTAGGAAGAGAAGAGCCCATTTCGCTTCTCTATAAACTGTTTCTGATAGAAACGACGCAGACACGTAGCCTGTGCAGCAGGGCTTCCTTCTCCGGGAGAAAACTGCACACACACATACACACACGACACACACCACACACAACACACACCTCACAAACACAACACACATACACCACACACCACACACACACAACACAAACACACCACACACACAACACAAACACACCACACACACCTCACAACACACACACGACACATACACACACACCACACACACCACACACACCACACATACACAACACACAACACACACAACACACACAACAGAAACATACACCACACACACAACACAAACACACCACACACACTTCACACCACACACACACACCACACACACGACACATACACAACATACACACGACACATACACAACACACCTACCACACGACACACACAACAGAAACACACCAAACACACAACACAAACACACCACACACACTTCACTTCTCACCACACACACACCACACACGCGACACATGCACAACATACACACCACACATACACAACACACATACCACACATGACACACACAACAGAAACACACCACACACACAACACACAACATACACACCACACATACACAACACACACACCACACATGACACACACAACACAGACATGCCACACACAACACAAACATCACACACAACACGCACAACACACCACACACAACACAAATGCACTACACACCACACACATACCCCACACACACCACACACCACACACACACAACATATACATAACACACATGACACACATACAACACAAACATACCACACACACCACACACCACACACACAACACGAACACACCACACACAGCACACAACACACAACACACATACACAACAGACTCCCCACACCCACACTACACATGACACACAAAACAAACACACCACACACTCCACACACCACATACACAACACAAACACACCACACACAGCACACAACAGACAACACCCATACACAACACACTCCCCACACCCACACTACACATGACACACATACAAAACAAACACACCACACACACCATACACAACACACTCCCCACACCCACACTACACATGACACACATACAAAACAAACACACCACACACACCACACACCACATACATTACACACACACGATACATACACAACACACACACTACACACACACCACACGTGACACATACACAACACATACCACACACACCACACACACAACACACACAACACAAACACCACACACAACACACATAGCACACACAACAGAAACACACCACACACACCACACACATCCCCCACACACCACATGCACATCATACACCACACACACCACACACAACACACATGCACACCACACACAAAACACACATGCACACCACACACAAAACACACATGCATGCCACACACACCACACACAACATACCACACACCACACGCACATCACATACCACATACACAACACACACACACCACACTCACACCACACACAACATACACACCACACACAATGCACAACACACACACCACACACAACACACAATACACGCACACCACACACACACCACACACATCACACACAACACACCACAGACAACACACAACACACGACACACCACACACACACCACTCCACAACCACACAACACCCACAAACACAGTTTTGTGAATCAGGAGGTACTGGGCAGGAGTCTATGAACCATACAGGAGAGAAAGCACAGCTGGAAATATGTCAGCCTCTAAGATGCAGACACGGTTAAGGGCGAAACCCTGAGACACGGGGAAAATGGTGTCTCCTCTTTTCTCCCATTTCAGAGAGGAGGCTCCTCTCTGCACCTTGCCTTGGTTCATTCTGGAACCAAATTCTCCAGGACTCAGAGGATGGGGGCGTACAGCGGATGGGGGCTGGCCCGTTCTGTCCTCTCTACAGAAGAAAACAACATTACAAAGGCAAAATGCATGCAAGTAAAAAAAAAAAGTTTCATAGAGTTGTGCTGGGGAGTTGATTCATAACCACATTCATTTTCTATTTGTGGTATTTGTCAGCTTTTTAAAATTTGTAATTTACAATTGTACAGGAGGTTCGCTTGGGACCACAAGTTCAAGACCAGCCTGGGCAACATAATAAGACCCCGTCTCTGCAAAAGAAACCATCAATCAAAATATTGTCTGGGCGTGGTGGTGCCCGCCTGCGGTCCTGCTACTCGGGAGTCCGAGGTGGGAGGATCGCTTGAGCCCAAAAGTTCGAGGTGCAGTGAGCTGTGATGGTGCCGCTGCACTCCAGCCTCAGTGACAGAGCAAGACCCTGTCTCAAAAGAGAATAATAATAAAATGAAATTTAACACAATAAAAAAGAAATGACTCACTGCAGGACATGTGGTTGTCAACTATCAAATCCTATGACCCCCATTGTGAGAGACAGTGTGACGATATTTTCCTCTTCTCATTTTTTGCAACAATTCACTGTAGTAACCTTTGCATTCTTTCTCTTAAAGAGACCCCACAAATCGTATACACTTTGGACCCCCCAAACTGTCATCTCAAGACCTCAGAATAGAGAGCACCCCTGCATTCACACTTCCCTTTTGCTGGTAGGGAAGGGCTGAGTGGGGGATATAGCCCCTTAAATGGGTAGGAGTCTGCTTCTCAGTCCTTTTGATAAAAGTGTGGATTCAGCTTATCTGACCAGCTAGGCAGGATTAGTATGTCCTTCTCATAGATGGAGAGTTAAGTGATTTGTCCACAGTCACACCCTGACAACCTAGCTGAGACCCCAGGCCCCAGGCTCCAGGTCACCTCACTTTCCCAGGACACGGAGAAACCGGGAATGCACCTGCCATCCGTAGCATCCTCCCTTCCTGGTTTTGATGAATCAGACTAATCCCTGTCCACTTCTCCCCTTCTCACTTCACCCCCTTCACGGTCCCAATGAAAGATCACACAGCATATTTCATTTGTTGCAAAACCTTGCAATCACTTGGGCCGGGAACTGGCAAAAATCAGGTCACGATGGCAATGCTTGCTGGGGATCCCGAGGCCAAGGAAGCAGGAAAGACCCAGGAGTGCAGGGACTCGACCTGCGGGGATCCTGTGCCTGGAGATGCCAAATCACCACGTTCTGCCTAAGCCCAGAGGCCGCCTGCTGAGCCCCGAGGGAGGCAGCAGGACTGAGGATCACGGAGAGCTTTTTTCACTTTGTTGAGAGCTGGACTTGGTATTGATGGGGAGGATTTAGAAATAGCAGCATAAAGAAGTGTGGGATTATGGCTGAATCTAATGTTGTTGAGAAGCATTTCTTTATTTTTAATGTTTTAATTTTTTTTATTTTCATACGTTATTGGGGAACAGGTGGTGTTTGGTTACATGTGTAACTTTTTTGGTGGTGATTTGTGAGACGTTGGTGCACCCATCACCCGAGAAGTACACACTGTACCCAATTTGTGGTCTTTTGACCCTTATCCCCTTCCCTCCTTTTCCCTCTGAGTCCCCAGAGTCCACTGTGTCATTCTGTTTGTTTGTTTGTTTGTTTTTGAGACAAAGTCTCACTCTGTTGCCCAGGCTGGAGTGCAGTGGTGCGATCTCAGCTCACAGCAACCTCCGCCTTCCAGGTTCAAGCGATTCTCGTGCCTCAGTCTCCCGAGAAGCTAGGATTACAGGCGCCGGCTACTACACCCAGATAATTTTTGTATTTTAGTAGAGATGGGTTTTCACCATGTTGGCCAGGCTAGTCTCAAACTTCTGACCTCAGGTGATCCACCCACCTCGGCCTCCCAAAATGCTGGGATTACAGGCGTGAGCCACTATGCCTGGCCCACTGTGTCATTCTTATGCTTTTGCATCCTCATAGCTTAGCTTCCACATATGAATGAGAACATACAATGTTTGGTTTTCCATTCCTGAGTTATTTCACTTGGAATAATAGTCTCCACACCCAGTTAATTTTTGTACTTTTTGTAGAGATGGGGTTTCACCATGTTGCCCAATCTGGTCTCCAACTCCTGCGCTCAAGCGATCCGCCCCCCCCTCGGCCTCCCAAAGTGCTAGGGTTACAGGTTCATGCCACCGCGCCTGGCTTCACTATTTATTTAGACAAATATTTCACATCCATGATTCTCTCCAGTCAAAAGTTCTTTTTGGGGTGATGCTGTTGGCTTTGGCCAATCAGAGAATGAAATACCCTGCCCGACACCCACCCCCACACACACCTACACACGCTTGCTGGCTGATAACTGAAATCCCTGCGGCAGGGACAGAGATTTGGTCCCCACCCTTAAATGGAGGCTTGAGACCAAGACTCCCCACCCTACCCACCAATAGAAGGGGCCAGCGAATCCCTACTTGGTTACGGTTGAGTCCTATCCCTCATCCTTCAAATTCATTCATCCTCAAGTTAAAGAAACCAGGTGGGATACCAAAATGCAGGGAGTTTTGAGCCACTGGAGCGAGCCTGCTTCTTCCACTGTAGGGGGTGGACAATGGGGCAGGGGCTGCAGGGTCACCCCAGGTCGGCCTTCCCCCATCCCTGGTCATTTGCTGGGGTCTGTACCTGGTGCTGGACTGCCGCTCTGCACTGCTGCATCATCAGTGACATTAAAGAACCCCATCCAATTGGTCAGCTGGTCACCACTCTGCCAACCAAACTGGAGGCCTCTGGCAAGAAAATGAGGCCGTTGGTACTCATGCCCATTTGCTGGGTCAAGCCTGTCTACCAGAGAGTTACATTATGTCACAGTGCCCAAATGACACGTTGCCTTGGTCATACAGTTAAAGGAAATGATGGTCATGACTCCCACCAGGAGAATGGCAATCATAAACCACAGGCCCCGGCAGTGCTCGCGGCTCTTCTGCACGCATCCCCTCATTCCATCTGTACCAGCAGGACTGAGAGCACACATTTCACACACAAGGACATTGAGGCTCCACAAGATGAAGGTCCCAGAGCTCTTCTTCCTCCTATATGATGCCATCCCCCAGTTCCTGCCTCCAGGTAAGCCAGAAGAGCTCCAGCACCAGCACTGTGTCCTCCTCGGAAGCCAGACACACTTCAGAGCTTTTAATCTACAGTTTTCCAGCACACAAGGATGCCACTTCTGGTTTGAGATGATAAACTCAACACGTGTTTATCTCCACGCCTTCCCCAACCCTCACTAAAATGACAGCAAAGGAATAAATCCAGACATGCACGTGCAGAGAAGGCCATGGAAGGGCCCAGCCACAACATGCTGGAAGACACAGAGCACAAGGTCACGGACATCAGCCGGGCAGAGTGGACACCTGGCTGCCTGCAGGAAGCAGATCTACTCACAGTGAACAGCTCAGGAAGGCTCAGGAATGGAAGGCCCCCAGGGTCAGTGAAGGTGGGAGTACAAAACAGAGCTAAAAACAGGAGGATTGTTTGAATTCTGCATAAGGAGCAGCTAGATGACCCTCCTTCCAATGTCCCACACATTCCCACACCAGGTCCTCTTCCCAAGCCCAAGCAGCCTGGTCACTCCACCTGCCCACCTCACACATGTCAGGAGGTTGCTTTCAGGGCAAATGGACCCAGAGAAGCTCTGCACTGTTTTCTGATATCAGAGACTGCACACTGAAAACAGTGGGTGTGCCTGAAAGTCTACTTACTGAGTGCCCCTGGCTTCCGAATGCCGGAACCACACACTCTGCCTTCCAAGTTTGGTGAGGGATGGGCTCCTCAGGATGGAAACCGACCCACTCAAAAGAAGCAGATATGAAGGACAGGGCTGGTGCTCCCCTGATCCCCCCAGGGCAGGCTTTCTCAGCCTGGCACTATGCATCTGGGGCTGGCGACTCCTTTGCTGTGGGACTGTCCTGTGCATTCTAGGATGCTGAGCAACATCCCTGGTCTCTACCACTGGATGCCGGCAGCACTTTGACTGTTGTGACAATCAAAAATGTCTCCAGACATTGCCAAATGCCTCCCAGGGGTAAAATCACCCCAGCTGAGCACAACTGTCTACAACAATGCCCAGAGCTTCCCGTAAACCTTCTAGTGGCTGTCTGGCCGTTAAATATAAACAGGCTGTTAGAGACCGCCAACATGTGAAGCAAGCTTTCACAGTCACAGAACAAAACAAAACAGCTTTCTCTGCTCGTGCCTCAATACACAGAACAATGCCAGTGAGTTTGTGGACCTGTACACCCCGTGGATACGCTCCACCAGCAATCACGTCATTGGTGCCAAGGACCACGCATCCATGCAGATGAACATGGCGAGGTTTACCAGGTTACGGGTAGGTTTAATGACCCGTTTAAAACCTATGTTATCCACAGGGCCATGGGCAGGACAGGTGAGTCAGAGAAGCATTTGAGTTTGCTTGTTTCAAAATCAGGTTCATGCATTAATCCCCAGGAAGCTTCATTGGCAGCTCACTTTCTGCTGTCCCACACTTTGGCTCCCCAGCTGCTGCTGTTGGGGACCACCCCTTTCTCCCTAGCATCTCCCTGGAGGTTCTCCTTCTGCTCCCTGTTTCTGGGCCTCTGGACCAGACCTGAGCCAGTAAAAGGCAGTTGGGTGGCAGAGTCCTGCCAATTGTTGAATCTGGGTGATGGGTGTAAGTATATTCCTTGTACTCGTCTGGCTTGACTTTTTTTTTTTTTTTTTTTTTTGGTGATAAGGTCTCACTCTGTCGCCCAGGCTGGAGTGCATTGGTGTGATCCTAGCCCACTGCAGCCTCGAACTTCTGGGCTCAAGTGATCCTCCCACACCTCAGTCTCTGGAGTAGCTAAGGCCACAGGTGTACACCACCATACCTGGCTAATTAAAACATTTATTGTAGAGGCAGGGGCTTGGTTGCTCTCCAACTCCTGACCTCAAGCAATCCTCTCACCTCAGCTTCTAAAAGTGTTGGGATTACAGGCATGAGCCACTGTGCCCAGCCTATGCTTGAATTTTTAACGATGAAAAAAATCCAAAAATCAAAAGGGGCGTTGGTGGATCCGGGAGCTGACAAGATTTGTTTGCTGATCACATAATATGGGTGAAGCTTATATCTGGCATTTTACACACTTTATTTAATTACCACCATGGACCCAGTGACCACAACCTCAGAGGGCTCCTTGCCCTGCACAATTACCTGGAACATTCTTTCCCTTCTCCTCATCCTGATAGGCACTTCATTGAAGGCCCAGCTGAAGCATGATCTAAGGTGAAGGCCTCGTCAGGAAGCCACGGTGCCTGAGCCAGGAGGTGCGAGTGGTTTTCGGAGGAGTCTGGGCTGGATGGGCTCGCCTGTCTCTCTCAGCACCCAGGGAATGCGGAATTCCTGAGGGTCGGGTCTGGGAATGTGTTTTACAAGCTCTCCAAGTGATGCTCACGAGCACTAAAGTTTGTGCACCATGCCTAGTTGTTTAAATTGCATTTCTGAATGGCCTGGGAGGCCACCTCTCCCTGATTCTTTACTTGCTGTCAAAATACAAATGTGTGTGCACGGGAAAAAGACTGGGGGTGGGATAGACACTGAAAATATGAGCAGTGGTTATCTCTGGAAGGCGAGGTGACAGGTGACTGTTATTTATTTTCACATTATTGTCTGTTTCATCTACAATAGTGTTTGGCACTTGAATTAACTCCCAAAGACCCTGAGTCTTTATGGTCTTTAGCTTGCAGAGGATGAAGGAAGCAGAAGGAAGATCACACTGGAAGGACCTTCATTAAATAGGGCATGACAGTCAGTGGGGACAGTGACTGTTGTCACTGGACGGTTTCTGGGTTGAGAGGGCCCCATGGACGTGCCAGGGAAAGAACTCTAGCCTCATTTATTCAGGACCATGCAAAACAATTTTGCAGGTGCAGAGCCAGGTTTGAGCACATTGGTGGATGCCTGAAGTTTCTAACAACATATTTTAAAATAGAAGATGGTTGGTGGTTTCTGCTGCCTCCTGAGGGCTGGATTCTAATCAAGAGAGACTAGGCTTTGTGACAGGGTGTCCATGCTCCTTCTTCCCTTTCCCACCACCAATGTGGTAGAGCCCCGAGTGTCGCCCCAAGCTGCCACCGCCTTCTGCCAGTGGAAGCTCCCCACAGGCGGGCTGTTGGCTATGGGCTGGGTCAATGTCCACATTACTGGTCGGGCTGTCACAAAGTGCAGTTGCCGGACACCGGCTCTCTGCAGAGGGCACGTCGTGTGCCATCCTCTGACCTGGCACAGGGAAGACTGTGCCAGTCTCTGAGCCACACTAGCCCTAAGTCTCCCTTTCAGGATCCTGTAACTGTGATCGAATCCCCATGACATGGGAGTGGCAGAGGCTGAAAAAATAGAGCTCTGTCCAAGACTTGGGGCCGAACTCCTCCTGACCAGAAGCAGTGGATGTTGGCTCACCGAGGGATGAGCAGAGCCAGTCCGACATCCAGGAAGGCCTGTCCCCAGCCAGGCAACGGCCAGCAGTCCCTGTAGGGCTCTGTCACAGTTGGGAGCAGCTTTCGGAGTGTGCTCTGCAGAGGACGCCACGACCCATTCACCCATCTCCCAGACTGCCTGGGCTTGCTCATTTTTCTGACCAGCAGCCACGTTCCCGTTAGGAAAGCAGAACTTCTAGAACTTTCTCCTTCTCTTCCATCTATAGTCCCTCCCCCATGCCTCACCCCAGGCACTTGGGAAAGGGGAGAAAACAAAGACAGAGGCGGGCGATTCGGGTCCCCTCATCAGCCTTCTTATTTTCTCTCTAGAAGCCATCAGCAGCATCCTTTCTTGAGCAATCAGAAGTGGGGGCAGGCGATGACTGGGAAGAGGTGACCAGCAGGGCGGTGAGACAGGAGAGATCGGAACTCAGGTGTCTGAGTCCCGGGTCCCCCCGCTGCGTGGTTGGAGCTCCCTCTCTGTTGCTCTCAGCTGCTCCAGCTGCTACTGCTGGCCATCCCCAGTGTCTGGAAGGTGGCATGCCGAGGGATACTGCAGAGTCCTTTCTAGGAGGGAGTCCACACAGGCCGCCTCTGGGGCTGGAACAACAAATCCTGCAGCAGCGGTGGTCGGCACTCAATTTATAAGCACAATTTTTTCTGCAAAGATCTCCTCCCCGCCCAGCTTATATTTAAATTGTGTTCAAGGGAAACAAGCTGAGTGTTCTAAAACCCAAAGATAGTCATAACATGGAATGCGATAAAAGTCTGGAGGAAAAGTGGTTTACTCTGATATGTTTTTCACCTCACAAACTGCTAAATAAACAGAACACACATAGCCCCAGAAGTGTTTTATTGCACCTCCTGTGTGTATTTCCTGAAGATGTTTCTCTGCATATCTCAGCCTCCATAATTTAGCTAAAGCTGCAGAGGTGGAAAGCCGCTCAGCCATCTGTCCCTGCAGCAACCTGGCAGTCACGTGACTATGTTACCTGTGCTTCTGGGAGTCGTAGCCCTTCAGGGGTGGCAAGGGGACTCTGGGGCCAGCAGGTGGTCATGTCACAAGCAGCTCTCCTCCCTGGTTGGTAGGGCGCTGCTTGGCCTTGTTCCAGCGACTTAGATTACATTGTTTATGTTTTATATCTGTTGGTTTGCACAAAACACACTCACACTCCATCCGGCTTTGTTGTTGTTGTTGTTGTTGAGACAAGGTCTTTCTCTGTCACCCAGGCTGCAGTGCAGTGGTGTGATCATAGTTCACTGCAGCCTCAACCTCCTGGCCTCGTGATCCTCCTGTCCCAGCCTCCTGAGTAGCTGGGACAACAGGCATGCACGACCATAACATGCCTGCCTAATTTTTGTATTTTTTTATAGGGACAGGGTTTTGCCATGTTGCCCAGGCTGGTCTCAAACTCCTGGGCTCAAGGGATCCACCCACCTTAGCCTCCCAAAGTGCTGGGATTACAAACATGAGCCACAGTGCCTGGCCCTCTCCGCCATCTTAAGTAAAATGGAGGAACCCAAAAGGGTCCAACTATGCAGACCTTCTACAGTGCCTGGAAGTCTGCTGTGGAATCTGGTTTTCAGGGAGACGCCTGAAGAAGCAGAAATGCCATCAGGAAATGGTCTGGTGGTAGAGGTACAAAGGAAGCATGAGTAGGTAGGTTTTATCCCCCACCCCCACCCTTGCTGGCTGAGGTGGTCTATGATAGGAGCCACCCAGGCTCTGTGTCTGGTATTTGATAGGGAAAGGGACAGAGGTTTTCATATAAGAAAAGGATACTGACTGTCTACAGAGCTCGAATCAGTCTTGCTGGTGGCATCAAAAAATGTAAAGTTTCCAAAGGTGTCGTTAGTAGCCTATATTCAAAGCCCTCCCTTTGTGGTGACATCATGCACACAGTTAACCTACGGGGGACTGAAGTCCTCACTCCTCACAATAACAAATCTATTACCAGGTGTTAAAGTTATAGAAGTTGGCCAGGCGCAGTGGCTCATGCCTGTAATCCCAGCATTTTGGGAGGCTGAGGTGGGCAGATTCCCTGATGTCAGGATTTCGAGACCAGCCTGGCTAACACGGTGAAACTGTCTCTCCTAAAAAAAAAAAAATACAAAAATACAAAAATTAGCCGGCTGTCGTGGCACATGCTTGTAATGTAATCCCAGCTACTCAGGAGGCTGAGGCAGGAGAATCGCTTGAATCCAGGAGGTGGAGGTTGCAGTGAGCCAAGATTATGCCACTGCATTACAGCCTGGGCAACAGAACGAGACCCCGTCTAAAATAATTAAGTAAATAAATAAATAAATAAAGTTATAGAAGTTGACTCTTATAAGATGGGGAGGTCTCTATTGACAAAAAGGGATATTTTAGAATTCTTCACCTACATCCTATGCACAACTAGAGATTGACAGTTTTCTTATATAAGGCCCCAATATTGCCATACAAAATATCTTTCCTCTAGAGTTCAGTGGCTGCCAAACTTACATGTACAGAATTATTCTGCAGAATTGTTTACCCAAAACCATCTCACTGCGCTTCACGGGGGATCTAAGGGAATTTTAGAGGTAATTGAAATGAGGACGTGATTTTTGCCTTTCACACTGATGTCAGGGCCTAAGCTGTGTGTAGACGCCATGCACAGCGTCGGTGGGAAATAGATGCGTGCATGCCGGCCCTCCTTAGGCTCTTCTCCCAGGATTGTCTTCCCAAAACCTGGACTGTTCCTCTTGTGACTTTTTTCTGCTGTTGCCACTTTGGGCCTCAAATATAGAGAAGAAAAAAGCACAAAGAAAAGAGAAAGGGGCAGCATGTCAGTAGGGTTCATTACCCTTGGATTCAGGGAATTTTGTTCTGGACCTTACATAAACATATTCAGGTCAAAAAATAATATGTCATCCCAGGGTGAAGAAAAAAAAAGAAAGAAAGAAAACACACAACACGTGCAATACGTCCCGGGCGCCACTCAGTCTGAAGCCGGCCCAAGTTTATCTCTGACTGTCCACTGGCAGTTTGAAACATTGCAGCTCGCTGATAACTCGAAATGAGTAAGCACTATGGCCGTTCAGCATGTCACGCTGGAGCACCAATAAAAAGCTCATAACTTTCGCAACAGCAGAGTTATGTGGCCAGCACGCCGGGGAAGGGACGTTTACACTACCCATCTGCGGGTTACAAATGACTGTTTAATCAGCGTCTTCCTTACCTAACTTGGCCTGCTTGGCCCTCAGGCCCGGGCAGCCCAAGAGCATTCCATGGCAGCTGCAAGGCCTTCCCATCCCCGGAAAGCACAATGCAGCCAGCTGAAAATTCCTGGGGCCCGTTTTCTCAGAGATCCACACGAAACCAGAAGCGATGTCACTGGCGTCTGGGAGGATCTCAGGTTCTGAGCAGAGCTTTCTCGTCCCCCTCCTGCTGCGAATGAGGGGCAAGGTGCTTCCTGAAAGTGAGGCCCCTCCAGGGAGCTTGACTGCCATGGAGGTAGAAAACCCTGAAACCGGAAGGCGGTCACATGCTGGCTGATACGATTATTGTCATTTAAAAAGTGATGACTGTGAGAAAACATTATAATTGATTTAAAAGTAAAGGACTAGAATGAGATGGCTTGATAACTGTCCCCCTCCCCACCTCCCATCCACCCAAACTCCAGCCCAGCCCTCGTGCATATGGGATCAGCCCAACTGGCCTTCCAGCAGAGTTCAGCTTCCAGGGTGTGCCGGTCACTTTGCCCCGTGCTCACAGCAAATGGTCAGGCAATGATGATTTTTGGTGATGATGATGACTTTGGGTTTTGGTTTTATTCTTTTTTAAATTTTTGGTGTAATTTATACATAATAAAGTGCATAAACCTTAAGAGAATGTTACTATCTGCACACATCAGTGTGACCAGCAGCCAGGTCACAATATAGGCATTTCCACTTCCCTAGGGGTCCCGTCATGCTCTCTCCCTGTGTCCGGTCAACCCCATCCTGCCACTTGACCGGAAGACGTGGCACCATCCTGACTCCCTCCGCGGGTTTGTGCTACCTGGTTTTGAACTTTATACCAATGGAATCACACACCAGTTACTCTTATGCGTCTCGCCTTTCCCACTGCACCTTTTGTCTGCGACAGTCATCCATAATGGTGCGTGAAGCTACGATTTATTCTCTTCCTTGACAGCTGATGAGTTTTAATGGTGAGGGCCGGTCCTTGTGTGGTCTCACTCTTGTCGTCCTGTTCCCCCGACTCCTTCTCTATTCAAATCAACGTGGGAACTTGCCCTCACTCTGTGATTTGCTGAAGACGGGAACGTTGGTTCCACTCATCCACGTTGCTCCGGAGGAAATCAGTGTGCCACCCTCCCTGCACACGGATGGTGCCTCCCACTACCCAAAGGCTCTGGTGAGGATCCTGTTTAAAATAAGGCTTGGCCACCCCTCCAGGAATGTGAGACATTGCCGCGGGCTCCTGGAAGCCTTTTTGGAAATGCCCTCCCTGAAGGAGTTTCATCACTGGCAAGAAACCAAATGGGCTCTAGAGTCTGATGGAAATATTGTATTCGGGCCTTAGATGGTGTCAAGACTATGCTGTGTTCTGGGCTGGTAACCCGCGTGGAGAAGTGCCACCATTGGACACTGGCTAGGAAATGAGTTCAAGAGATAATAAAGTACAAAAAAAAAAAAAAGTGAAAAGATGTTTCTTTTTTAAAATATTTATTTATCTGTAGAGATGAGGTCTCACTATATGTCCCAGGCTGGTCACAAACTCCTGGGCCCAAGCAATCCTCCCACCTCGGCCTCCCAAAGTACTGGGATTACAGGCGTGAACCACATGCCCGGCTTTTTTTTTTTTTTTTTTGAGATAGGGTCTGGCTCTGTCACCTAGGCTGGAATCCAGTGGCTCAATCTCAGCTCACTGCAGCCTCCACTCCCAGACTGAAGCCATCCTCGAGTAGCTGGGAGTACAGATGTATGCCACCACACCCAGCTAATTTGGTTTTTTTTTTTTTGTATTTTTCGTAGTGACAGGTTTTGCCATGTTGCCCGGGTTGGTGTTGAATTCCTGAGCTCAAGCAACCCACCCACCTCAGCCTCCCAAAATGCTGGAATTACAGGTGTAAGCCACTGCGCCCAACTGAAAAGATGTTTCCCAGGCTGAAAAGGAAGACCAGCGGTAAGTAAGGAGAAGAGAGGAGAGGGTGAGTCTTCCTAATTGTCAGAATCCAAGGAAGAGAATGCTTAGACATAAGAGTAGAATGGTACCGTCAGGGGAGAATCGCAACTTTTAATATCAAAAACAATTGTGGACGCTGTGGGTGTTTCAAGTTAGAAAACATGTAACGGACATGTAGCTACCAGTCTGACCAGTAGATGTCAGGCGAAGACAACCTATCTCTGTGAGGCACCACCGCCCAGCTGGTGAATAGCCTCTCTGAGCCAAAATTCAATAAGAAACATGGAACTCAGAGAAGGTGTGGCAGCATCGTCAAATTAGGCACATCTCTGTTGTTACTCCAACAGTCGAATGAGCAAAAAGTCTTGTAGGAATCACAGCTCTTTTTCTCAACTTTTTTCTTTTTCTCTCTTAACTCCAGGCTATCTATCTTACATAGATATTAGAACTCAAGAAAGACAGGTTTCTTTTCTGATTTCCAGTTATTTATTTCAATATAGATACTTCTTTCTGCTAAGTTAGAAAAATTGCGTAGCTTGGGATGTGATGTGTTTGAGCCATTTTTTAAAGCATTTTTTCTTTTTGAGACAGTCTTGCTTTGTCACCCAGACTAGAGTACAGTGGTGCAGTCTTGGCTCACTGCAACCTCCGCCTCCCAGGTTCAAGCGATTCTCCTGCCCCAGCCTTCCAAGTAGCTGGGATTATAGGCACCCACTACCATGCACAGCTAATTTTTGTATTTTTAGGAGAGACAGGGTTTCGCTATGTTGGCCAGGCTGGTCTCGAACTCCTGACCTCAGGTGATCCGCCTGCCTCAGCCTCCCAAAATGCTGGTATTACCGGGATGAGCTACCATGCCCAGCCACTTCTGAGGCCTTTTGCAATGAGAGATACCCAAACTCACTGAGGCACTGCCTTCACTGTAGCGTCAGAAAATATTTACTGAGGTTCTATACTCCGGACTGTGGCTTGGTGTTGGAAAGTATGACGTGCCCCTGATTCAGGGTCTCTGCCTGCTAGCTATGAATTCCCTACTCACCTATAATTTCCTTGAGCACCAAGACCAAACCTTATACACTACCGGGTCTCCTGCATGGATCGCTGTGCTTGGCACACAGAAGAATTTCAACAAATACCTGCTGCTTCTGTTGTCTTCCACATGTACCAGCAAGCTAACATGTAAGGGATACCACTCAAAATCCAACACTACACAATTAACTGCTAAATGGGCAGTTGAGACACCACAGCATTTTAGGTTTTGTTTCTCCGTTTTCCCTAGCTCCTTGCACAGCGAGGACCAGGATCCTGTGATCTGTGTTTCCTTAGCCGTCATCATTACTATAGAGCACATACTGAACATGTCCTCGTGCCTGGCCCTGGGAGAAGCGCGGTATGCATTCTCTCTTAATTTTCACAACTCCATGAGGCAGGTATTACAGTTATTCCCATTTTACAGATTAAAAACCTGAGGCTAAAAGAGGTTCAATTTACTCACAGTTACAGCACATCGAGTCTGTCTAGTAACTATGGCGATGGGAGCAGGAATTGTCTAGCAAGGCATAAGACACAGGGGTCCGTGGTGGTTGGTGGCCTAAGCCCCTCACCTAGCACCGCAGCCTGTCTATGTTTTCAATGAAGATCCCATGTGGTTTGAAAGTGCACCAACCGCAAAAAGCAGACTGCATCCTATAGGGGCGAGTCCCCGGGTCTAACTTGCCCAAGCCTGGATGTGTGGACTCACTATGGGCATGGCCGTGAAAAGCAGTCATCCTCTTCTTAATTGATTATGCACTGGTTCCATCTCAAGGATTCCCAGACAGGATTAAGAAAAAGGATGTTATTCAACCAAAACGCTGATCAAATTAAATATTCAGATCTGAGGTATGTCACTTAAGATCTCAGCTCAAGGCTGCAATACTTGTAAGGAAGATCCTCTCCTATTTTCCTCTTCAAATCTCACGTGTCTGTGCTCAGCCCACCTCCCACTTCCAACCCTTTTCCCTCTCTTCCTTCACACTTTGCCTCTTCAGAGCAAATACACTTAGCAAACCCTTGGATATCCCTAACAAGTCCAGGGACACAGCTCATCCTCGGCTTCCTAAGAACTCACAATGCTGATGCCCAGGCCATGAAACCCAGACCCAGGGGGCGGCAGCTTTACCCGTGAGGCTCATTCAGCACCTATGACGTGCTGCAGGGTAAGTTTAGGAGAACCGGCCTTCATTCCCTCTCCCTATGGGTCCTGCCTGGTCCTTGAAATAAGTTTGCAGTTAGAGACTAGTTCTCTGTAGGGCAGATGACACCTCTAAGGCAGCAAGTTCACGTTACTTTATCAGCTGCTGCGACCAGGGAAACACAGAGTCCAGAGACAGGCGATCTCTCTGAGCAAAGTATGACAGTTACAAGCAGAGACTCCAAAGCCAGAATTATGGGCTCCCTGCCCGGTTCTGCCACTTCAAGCTGTGTGGCCTTGGGCAAGTGACTCAGCCTCACTGTAGATCTCAGTTTTTTCATCTGTGAGAGGGGATGACAATGCTGCTGCTGCTGATGATGAAACAGCTACTATTTGTAAAGAACTTAGAACAGTGCAAAACACAATCCACTCATGAATTTTTAACCAACATCAAACGTTATTAAAAACCTTATTACAATTTTTAACCAACATGATACCTTACTAAAAACCACATTAAAACATCTCAGCCTCTGCTCTTGGTCCTGAGCTCACGAACTGTGGTTGCCACCAGAGCGACTGTTAATGGAAACACAAATTTCAGATGCAGATTAAATATGGAGATGAACCTACTTCCACTAATTCAACAAATTAGGCCTTCCTTGCCTTACTCCCGAAGAAAGTTTCGATCTTCTGTCCTCTTGGTACCTTGTCAGGCCTCTGACCCCGATCCTCTCTGCTCCTCCCAACTGCTCATCAGATACCAGGTCACTGCCTCTTTGGCCCCATTTCTGATGGCCTTTGGGTTCTAGCTGCTCTTAACATCTGCCAGTAAACATCTTGGCTTCTATTACAACTTCAATGTAGTTCAAGTCAATGATCATGTATTAAGCACCTACTTGCCCAAAGCACTTAAAGAGATGCGAAGATATTCCCATCCATACCCTCGGGTGGGGTGCGTGCACGGCTCATTGAGTTATCACACAAAATGGAACGAGCCCTCTGGCTGAGACCCAAAGGGCTGTGGGCAGAGTCATGTGCAGGGGCAGAATGGGAGGCAGCCTCAGAGAAGGGGCGACCTTTGACCTTAAAAGATGAGAGTTCAGTAAGGAGAGTATGGGTGCAGAGCTTTGAAAGCACAAGGTGTTTATTTAGGCATCCATTCACTCAACGAGCATTTACTAAGCACGTGCCATGTGCCAAGCACTGGGTTTGAATTCCTGCTCTGCTACTGTATGATCCTGGTGTATGATCTTAGATGCTGTAACCTCTCTGTGCCCCAGTTCCCTCAAGTGTAAATCCATAACACTAGCTATCCCACAGACCTGAGTGCTCTTCCAGTGCCTGCTACATACGAAGTACTCTGTGAAGGCTTACCGATACTATTGTTGTCATTATAAGGGGAACAAATGGTTGCCTTAAATGCTGTTATCTGCCATCAAAAAGCTCATACATATTGCTAGAGCAGTGGATATAAAAATGAATAATAACACTTCTGTGTACTTTCCTGGGAGAGGTATCCTGTGAGGTGTTTGTATGTGAACCACATCCCTTTCCAAATTCTTGCAAATGAAAATGTCTGTGTGTGTCCCTGGCTTTCTCACAAATTCCACTCACGGCATCTGTACTCTCCGTTCAGAACTTCACATCAGTCTGCGCTTCATTTACCAAAACGCTCTTGATTCCATTTCTGCCACCCTGGATTATCATTGCCTTTGGGCTCTGCCTCTCTTGTCCTCGGTTCTCTGATGTTTTTTACAAATATGGGGCGTACCATGCTGGGAGCTGGGGCACACAGTGTGTGGAGAATGAATGAGCCAATGGAGTAAGTGACCCAGATCTCTGAAGGGAGCACCACAGGTGGGCCTGGCCACCTCAGAGAGCCTCCATAGGACAGTGGCCCCAGCGTGCCCTGAGTGAGGCTTGGCAGACTCAGCGGAAGAGGAGGCGGTGCAGACAGGAGGCGGTGCACCCGGGAGCTTGTGCTCCAATCTGCAGACCTTGAGGAACCACGGACGATTTTGAGCCGGGGAGTAACAGGATGCAAACTGTTTCCAGAAGACAGAGTGGCAGCAACAGAAGCCTGGGCGAGGAGCAGGGTCAGGAGCGGGGAAGAAAGGTCATCCTCTCTCTCCACTCTATGTCAGCAGGTCTCAGCCAGGAGCAATTTTGCTCCTCCTCCCTCCAGGACATTTGGCTGGAGACATTTTTGGTTGTCACCAGTTGGGGGTAGAGGTGCTACTGGCATCAAGGAGGCCAAGGCCAGGGAGGCTGCTGAACATCCCACAGAGCTCAGGACGGCCCCCCAAAACAAACAATCCAACTCCGAGAGTCAACAGTGAGAGCCTGAGAGCTCTGGCCTGGAGCACCTCATCAATAACGCTCCACTCCCAGAGCTGAGTCTCCAGGCTTGACACCTGAGGCTCCTTCCACACCCACACTGTGAAGGGTCTGCAAACCAGGAGGACCCCGCTTCTTGCTGGGCAGACTGTCCCCTTCCCCCTCCCTGTGCATCCCACCTTGTCTTGGAAATGAGCTTGCAATGGAAAGACTCGCTCTGTGGCAGGCTGCTGGGATCTCTAAGGCACCGGATTTACATTCCTTATCAACCACTGTAACAAGGAAAGCATGGATTCGATTTGGACAGTAAGCCAGCTTAGAGGCTTCTGCACAACTCCAGAGACCCCGCCGTTATTGCTGGGAACACACATGGCAGGAGGGGCATGACGGGACCAGGAGAACACGGCGCGGGTCCCCCACCCCAGCCGTGAGCCCCTGCAGCTTCCTGGAGCCACTCGTCTCTCACCAGCCCCACAGCCACTTCTCCTCTGGAACGAACGTCAGCCCCACCTGGCTCCTCTTCTACTCACCTCACCTGACCTCATCCATCCCCACATCGCTGCAATTCTCAATAACTGGAAAATTCGCACCTGCAGTCCAGACCTATCTGTTAAGCCTCCACACCCCGCAGGGTCTCCATGGGAATGTGAGAACCACCTCAGCCGCCACACTCCCAGTGAACTCACAGTCGCTCCGCGCCCGGGCTCCTGCTCTGCTGCTCCCAATTGTCCAAGCTGGAAAACCCTAAGCATCCTCCTTGTCTCCTCCAGCCCCTGCCTCTGCCAGCAGCCGACCGCCACCAATCCTCCACACCGGCCTCCCTGTGTCCCTGTCCCTGTCCCCTCCCACCACACCCTCACACGCCGGTCACTCCACCTTCTGTGCAGGGCCATGGGCAGCACTCCTGGCCACCAGCCCCACCACATCCCATCACATTTTCCTGCTCACGTTTTCCATGACTCCAGTGGTTTCTTGTTTGTTTTTGAGACGGAGTCTCCCTCTGTCGCCCAGTCTGGAGTGAGTGGCGCCATCTTGGCTCACTGCAAGCTCCGCCTCCCGGGTTCACGCCCCTTCTCCTGCCTCAGCCTCCCAAGTAGCTGGGACTACAGGAGCCCACTACAAAGCCCGGCTAAATTTTTTTGTATTTTTAGTAGAGACGGGGTTTTACCGTGTTAGCCAGGATGGTCGATCTCCTGACCTCATGATCCGCCCACCTCAGCCTCCCAAAGTGCTGAGATTACAAGCGTGAGCACCGCACCCAGCCGACTCCAATGTTCTTATTTGTTTGTTTACCTTTTGGATCCTGTTTGTATTTCTGACAGTGACTTCGGGGACGATGTAGATAAATAAATGCATAAGAGAGCACTTGTCCACTCATAATGACCCTTGGTCTTCACCACTGTCCTGTGAGACAGTAAGACAATTGGTCGTGGCATCCTTTCACAGGTGTGGAAACTGAGGCCGGTAGATGGAAGAACCAGCCTATTGGTGCTTCAGTAACTGGGCAGAGCTCCATCCTGGGGTCTCCCGGGACCCTGTCCCACTATGGTGTACCCAGCCCTTTCTGGAGAAATGTCACGTAGGAGCACAAGTTTACAATCCACTGGGTCCAAGAGAGGAGGAGGTCACTCCGTTTTCTCCTGTAATGTAGGCAGGGCCAGAGTGGAACCGGCACAAAAGTGAATGGAAAAGGCCTGGAAACACGCCAGCCCCGGCAGCCTCCTCCCCACTCCCAGCTCCTCCACAACACTGGAGGGTTAATTTGCACAATTACTCTCCCCAGCCTTGAACCTTGTTTCTATTCTAGTTTCCACATTCCTCTAAAGTCATTCCCCTTTTTGCTAGATGACAAAGTTAGAGTGAGAGGAAAGAAACCAGGGCCAGTGGTTGTGTCAAACCAGCCTAGCTCAGCCCAGGCCATCCTCCACTGAGTTACATAAACAAGACCTCAAGCGGACGAGCCAGGGTCTCCTTCCCTTCTGCCCTGCCCCAGCCCCTCTCCAGCCTCCCATCCCCCAACCTCTGTCCAGTTGACCAAGATCCCTCTGGATAGCAAGGACCTAGCTCCGGAAAAGCGCTCTGAACCCAGTCATGCTGTTGAGTCAGGAGACCTGGCTGGGCTCTGGTCACAGCTCTTTGCTCATTGCGCAAGTCAAAGACGAGGCACAGGATCAATCCCCTCCTCCTCTGGTCGTGGAATCTTCACTTGTACTCTGCAAGGATGGACCGATATTTCAAGGACCAGGAGGCACAAGTGATCCTATGAAATGGGTACCCTGCCTGTAAGAGCCTGCTGACGCACAGGACCCCAGTTACCGCTGCACTGTGGCTCTCCCTAGGCAAGACAGGGAGCAGAGCACAGGCTAGCAGTGCCGTCCCTGGACCCTGTCTCCTTGGATGGGGCAGCAGGAACAAATGCCAATCGTATTTCCACTTCTCTGAGAAATCTCCATACTGTTTTCCATAAATATGGGGCCTCCGTTACTGCTGTTTCTCTGCAATATTATAATGGTTCCATAACATCTTTAATTCTTTGTGTTTTAAGAACAGCCCAGGGTTTATCTCAGAATGCCAAAGGGGATGCAGTGGTGATCCACACCTGCCCAGGAAAGGGTAAGTCCCTGGGTGATGCTAGTTCATCCACTGAGGCCAGAGAGACAGGAGGGGCCCAGGCACAGCCACCTGCTTCACCCCCACATGAGGTTTCTCTCTCCTGACAGCCTCTGCTTTCGGGTCCACGGCCCAGGTAAAAAGACAGGTGGAGGTATTAACTTCCCTTTGCTCCAGCCAGCCTCAGCATACTCTTTGAAAGCAACAACCAGGCCAGGCGTGGTGGAGCACCCCAAAGTGCTCATCCCAGCACTTTGGGAGGCTGAGGTGGGCGGATCACCTGAGGTCAGGAGTTCAAGACCAGCCTGACCAACATGGTGAAACCCCATCTCTACTAAAAATACAAAAATTAGCCAGGCATGGTGGCACGTGCCTGTAGTCCCAGCTACTCGGGAGGCTGAGGCAGGAGAATCACTTGAACCTGGAAGTCAGTGGTTGCAGTGAGCCAAGATCGTGCCACTGCACTCCAGCCTTGAAAGAGAGAGAGAGAGAGAGAGAGAGAGAGAGAGCAACAACCAGTAGAAAAGTGTTCTGTCTATATCCAGATACACAGCTTGCTGTCTTTAAAAAAGTAAAATAGGCAAGGCAGGCTTCCTTTGGCAGAGCAAACATGTCCACAATCCCACAGAGTATCCTTCAATTTGTGGAAAAGCCTCCCAAGGCCAGGGCTGCCTAATGCAGCTCTTGCTAGGAGTCCTGCCAGCCACAGAGCCCTGTTGGTGATCCCGACATGCAGGGAGGGATTGGGGGTGCAAACAACTCACATGGAGACTTCTCTGTTCCAAAGCAGCACCTACATGCTTGGGCAAGCACCTGGGATAAGTCGTTGGTCCCTCGGCAGGGACATTTTTTCCTCAGCAGACAGGGGATCTGATGACCAGGTATGTGGGAGCAGGTGCAGGTGTGTGACTGGGGCAAGGCAGGGACCAGGAAGGTAGGAGCTCAAAATCTATCCCAGGGCTTTCCAGCCAAGACTGCCTTTAAGCTAATGGTTTTCAAAATGAGATATTGATTTTGAATCCCACTTCTTTCAAAAGCCTGCATCGCCAAGCCCTGTGCCAGTGCTTGTGATTTAATAACCCAGAATGAGAGTCTTCTCTTGGGGCTGAAGGGGCAGGGCTGATTGTTAATGTTCTGAGCATGCCAGGGGATGAGGGCCTCTGTCGGAGAAGCTCAGGTAAGCATTTCCCTACTGGTCCTCCTGTACCTGCACCCCCTGGCTAAAGCTGTCCCTGCAGGCCTGTTCAGTCACCAGCCTCACCTCTCTGCCCAGTTCTTCCCTCTATTTTCCACTTAGACCAGTGGCAATGTTTGCTCACCTGCCCGCCAGGTGAGGTGCCTTTACCCACCTAAGACAGCACCTGGGACTGAGACAGCACTTGAGCCTAAGACAGCATGGCCGAGGGGCATGACTTTGGTCATGGAGTGGTGCCATCATTTGCTAGCTTTGGAAATATCATTTAATTTTTCCAGGCCTCAGTTTCATCATCTATAAAATGGGTACAGCCACTTCAGTCACAGACTCTTGGTTAAAAGTAACAGAAACCCAGTTGGGCACAGTGGCTCATGCCTGTCATCCCAGCACTTTGGGAGGTCAGGATGGGAAGGTCACTTGAGTTCAGGAGTTCAGGAACAGCCTGGGCAATATGACGAGACCTCATCTCTACAATTTTTTTTTAATTAGCTGAGTGTGGTGGCACACACGTGTGGTCCCAACTACTCAGGAGGCTGAGGCAGGAGGATCACTTGGGTCTAGGAGGTGGAGGCTGCAGTGAGCCGTGACTGCACCACTGCACTCCAGCCTGGGTGGCAGAGTGAGGAGTGAGACCCTGCCGCAAAACAAACAAACAAAAGTAACAGAAACGCATTTGAACTGGCTTAAGCCAAAAAAAAAAAAGAGTGATTTATCAAGAGGATTCTGTGGTATATCATGAAATCCAAGGAGGAACTGAGTGGAAGAAGGCTCAGCAATCCACAACACTACCTACTGAGAACGAGGGAAGGTAGGGGAGCTACACAGAACGGCCTTATCTCAGGGCCTGGCACACAGTCGGTCCTTACATGTTGGCTGGTATGATTTATAAGCGACTTGCACCCTACCCCCGTGTCTCTGAAAAGCAAGGTTTCAGATCTAAATACAAAGAGATGTCACCACATTTGTGAACTTTATGTCTATGTCTGCTCTGTTAGCATCCTTAGCATTTCTAATTAGCCAGTGGAATTTTCCAGGCGTACTTAGGGATTCGTTCTATCTCACTTGCTTAATTTTTCCAGCCAGAGTCTAATTTCTTTCTGCCTTGCTCTGCAGCAGAAGCAGAGGCACTGGGGCTGGGCTGCACACAGGAGCCAGGGCCGGGGGTCCCCTTCCGCTCGCTCCCCTCTGGGGTCATGCAGCAATGCAGATGTGAGGCCATGCTCATCGTTATCACCATCTCCGTGCTCACCTCACATCTCATCATCCCCATGGTTTCTGTCTGGAGCTCCTCAGGCTCTTCCTGGAGGTCCCCTGCTCTCTTTCTGCATGAAACATCACCCGTATCTGTAGGTGGCTGCTTTCCAGGGACCGCAGGGCCACGTGCCACACACACAGCCGCTTGGTGGCAAAATATTCAATCAAGGCACCTGTGAGCCACACAAACAGACACAACGCACCGTGTGTCCAGCATAGCTTTGGAATCGGAAAAACCTGACTTTCAATCCTAACTCCATTGTTAACTAGTCCATGACAGAGCAAATCCTGTACTATCCGTATTTTCCCCCAACTTCTTATTTTGGAAAAAAAAAAAAAAAAGTTACATAAAAGTTATCGTCTTACCCACTGTTAAGTGGACAGTTCTATGGCGTTAAGTACGTTCGCATTGTTGTGCAACCATCACTACCACCCATCTCCAGAATTCTCTCCACTTTGCAAAACTAAAAGTCCGCAGCCATTAAACCACTCCTCAGCCTCTCCTCCCTCCAGCCCCTGGCAGCCTCCATTCTATTCTCTCTTCTACGAATCTGACTACTCAAGGTTCTTCACACAAGTGCAGTCGTTCAGTCTTTGTCCTTTCTTGACTGGCTTATTTCACTTACCATAATGTCCTCAGGGTTCATCATGTTGTAGCCTACGCCAGAATTTCTTTCCTTTTAGGTCTGAGTAATATTTCATTGTATGCATACACCACATTTTGAATTTTGAATGAGTTTTATCCATTCACTCATTGTTGAGCACTTGGATTGGTTGCTTCTATGTTTTAGGTATTGTGGACAATGCTGCTACAAACCTGGGTGTACAAATATCTCTTTAAGACCCTGCTTTGAAAATATACCCAGAAGTAGGATTTCTGAATCATATAGTGGTTCTATTTTTCATTGTTTGAGAAACCTCCATACCGTTTTCCATAGCAGCTGCACCCTTTTCCGTTCCCACCAACAGTGTACAAAGGTTCCAAGTTCTCCAAATGCTCACCAACACTTGCTATTTTCTGGGTTTTTTTGTTTTTTGTTTTTGTTGTTGTTGTTGTTGTTGTTAGTAGCCATCCCAACAAGTGTGTGGTTTTATCTCATTATCATTTTTATTTCCATTCTTCTTATGATTAGAGGTGTTGAACATCTTTTCATGTGCTTATTGGCCATCTGTATATCTTCTTTAGTGAAATATCTATTCAAGTCCTTTACACATTTTTGAATTGGGTTGTTGAATTTTTTTGTTGTTGAATTTTAGGAGTTTTCTCTATTATATTCTGGATATTAATTCCTTATCAGGTATATAATTTGCAAATATTTTCTCCCACTCTGTAAGTTGTTGCTTTACACTATTTATAGTATCTTTTGATGCACAAAAGTAATTCATGGTCATGAAGTCCAATTTGTTTTTTTTTTTAACCTGTGCCTTTGGTGTTACACAAAGGAAATCATTACCAAATCCAATATCATGAAGTTTTTCCCTATGTTTTCTTATAAGAGTTTTATAGTAATAGCTCTTATGTTTAGGTCTTTCATTCATTTTGAGTTAATTTTTGTATATCATGTTAAGTAATGCTGCAACATTATTCTTTTGCATGTGAATATCTAGTTTCCCCAGCACCGTTTGTTGAAAAGACTGCCCTTTCCCCACTGGATGGTCTTGACACCCTTGTTGAAATCAATCAACCATATATGGCAAGTAAACCAAAAATGGTTTATTGGGCTCTCTATTTCATTCCATCGGTCTATATGCTTGTCTTTATGCCAGTTCCACACAGTTTTGATTAGTGTAGCTCTGTAATAAGTTTTGAAATCAGGAAGCATGTGTCCTCCAACTTTGTTCTTTTTCAAGATTTTCTTGGCTGTGTGGTATTTTTAGCTTTAATTTCACCATTTGCCAAATGGGGATAATATTTGCACCTGCTTCACTGGTTCACGTGTGTGTGTGTGTGTGTGTGTATTAAATGAGGTAAGATGTGCAAAGTGCTTAGTATTTTGCCTGGAATATAGTAAGTTATACATTTAAAATATTTAAAATTTCTATTAACATAAAATGATACCAAAATTCTTTCAGGATTTATTGCTTCTTCCAAATTGTGGAATTCCAACAACTGTGATGTATCTTTTGTGACAGGCATATCTCTGAGAAGACTCATTTAGAATCTAGTACTAAATACTAGGGTATACATCAGCTTCTCCCTGTTTACCGGTCCCATCTCAGCACGAACAACTCTAGACTAGGGAGGTCACACCAGTGTTCGAACCAAGCTTTGCCACATCATAACCATGCCCCAGGATGAGACAGTCTCTCTGTGCTTTTGGTCTTTTTATATTTTTTAAATGGATATAATAATACTGTCTTCAGAGTCTTTTGGGGTGGGGGCAGGTGCGGGTGAGTTTGTGTAATGTGTATGGAAAGCCCTAGCTCTGTGTCTTGCCTGCCCATCTCTCCCTGTGCCCTTTCAATTCTGCTTCAGACAGCTTGTTTCATAGCTTTTCTGCATCTCCCATGAAAGAGGCACATGCCACGGTCTCTGACATGAGAGAATTCACTATCTCTTTAAAGAAACAAGAATAACCTCCTGAAACAGAAGCAAAACAACCCCCACATCCTGCTCTTGAGGAAGCGCCACGTCCCTAAGGGTTTGAGGAGTTGACCACTGGTTCAGCAGTCACCAGGCCCTGCTCAGCCGGGCATCTGAAGACCGTGGTGTTCGATGTTCTAAAATACGTCCCAGGGACTCATTTACATATTCATCAGGAAGAAGCAATTGAGGGTCTGCCACCTAGATTTGGGCCCACCTGTCCCCCTGTCTCATGGGAAGGCAGATCAGCACAAAAATACAATCCAGAGTAATGAGTTCAGTGGGGATAGAGCTGAATCTAACACCAGCCTCCATCTGCTTCTGTTTCCTGAGCTTCTTCAAGGAAAAAAAAAAAAAAAAAAAAAAAAAAAAACTAGAAACACAGATTTTTCTCTTTTTTTTTTTTTTCCAAGACAGAGTCTCTCTGTGGTCCTGGCTGGAGTGCAATGGCGCGATCTCGGCTCACTGCAACCTCCGTCTCCTGGGTTCAAGTGATTCTCCTGCCTCAGCCTCCCTAGTAGCAGGGACTATAGGCATGCGCCACCACACCCAGCTAATTTTTGTATTCTTGCAGAGATGGGGTTTCACCATGTTGGCGAGGCTGATCTCAAACTCCTAACCTCAAGTGATCCACTCACCTCGGCCTCTCAAAGTGCTGGGATAACAGGCGTGAACCACCAGGCCCAGCCAAAACACAGAATTTTCCTAGTGAGTTAGGTCCAAGTGACAGAGCAACCCACAAGGTTGCCAGGCACCGTGTTACTATTGTGTGGATGCCCCCAGCTTGAGGTGCAGATTGTCTGGGAAAGCCCTGAACCTTCTCCCCTCAGGGATGGGCATGAGGCTACTTGAGGAGGGACCTGAGCGGTGGGCCAGCAGTTCCCTCCTCTCTGCTGCCCAGAAGTTCGACAGGAAAAGCAACATCCTAAGGCACCAGCGATCGTGCAGGAACAAAGCTTCAAGCTCAAGGTTCTTTGCACTTCCTCTTCCCTTGCTCCACCTCAGTCTTCGTCTCTGTGGAGTGATGTGCAGTTGCTGTGCTTGGAAACAAATTTCCTGCCTCTGACATAAAAGGACGTGCTTTGCGCCTTGCTTAGTTTCAAAGGTGAAGTCAATAAAACATCGATGATGCATGCACCATGGACGGGAATAATGCCCCCCAGGGCCCCTTCTAATTATTGGCTGTAAAATTTTGTATTCTACCTTGAAAGAATGTGAACAATTACTCTGTGAAACGAATGGAAAAACTGTCCAAAGTATGAGATAATTAATAGTTTCTCTTCTATAATATTCTATAATACAAGACAATGAGACGATTTAAAAAAATAATAACTTCAAATTTTAAAAGTAACGGCAAATGTCCTCACCATGGAGGTTCGTGAACTGGGCGTCCTTGTTCACCTCCACCGCGGTGGGATTCATTATTTCCTGGGACTGTGACACGAGGTCCTCCCAGGACAGGACATGCTGTTACCAGAGAGGAAGCCAGGAAAACAGAAAGAGCAGGGAAGAGTTCATTTGGTCAGGGGGAAAATACAGCCTGGAAGCGTTTATTAAAACCTGGGCTTTATGTTATTCCAAATTTGAGAGGAGAAAAGATATTTACAGACTCTGCAGCAACCACTATTTTTCATCAGACACCTCAAAGTACTATTCAGATGTTTCAGATGTACTGAGGTAACACAGTTCTCAAAGATACAATTTTTTTACTCACCAAACATGAAACAATGTCTATTGATCATTCAGAAATTTTGAGGACACACAAGGACTATGGCTTTACAACAAAATATGGAGACTACAATTTACTAAATTGCTAGTAAAGCGCACACACACACACTCTCTCTCACACACACACAGAGAACCCACACCCCATACCAACACCACTGCCCCTTAAAAGATGTTTAATCCGTGTTTTTAACCGTGTTATACAGTTTCACAAACTCGGTCACAGCTCTGAATAACGGAAATAACTCCAGTAACCTTTGGAAGCTTTAGATAATTCTGCAAACATGGTGGGATTTTAACTCCAGTAAGCGCAGGACAGTCCTGGCTCTGTTGTTTTGCTACTTACATGGCAGCTTCCACCCAACCAGAATGCCACACATGGCCCATCCAGTCTCCCCAGCACACGCGGTGGTGAACTCGGTCTTCCTGACAAACAGAGGCAGCCAGCTCACAGAGCAGCAGGCAGCGTGACCCAGTCAGGGACCCAGGGCCTGCTCACTCTGCCCTTGAGAAGACGGCCAGGCCCCTTCCTGTATCTCAGCTGCTTCTCTCAGACCTTAGGTTGATGATTCTGCATCTGAGTCGCTGCTTGGGTAAAAAAAAGCAGGACTAGGGGGGCATAGGGACCACACCATCAGATATGGGCAACAAATACCTTAAAATGTAAAAGCAGTTTGTGGTCTCATGGAGTGCGGGTTCATTTCTGCATAATGCTTGTGTGTGTGTGTATTATACATATCTGTGTATTTAGAATAAGTTCTGGAGGAGCATTACCAAAATGTAATTAATGGTTATGGCTTTGAGGCACAATTTTAGGTTGCTTTATGTTTTTGTTTTACTTTGATATTTAACTTTTTAATGAGCATGCATTAGTTCTGAAGTAAGAAAAATGTTTTTAAAAAATTTTAAAGAGCAAATATGCAAAATAAGAAGTTCAAACACATTGTTTTTACGTAAGACCAGACATGGTTTTACTAATGGCAAAGCAAGTTACTAAAAATAAGATTTGCCCAAAGAAGTAGAAATGAGGCCCTGTGTATTTCCTGCCATCCCATCTTTTACTCCAAAATGAATAAAGGATAGTTCATAGGACTCCAATTTTTAGGGATGCTAATTTTTCTTTAGCTTTGACATGAAGTTGTTTATTTAATGAATGAGAAGAACTAATACATTTAATGTGGAAAATCTGATCACAATTTATATATTTTTTTTTTGTGAGTTCAACACTGGACTCTCATTTTTCTGTTCTTTCTCCATGTAATATTCCATAAATGGTTGTATTCTACCATGTCATTCAATGTCAAACCATAAGCATTTTCCCACATCGTCACGAAGTCTTCAGAAACATTTTAACAGCTGTGTGATCAACAACTGTGTCTTGGGTGATTTGGCCACTTGCTTCTCATTGGCCTTTTAGGTCTTTCATCAGCTATTAGAAATAATTATTTATTCCTCAACTCGTTCATCCACAAATCCAGTGAACACCTCTTCAGCACTCCCTCTGCCTTAGGCCCTGTGCTAAGCACTGGGGGACCATCCAACAGTCTCCCCTGCTGAGGACAAATGTTAACCAACCAGCAGCTGCACCGTCACACAGAGTTGACTGCTTTGACGAAGGAGCAGAGTTTGAGGAGAAGTTAGACATTGAGAACCTGGCTGTTAGAGGATGAATTGTGTCCATCCTCCCAAATTCACAGGGTGAAGTCCTAACCCCCGGTACCTGACAGTGGAATTGGAATTGTAAGTAGGATCATGGCAGATTGACTCAGTTAAATGAAGTCAACAGGGTGGGCCCTAATCCAGTAACACTGGTGTCCTTATAAAACGGGGAAATTTGGACACACACAGAAAGAAAGCCATGTGGACGTGAAGCTGGCCTTCTAAAAGCCCAGGAGAGTGGCCAGGAATAGATCTTTCCCTAAGAGGCTCAGAAGGAACCACCCTGCTGACAGTACCTTGGACTTCCAGCCTCTGGAACTGGGAGAAAACTCACACCTGTCGTTGGTGCCACGCAGTCTGTGGGGCTTGGTTTTGGCAACTGAAGAATGAGGCTTCTCTGGGGAAGTGACATTAGGCTGTGACCAGGATGATGAGGGGGAGTCACCAGAAGAGAAAAGGGAGTGATGTGTGCCCGACGGAGGCAAGGGCCTAAGTCATCCAGGGACGATAGGCGCATGAAGGATGTTGGGTCATTCTATGGTCAATGAGCCAGAAAGTGACTAGATCAGGGTGGCCTTTTGTATTCACAGTTCAACAAAACATGAAAGAAATCACTCTGGCTTTTTTGAGAAGAAAGGCAGCTAACACAGAATTATCTGCTCACATGTCATTAGATGGGCTGGAGGAGCAGGCCATGGCCTGGGTCTCAAGGAGGGATTCGTAGAACATCACCACCGAGCTCACTCACCAGGGGAGCCGTTACCTCTGCCTCAGTGAGGAAGCTGGGAAATCAGAAGATGAGCTGCACCTGCTGACAACGCACAGGCAGCAGTCCAGTGTCCACAGGCAACAGCTGCAACTACAACTGCAGAGCTGCACTGCACCTGCTAAACACATACCTGCTGGAGCCACACCTGTTAGACCCACACCTGCTGGAGCTACATCTGCCAGACCCACACCTGCTGAAGCCACACCTCCTAGACCCACGTCTACTGGAGCCCAACTCGTTAGACCAACACCTGCTAGAGCCACAACCCCTAGACCCACACCTGCTGGACCCACCTGCAGAAGCGAACGCCTGCCCCCTGCCAGCACTCTCCCTGCCTCACTGCACTAGCTCAGGTCACCTACATTTGACTTAAGCAGAGCCTAAGTTGGAATCTACATTTCATGGAGTCTAGGAAATACAGTCCTCACCTTCCCAGCCTCTGCAGGAGAGAAAGGCACACTAGGAGGAAGTTGGAAAAGATGTTGAATACACCAAAGTACTGCATCCTCTTCAAAAGATCACTTTGGTTTTTCTATGGAAACTGGATCAGAGGAGGCAGAGGTGGAGGAGGGGGTCAGGGTAGAAGATAGCTGCAATAGTCCAAGTCAGAGATGGTGGCTGGTCGGGCTGAAAGGGCAGAAGGGAGATGGAGATGAGAGATTAAAGCTTACGTTCTGAAGGTAACATCCAAAGTCCTTGCTCGGGTCTCCCAGGCCCTAGGAGACTCCCCTCCTACCTTCTCTGGCCTCTTCTCACTCTCCCCTGTGAGCTCCAGACATATTCACCCTCTTCCTGTTATTTGAACGACACACGCTCGTTCCTACTTTAGAGCTTTTGCCCAAGCTGTTTCCCCAATCTTGGCTGCACTGCCTGGAAACTTTTGCATGACTGATTCCTTCTTATCAAATCCCAGATTAAACGTTACATCCTCAAAGAGGCTTCCTCTGACCACACAATTTAAAGTAACCTCCAGCGAGTCTATAGATCATACTGCCTGTTTTTTTTAAGAGCACTGCATAGTAAGTGATATTATCTTATTTGCCCTCGGAGCAGAGACCCCAGATGTCTGTTCATCTCCATGTCTTCTGAGCCTAGACAAGTGCCTGGCACACAGTAGACACTCAGTAAATATGCACAGATGGCTACAGGGTGTGGGAGGTTAGAGAGGAGGTGCCAAAGATGACACTCAAGTTGCTGGGCTGGACAACTGTGTGGATGATGAGGCCACAGAAATTCCATGGAAAATGGAGACAAATAATATTTGGGGAGGACAGGAATAAGGGATGTAAGCTTTTGACAAGTTAAGTTTGAAATACGTGTGCAGTAGTTGGAATAATGGCCCCCAAAGATGTCCCCCTCCCACTCTCCGGAACCTGTGAATATGTTGCCTTACATGGCAAAGGGGACTCTGCAGATGTGATTGAGTTTAGGTCCTTGACATGGGGCATTATCCAGGTGAGCCTGATGTAATCACAGTCCTTATATGAGGAGGCAGGAGACTCAGAAATAGAGAAAAGAGACGTGATGGAAGCAGGGTTGGGAGTGATGCGAGGAAGGGGCCACAAGCCAACGAATGTGGGCAGCTGCTGTCTCCTGTGTTTTTACCAAAGCCTCAGAATCCTCCTCAACTTAGTTGTGTCCCAGGACATGTGCCCAGGAATGCATGTCCATATCACAGCTGCAAGGGAAGCTCTGTGAGTTCCCGGCATTTCCCTGCCTCTATTTTGGGAGCAGCCTCTCCCAGCCTGGAAGAGGTGTTCCCATACATCCTGTGCGCAGGTCCTGCTGTAGCCTCAGTATTTTTCTTACCTGTTCACATGAGCTTTATAGAGTAAGGATACTAACTCTTCATCTGTCATTGTGTGGCAAGTATTGTTTCATTTTCTGCTTTTTCATTTTCTTTATGGTCATTTTTGCCTTTTCTGCTTTTAAGGTGCTAAATGGATTCAGTGATTCCTTAGGAGATTGAAAAAAAGCTCGTCTGCTCCTTCTTCTCCTCTCAGAAAACCCTGAGAAAAATCCACCTTAGGACAGGATGGGCACCTGTGCTGCGCTATATGGTACCATCCCATACTAGCGCACAACTCTACAGGAGCCGTTACTATCCTCCAAGGTCTTAAAGGCTTGAGCCCATCTGGGTAAGGAGACCTAACCTCCGCTCTTGAGACACTACTCAGGGGGAGGAACATGGTGCTGAGAAGGACAGGAGCACACCAGAAGGTGGAGTACTCTGCTCTGGGGCTTAGCCCTTTCCAGTTGCCTTCTCCGCACCACCCAAGGGGATCTGCCCTCACTTCACATGACTTTGACCTTTACAGCTATGGCTTGAATCTTTCGATTCAAGTGTTCATTCTGCCTCAGAAGTATCTGAAGGATCTTCGCATATGCCTGGTCACCTCCGTAGTCTGGAAGCTCTTGGGGATAAGGATCACATCTTCTCCCTTGGGATTTCTCAAGCACCTGACAACTATGAGGCTCTCCTGCAGTGGCCCTTTCACTACTGCAATAAAATCTCATGATCACCTCCCCTGCAACACACACACACACATACACACACACGCGCGCGTGCACACACACACACGCGCACGCGCATGTTCTTTAATCTTTCACTTGTCAGGACCTGAATGTGGGATCCAAGGGCTCTCCCTACACCTAATTGCCGTTTCAGGGCCAGACAATTCTCACGGCCCTTTCAGAACTGGCCCAGAACAGAAACCCCGCCTTTCGGGCCCACTTCTGCTCCCTGGTCCTCAACCAGCACACAGATGCTCTCTTCTGTCCATCTGTCATTTTTGGCCTGTCTGAACTTTGAATGTTTGTGATTCCAGAATATTGGATGCCTGCCTGATCAATCTCAGATTTCAAATCAAAACCCATTTTTAAATGCCTCATCACAGTTGTTCCACTTCTAAACCCAAGCTTTCCCAGGTCCTTTGACATGGGAGGTGGTAACTTTTCTTAAGGAATGCGGACAAACAGCATCTTTGAGTTCCCTAAGGGGAGATCTTGACATATAAAAGGTGTTTGTTCTTTATCACATGGTTGTTTGCAGTTAGACCTTTGGTTAAATTTTTGAGAGTTGTTTGACAATAACCAATTACAAAAGATAAATGAGGTTAGCACTGTTATATAAAAGGATAAGTCTCACACAGAACTCAAATCCTCTACTGCAATCTGCTTTTCTGAGCCCTGGATTCAAAGATCTGAAAGTTTTGTGGATCCCATCATGAGGATGGGATGTTACAAGTCAGTCAGCCCAGCTGGTCCCATCTCAGTGAGCCGCCACCACCAATGCACTGGCTCACCAAACTCCGCCTCCTCCCCATCACCCCACCTCCTCATTAAACCAGCACCTCACCTGCACCATCGTGTCTCCTCTGCCCCATTCCCACCAATCGTGCCTCAGTTCCTTCTCTTCTTGTCACACTGGGATTAATGACAAAGGGGCCCTGTCTCTCTCTGTCTCTGTCTCTAATCTGTGTGTGTTGTTCCCGGTGGATTGCGCTATAACACAAACCTGCTTCACATCCTCAGGAGCCCCCTAAGCACCTCCAGATGCAAGACCAATCCGGGGACCCCACTGGCCTCTGCCCACCCTCCCAGGTCCCCACCTCACAAACAGCTCACAGGATGTACACGACTCGCTCCTGTTGGAGCTACACCGGCGACTCCCTCTGCCTGTGTTTTAAAATATAGGTCATCCTATTTTTCAGGTATGGTGAGGCCAATAGATCAGGAGACGACTGCTACTGAAAAGATAGCTGTGACAGATCCCGGCGAGGTGGGGGTTGGGCACGCCATGCCACACAGGAAGCACCGGGGTTGCCTGGTGGCAGAGGCAGCAGGGAATACGTGGGCAAGAGCCTTTCCTGTGGTTTCCATGGGAAGGAATGGGTGAGGGGGAGTAAGCAGGCTCAGGATTGGCTGGCTTGAGTGGTTGCAGTGAGCTCTGGGGCACAGGCACTGTCCCCAGCCACTCGGTGCCTGGCTCTGGGGTGATCAGGGCAGGAGACTAGGGCCTGGAATGGGAAAGCTCGCACTTGCTCCTGGCCGCATCATTTGCTTTCTCTAGTAATCAGTTAACCCTGGCAGGAGCAGTCCCTTCCAGGTCAGCAAGTCCCCAGATGTCGAAGCATCCAATACAGAGATTAGAAACAGTTCACACAGCCTGGAGCATCTTTCCTGCGGCCCTGGCAAGGGGTGGGCGGTGTGGAACAGCGGAGGCTTGGGCGGCTCCAGTGGCAGGCCAGCTAGGTGCCCTCTCTGAACTTTGGTTCCCTGTCTATAGAGGAGGTCATGAAACAAGAGGAGGGGGACGTGCCCAGCACAGTGCTTGGCACATGGCACTGAGTGAGTGTCAGTGTCCCCCCTTCCACCTGAGCCCTTTTGAGAAACAGCAGAGCTGCTCCTTCCCTGGGGTGTGCTTCTGCCCCTCGGTCTGGGTTCTTTGCTCCCCTCAGGACCGGCGCTTGCCTCTATTGCAGACTGAGTGTGGCTGTGTGTCTGTCTATCTCCCCCGCTGGACAAAGAGAGAGCAGGAACTGGTCATCCAGATCTGAATCCCAAGAGCCCATCACGGAACCTGGCTCCTGGTTAAAGAGGTTTGCTCAGCTAACATTTGCAAATTTTCACTGTCTCCCAAAAGAATGTTCCCTGTGGGTCCCCCTGGGGACAGGCCTCCTGCTTCCTCCTCCCTAGTCCTCACTACTTTCCTCTGCGTGAAGTCAGACCAAGCCATTAGCACCGCTGCGCCTCCCGGGGCCGGCACCAGCTGGAGAGGCCGCCTCTCAGCTCAGGAATTGATTTCCCAAGCACACCCCAGCATGTGTGCACACCAGAGACGCCTGGAGTGCTCCTGCTAATGAGGAAAGCCGCCGCGCCGCACCTGCTGGGAAACGAGGACCTTTCTTCTCACCTCCGCCTCCCCTAGCAGAATCCCAGGCTCAGACCTGGACAGCTGGCTCCCGCGCCCGCCCTGGGAGTGCTCCCCCCAGCAACGGCCCATGCTTTTCCAGACTGAAGCCAACCAGGTTTCACTGACGATCTCAGTGCGTAGAAACGGATGGCATAGCACCTAGCCAGGAAGAACCACCCACTTTCTAATAACTGCTTAATGAGAAAGTGCCATTAACTGCACATAGGCTCCGTTGGCATAACCAGCCCAGTGCTGAGTGCCAAGTGCTGAGTGCCGCCCAGCCCCGCCCTCCTTAGGCTTTCTTACCACTCCCCGCTGCCCCACCCCGTGGCCAGCGCCTGGGCTGCTCTGGGGGCATTCGCAGGTGGGCGCCCGTTACGGAGAGGGCTGGTGCGGGGCTTCCAGCTCCAGGGACTTGCAGTTGTGGGGTCTTCGCTTTGCCACAGATTTCCTCCTCCGCTGTTGTGGGGCTTGTGACATTTATTCATGGGAAAGAGAGAGGAGAGAGGAGGAGGTGGGGAGGGAGCACCCTGCAGCTGCTTCTGAAATGTGTGCTCTCTGGAGGGCAAGGGGCTGGGAGGAGGGAGAAACGGCTGCCGGACCAGCAGGCTTTCTAATTCCCTGATCCCACACCTGGCTTCCTGCCACATCAGTGCCTCCTGGGCCTGGAGCCCTGGTCGGGGAGGCCACGGCAGCAAGGAGCAGGTTGGCAAAGCGACATTCATTCTGTCTTCTAAAAACACTCGTTCAGCTCTTTACATGGGCTGGACAGTGATTAGGTGTAGAGGATACAAAGGGTAAAACTTGATTTTCCTCACTGCACTTGGGTGCTAGCTGAAGAGTCAAATAAGTAATGATGCAAATAAAATGTGACACGGCACACCTGATTCAGCCTGGAGGGGACAGGGAGGCTTCCTGATGGAGGTGATGCCTTACCTGAGTCTTGAAGGAGACGTGTGTTAGCCACATGAAAAAGAGAGAGGAAGGAGAGAACTGACCATGCAAAGGAACAAGACAAAAGGATACTGCATAGCAAGAAAACTACTATACCTACGCCACATATTTACAAAGCTTAGTCTGTAGCTCCAAAGCAGGTCACATCAATTATATTACGGTGTTCCCCAATGCGAAAAACAGAAGGCCCAGCTAAAAGGCACTCAAACTGGTGCTTTTCAAACTTCAGTGTGCATGCAAATCACCAGAATCTTGTTGAAATAAAGACTCTGATTGGGAAGACCGGGGTGGAGCCTGAGATTTTGCACAAGCTTGTTAGAAATGCAGAATCTAATTAATAACACAATTGGCCAATACAACTGATAATATGATGGATGTGAGCTGTGGACCACACTTTGGGAAGCAAGGATCAAACATCAAGAAGTCTGATCTCTGGCCTGGCATGGTGGCTCATGCCTGTAATCCCAGCATTTTGGGAAGCCTAGGAGGGTGGATCACTTTAGATCAGGAGTTTGAGACCACCCTGGTCAACATGGAGAAACCCCGTCTCTACTAAAAATACGAAAATGAACCAAGCATGCTGGCGCGCACCTGTGATCCCAGCTACTCAGGAGGCTGAGGCACGAGAATTGCTTGAACCAGGGAAAAGGATGTTGCAGTGAGCTGAGATCACACCACTGCACCCCAGCCTGGGTGACAGAGTGAGACTTTGTCTCCAAATAAATAAATAAATAAAGTCTGTTCAAGACCAGCCTGGCCAACAAGGTGAAACCCTGTCTTGAACCCCTGACCTCAAGTGACCTGCCCACCTCAGCCTCCCAAAGTGCTGGGATTGCAGGCATGAGCCACCACACCCGGTCTCAATAATACTATTTAAAATCTTCAAGTTAAACATGTTTAGCAAGAGTACTTCAGAGGCGATACATTGCTTCGCACCAGCAGGTACGTAGTATCAGGTTGCCCCGGTTTCAGTGATGCTAAGTTTTGATAACTTGGTAAAGTGGCGACTACCAGAACTTTCCATTATAAAAATGCATTTTTCCTTTTGCAGTTAGTGAGCAATTTACAGGGTGATACATTGGCGTCATACAAATATCCTCTTCTTTTCACCACATGGTTTATAGCAGGGGTCAGTAAAGTATTTTTGTAACATCCCAGATACTAAATAATTTAGGCTTTGTGGCCCATTGTCATCTCCAGCTCAGTCACTCAAAGCCGCCATTGCAGCACAAACACAGTCATAGATAATTCGTACATGAATAAGCATGGCTGTGTTCCAGTAAAACCTATTTGTGACACTGAAATCTGAATTTTATATAAATATCACACGTCATGAAATATTGTGCTCCTTTTGATTTTTTCAACTACTTAAAAATATTTTTAAAAGTTTAGCTTACGGAATATACAAAAACAGACAATGGGCTGGATTTGACTCGAGGGCTATACTTGGTAAGCTCCTGGTTTATAGAATCATTTATGATACTTGCCTGAATCAACTGTTTTACTGAGGTTTGCAAAATGGTAATTTTCTACTTCTACCAATCTTTCCGTAGATATTAGCTGACATTCTTCTGTAGAGAGTTGTTCTCATCAATTAGGAAAAAAGCTGCACTTTCTCCTTAAAAGGCAGGGGAAAGGCCTGATTCTGTTTAACTGCAAAAATTCAGAGACAAATTAGCATAACTCATATCTCGTTATGGTAGATGATTTTTTCTTTGTCTCTCAATAAAACTATGGATCCATGGATTTTTTACTTAATTATTTGTAGTCAATTATAATCACTTTAATGCTTGAATTATCCCAAATATGGCCAGTAGGAGACTCGTCAAGTTGGCTCTGTATCTTTTTTTTTTTTTTTTTTGAGACAGTCACCCAGGCTGGAGTGCAGTGGCACAACCTCAGCTCACTGCAACTTCCACCTCCCAGGTTCAAGCGATCCTCCACCTCAGCCTCCCGAGGAGCTAGAATTACAGGCATGTGCCACCATGCCTGGCTAATTTTTGTATTTTTGGTAGAGATGGGGTTCACCATGTAGGCCAGGCTGGTCTCAAACTCCTGGCCCGCCTCAGCCTCCCAAAGTGCTGCGATTACAGGCATGAGCCACTGCACTGGCCGGCTCTGTCTTTTTTATGCAGCTCATTGATCTCTGACAGCTTCCTTGCTTTCTGGCCCATGAAACCAGACTCACTTTATACTTTCTCTGGCTAGATCTGTGGACAGCCATTTCTCCAAAAGCCCTGGTTCCTTGGTTAGGAACAACAATATTACACTTACCTATACAAAATCGCTGACATTCAACCATCTTTGACATACAAAAATAGTAATCTTTGTAGTAATGTTTCAACCTAAAACAAGAAACCAAGGCCCAGATTCTAAGCATGCTCCTTACCACAGTCATGTCACTGTGTCTAGCTCTTTCAGTGGACGGAGCTAGGAAATACAAGTTTTTTATTTTTATTTATTTATTTTTGAGGCGGAGTCTCACTCTGTCGCCCAGGCTGGAGTGCAGGGTTGTGATCTCGGCTCACTGCAACCTCCACCTCCTGGGTTTGAGTGATTCTCATGCCTCAGCCTCCCAAGTAGCTGGGACTACAGGCCACTACACCTGGCTAATTTTTTAATTTTTTGTAGAGCCAAGATCTCACTGTGTTGCCCTGGCTGGTCTTGAACTCCTGAACTCATGTGATTCACCTATCTTGGTCTCCCAAAGTTCTGGGATTATAGGTGTAAGCCACTGTGACCAGCCAGAAATACTTTTTTTTTTTTTAAAATCACACTTGACATCAGTATTATCAACTCAACATAAAAGGTTTGTTTCCTTCTTTAATATTATATTTATATCTTGTTTTTCTTACCTTGAAACCCTTGGTTCATATTATATCAACACATGTACCTATTTATTTTATCCTATAATATATATTCATCTCAAAATTACTATAATATTACTACAATTAATAAAACTGAACAAAATTTAAAATTTCTGTGCTGTTATTCTTGATCTTAGGATATGTCCCACAGTTGCGGTTTTTGTTTTGTTTTGCTCAAAGTCACTTGAAGTAAATCTTTTTATCTGTGCAGTTATGTTTGTAGCTGGATTGGAGGTGGGAGAGGAATTCTACATACTCACTCTGAAATTTATATGAAAGAATAAGGGTGTGCAAGTAGCAAGTTACATTTGAACACAAAGAAAGAGACAGAGAATATATTAATATATCCGCTTTTCCAGTTACCATTCCTGTGTAAAGAATTACCCAAAGGCTTTCCTGTGTGAAATACAAGGTAGAAAAGTTCAGTTTTATTCATCAGTGGCTTATAATAAAGACATGTCTGATAGGCAGACGAGTTAGCTTGCTTGTTTCAAAGAGTAGATAGGAGATAATTATTCTATCGTATGAAATGTTGGAGGGGAAGTGATAGGGAAAGTTTGCGTTATCACACAATCCTCCTAACAATTTGATGAGGTAGGTACATTTATCTCTAGTTTACAGAAGGAGAAACTGGGAGAGATTAAGGACCTTGATCACAATTCAGACTCTTGGCCTGGGTGGTTCCAGTGCCAAATAATGCGTATTTTACCCCAAACAAGGCAATCTACATCCCTGCATTGACCGTTCAATGCATTGACCTTTCAACCGGCCCCACTCTGCTGTCAGGTGCACTGGGTTGTGAGCTGAACTAGGCACGCTCAGGGACTGGGCTATTACCCCTCAGGGCTTCTGTGTCTTTCTAGCCATCCTGTATACTGGCGTCCACAAGCTTGACAAGCAGCAAGCAGAAATGAGTGCACCACGCAGCAAACCCACACTGGTCTCTCTGTCGTTAAAGGACCCAGGAACCAGAGAACCACCACCTGCACTCGTGCCTTGGAGGAAGGTGGCTGATGAGTGACAAGGCATGGCTGAGCCAGCTTCCCTGGTGGAGAGGAGGACAGGAGTAATCGCTGCTCTACCAACCACATACCTGGGGGAAATGCAGCATTTCCAGCCATGAGACACCAGCCTCACTCAATCTTTAAGGCTGAAGGAGAGTGACTGGAGGTGGAAACGCACTAGAGGAAAGTTTGCTTTCTGTCTTCTCTTAGTTCAGAAGGTACTAGCTGCTGGCTTTCCTATTGCAATTGACTATACGATGCTTTGACTGAATTATTTTTATTTTTATTTTTATTTTTGAGATGGTGTCTCGCTCTGTCACCCAGGCTGGAGTGCAGTGGCGCGATCTCGGCTCACTGCAAGCTCCGCCTCCCGGGTTCGCGCCATTCTCCTGCCTCAGCCTCCCAAATAGCTGGGACTACAGGTGCCCGCCACCGCGCCTGGCTAATTTTTTGTATTTTTAGTAGAGACAGAGTTTCACCATGGTCTCGATCCCCTGACCTCGTGATCCACCCACCTCGGCCTCTCAAAGTGCTGGGATTACAGGTGTGAGCCACTGCACCTGGCCTGACTGAATTTTTTTAATGCACACACCAAAGATGTGTTCACTCAATACACATGTATCGTGAGTCTACTTCCTATTAGTCAAAAGAGAAAAAAAAATTACCTGAAACACAGTGGTAATGAACTCCCACGTTCATTGCAACCATATTCACAATAGCCAAGATATGGAATCAACCTGTGTTGATGAATGACTAAAGAGATTTTTGTATAAATACAATAGAATACTACTCAGCCATGAAAAAGAATGGAATCCTATCATTCCCAGGAAAAAAGGATTCCTATCATCCTTTTTTGTTTAGAAACAAAAAAGATGAACCTAGAGGACATTGTGCTAAGTGAAATAAGACACAGAAAGACAAGTACTGCATAATCTCACTTATATGTGGAATCTTAAAAAAAAAAAAAAAAAATAGAAGCAGAGAATAGAATCGTGGTTACCAGGAATGGGGGAATCGGCAAGAAGTAGGTCAAAGAATCCTAAGTTATAGCTTACATAGCATGAGTCAGTCTAGAGGTCCAAAGCACAGCGTGAGGACTATGGTTAATTTGCATTGTAGACTGAAAATCTGCAGAGAGAAGATTTTAGGTACTCTTACTACCAATAAAAAAAAGGTAACTATGTGATGGGTATGTTAATTGCTTGACTGTAATCATTTCAATGTGCATATTAAACATCATGTTGTACACCTTAAATTTATACGATAAAAAGATAAAGGGCAAAAATGGTAAATAAATAGGTGAAAGGCTCCTGAAAATCTTGGAACAGGCGCAAACTCCCCTGTTCCTATCCCTTCCCCACACCTCATGAGTCACTCAGGGCCATGTGGCAAGATTACTAAGCCTAATTAAGTAATGCAGCTGACAAACCATTTCCAAATACAAATGTGACGTATGTGTTCCTAAAAATTCCACACACCACAAAATCACTCAGTAAGCAGCACGGGCTTCTGGGAGTAAGTGGGGTTGGGGGAAAAATTCTAACCATCACCAGCGACACATTAAAAATGAATAAAGACAGTAGTACAGTTTTGCACATGTTACATGGTTAAGAAATACAAAAATACTACAATGCATATGGTACTGTACCCTGAAAAAGCCTGCAGTTTGCTTGTGGAGGGGGGCTGGGAAGCACTGGGGATGGTGTGCCATTGTAAATGGTGGGAAGAGCATGATCTGAAATCATACAGAAAGTCGTAACGCCTGCATGGATGGATGGGGCTTATTGCTGTTGGTTTGCGTTGCTGCTGAACATCACAGGGGAGCAATCTTTTACACCCTTAAATCCTAGACCATGCTTTCCTGCCTTTGAGATGTAGGTCCTTCGAGACATGTGTTTATTAAAAAGTTTAAAATGGCCGGGTGCGGTGGCTCACACCTGTAATCCCAGCCCTTTGGGAGGCCAAGGCGGGCAGATCACTTGAGGTCAGGAGTTCAAGACCAGCCTGGCCAACATGGTGAAACCCCATCTCTACTAAAAATACAAAAATTAGCCAGGTGTGGTGTTGCGCACATGTAATTCCAGCTACTCGTGAGGCTGAGGCAGGAGAATCACTTGAACCTGGGAGGTGGAGGTTGCAGTGAGCTGAGATCGTGCCACTGCACTCCAGCCTGGACGACAAGAGAGAAACTCCGTCTCAAAAAAAAAAAAAAAAGGAAAAGTTGAAAATGTGATCGAATATATAGACTTCTTAATTCTGCATCACTTCTAGAAATACATTTGGACTTTCTCATCTACACGTACGGCTTTGGAAATCGCAGCAATGCTAAACCAGTCATTCCTGGTACTGAGAGGAGTTGGTTCTGCAGGATTTGGCAGCTTCCGTTTAAGGTCTTCACACAGAGATAATGCTTTCTTCATTAAACCCATTCTTTGGCATTTTGAACCAGGAGGATTAGATGTGTTTGGGATATTGAATAACTGGGTTTTTAATATAGAAAAGCTCATATGTGCAAAGGCATAGCAAAACATAGCCTTCTGGGATAACGTACGAGGTGAACCGAGGTAGCTGGTAAATGTTTGAGGTGTGCATTGCACGCGCGTCTTAGCACATCAGACCCTAATGCCAGGGATTGACAGGAGCTTGAAAAATGCTCCTTAATATCAAAAGAACACGATAAGAATATTAAAGACTGCATTGCTGGTATCTGGATTCCATTCTTTTCCATGAAACTAAATATTCTTCTAAAGTCATATTCAATTTCAGCCCTAAAAGTTACCACCTCAACAATGCTAGGAAGTCAAGACAAAATCGCGGTGGCTCCAGATAAAAACCACCCGCCCAGGACGGAATACAGCATGTGGGAAATGCTGGCTGGTTTGTGCAGCAGCCACACGTGGAGGCTGAGAGCTCCATCTACCACCGCACCGCAGGCGCACAGATGCGGGCCGCACTCTTCAGCTTCTCTCCCAAAGCTTCCTTGCGCCAAGGACAGCACCTGCTGCCTTCAGAGTGCGCCAGGACAGAGGGCAAGGCTGAGGACCTCTTCTTCCATGAGGAGCCTTCCCCACAACAATGCTAGGAAGTCAAGACAAAATCGCGGTGGCTCCAGATAAAAACCACCCGCCCAGGACGGAATACAGCATGTGGGAAATGCTGGCTGGTTTGTGCAGCAGCCACACGTGGAGGCTGAGAGCTCCATCTACCACCGCACCGCAGGCGCACAGATGCGGGCCGCACTCTTCAGCTTCTCTCCCAAAGCTTCCTTGCGCCAAGGACAGCACCTGCTGCCTTCAGAGTGCGCCAGGACAGAGGGCAAGGCTGAGGACCTCTTCTTCCATGAGGAGCCTTCCCCACTGACTCACTTCCCATAACCAGCCCCCGTAGGAAAGCACTTCCAAACGGCCATTTGAATTAGGGCAGTTCTACACACTGCGCATCTGAGGATAGAGAAAAAAGTCAGTGTGGATGGATTGGTCTCCAGAGCCCCATGACGGTCACAGCAGCAAGGAGGGCAACAGAGAGGGAGACAGAGGCAAGAGGGAGAGTAGCACCGGCCTAGGGAGAGAGTCGGAGACATCGGGAGAGGGAAGAGAGGGAGAACCCACGTGCACCGAGTGCCCTCTGCTTGCGGGCAGCTCCCCTCCCAGCGTGGGAGCCTCCCCCACGGGCCCTGCCCTGGCCACAAAAGCCGGGGAAACACAAGTGAGGGGATGGAGCAGATGAGGGAGGGATTCCTGGACCTCAGCAAAGTGGGCTGGGCCAGAGTTGTGTGGGAGTCTCCTTCCTACTCCAGGCCCCCCAGCGAGGCTCTGCAGAAAGGGGACGTGAGGTGGAAACAAGGTGGGCCCTTTCTCACCTCTGCCGCTCTGCTCCCCATTTTCAGAATTCACAGATCTGCCGCTTTGGCGGCCCGGGGACTGTCTCCGAGTGCCCCTGCCAGCTCCAGGACCTGCTGGAAGGCGCCTGGGAGCCTGCGCGAAGAGGCCCCAGCAGAGGGAAACCACTCGCAATACAGGGACCTGATGACCAGCTAGGGCTGGCCACTCACCTCCACACCAAGCCGCGGGGCACTAACGGACCTTACGGACATTGTGGAGCAGGGGGAGGGTTGATTGGTTTGTTTTGTTTTGTTTTGAGACACAGTCTGCTCTGTTGGCCAGGCTGGAGTGCAGTGGCAAGGTATCAGCTCACTGCAACCTCTCTCTCCTGGGCTCAAGCAATTTTCCTGCCTCTGCCTCCCAAGTAGCTGGGATTACAGGTGCGTGTCCCCACGCCCGGCTAATTTTTGTATTTTTGGTAGAGACCGGTTTTCACCACGTTGGCCAGGCTGGTCTCAAACTCCTGACCTCAGGTAATTCGCCCACGTCGGCCTCCCAAAGCGTGAGCCACCAAGCCCGGCTGGGAGGTTTTATGATGTAACATTTAGAGGTCAACATATAAAATCATATGATAGTCACATTCACACATAAATATAAACAAGAAAAGTCGTTTTCTTTGTGTAGTGACTTTTTAAAAATGTGTATTCTATAATTTACATGTGATTTGTATGATAAATGATAAAAATGTTAATATCTATGTATATATCAGCTATATTAAAATATAGACCTCAAAATGATTAGAAAAAAAGTATAAAATGTAAACAATGACTGCCTCTGGATGGGGAAGTTAAAGGTATTTTTCATTTCTTGCTGTATAATCTTCATTTTTCAAATTTTCTAAGGTAATATTAATAACAGCAATATTAATAGCAACCTCCCATTGAACATTTGCTATGTGCCAGCCACTATCTAAACACTTAAAAGACAGTAATTAACTCTAACCAAACAATCACCCTAAAAGGTGTTCACTAAAAAAAATCACAAGATTGGGGCAGGGCTCAGTGGCTCATGCCTGTAATCTCAGCACTGTAGGAGGCCGAGGCGGGTGGATTGCCTGAGTTCAGGAGTTCAAGAGCAGCCTGGGCGACACAGTAAAATCCTGTCTCTATTAGAATACAAAAAATTAACCGGGTATGGTGGCGTGTGCCTGTAGTCCCAGCTACTTGGGAGACAGAGGCAGGAGAATCATTTAAACACGGGAGGCAGAGGTTGCAGCAAATACAGCAAAGTCTCGTGCCCTTGCAAAGTCAACACACAAAAATCAGTTGTATTTCTATACACCAGCAGTGAAAAAAAAAAAAAATTGGAAAGCAAGTTGAATCCCATCAGCATCTAAAAGAATTAAATGGGGCCAGGTGTGGTGGTTGACGCCTGCAATCCCAGCACTTTGGGAGGCTGAGGCAGGTGAATCACTTGAGGCCAGGAGTTTGAGACCAGCCTGGCCAACATGGTGAAACCCTGTCTCTACTGAAAATACAAAAATTAGCTAGGTATGGTGGTGTGCGCCTGTAGTCCCAGCTACTTGGGTGGTTGAGGCACAAGAATCGCTTCAACCCAGGAGGAGGAGGTTGCAGTGCGCAGCCTCCCTAAACCGGCCAGAACCAGTCCACGGTCAGTGATCTTATCAGGAGAAAGTTACGGAAGTTAGTCTCTTGTCCAATCAAAGCTGTAGTTATGGCTGGTGGCACAGGGGCTGAGGGTCAGTTTGTCAGCATCTGATGACTGGTAGGCTGAAAACTGTTTTATTATTGCTTATCTCAAGAACAGCACTTAAACAAGCTGCTAGAGAAAAATAAAAAGCTTGTGGCAGCAAGGGCATAGTTTATTCCTGAAG
>NW_012106586.1:3822906-3824949 GCF_000951045.1 Mandrillus leucophaeus
TGGTGGCGTGTGCCTGTAGTCCCAGCTACTTGGGAGACAGAGGCAGGAGAATCATTTAAACACGGGAGGCAGAGGTTGCAGCAAATACAGCAAAGTCTCGTGCCCTTGCAAAGTCAACACACAAAAATCAGTTGTATTTCTATACACCAGCAGTGAAAAAAAAAAAAAATTGGAAAGCAAGTTGAATCCCATCAGCATCTAAAAGAATTAAATGGGGCCAGGTGTGGTGGTTGACGCCTGCAATCCCAGCACTTTGGGAGGCTGAGGCAGGTGAATCACTTGAGGCCAGGAGTTTGAGACCAGCCTGGCCAACATGGTGAAACCCTGTCTCTACTGAAAATACAAAAATTAGCTAGGTATGGTGGTGTGCGCCTGTAGTCCCAGCTACTTGGGTGGTTGAGGCACAAGAATCGCTTCAACCCAGGAGGAGGAGGTTGCAGTGCGCAGCCTCCCTAAACCGGCCAGAACCAGTCCACGGTCAGTGATCTTATCAGGAGAAAGTTACGGAAGTTAGTCTCTTGTCCAATCAAAGCTGTAGTTATGGCTGGTGGCACAGGGGCTGAGGGTCAGTTTGTCAGCATCTGATGACTGGTAGGCTGAAAACTGTTTTATTATTGCTTATCTCAAGAACAGCACTTAAACAAGCTGCTAGAGAAAAATAAAAAGCTTGTGGCAGCAAGGGCATAGTTTATTCCTGAAGCGCAGGCGTGTGCTGCTTAACCCTTTCCTGGCATGGCTTTAGGTCCTATTTATAGTCTGGTATCTTATTGCCACAGTCTGTTCTGTCAGCCTTATGATCTTTACTTTAACATGAATGCCCGTCAGTTGTGTCTAAACTGCAAAAGGGAGCAGTATGTATAATGAGGCGTGTCTGACCTCTCATCCCATCATGGCTGGGAACTCAGTTTTTAAGCTTTTTCTGGGGTCCCCTGGGCTAAGAGGGGGTCTATTCAGCCAGTGTGGGGGGGTGGGAGGACTTAGGATTTTATGTTTAGTTTACAAAGGTAAGGGTGCTCAGATCCCCATTTCACAGTTGAGGAAACAAAATTACGGAAAAGTGAAGTAACTTGTCTGGTGCCACAGACCGGTAAAGTGGCTGAGTCTATTCTTTTTTAAAAAAACTAGGAATCAATTTACTAAAATAGTTGACTTAAGCATCTGCAATGATGGCGTCAACCTCAACTCCTGGCTCAATACTGATGGAAGTAATCTGCTTAACAAGCTCAGAAAGGCTGTGCAAGTCAGTGAGTCACTTGTGGATTCTCATCCGAAAACAACCCCACGTCTTAGAACCTTGATCACAAGGAGCTTTTTGTGTAGTGATTCTCAACGTTTTGGTAGGCATCCGAACCAGTCCTTTCACTTCGGGATTCTTTTCCTTTGCTCCTCTGACCAAGTCAGCACACATCTTCTCTGGGGATTTTTATGTGGCGACTCATTAGAGTAAAGTTACTTTACTTTAGAGTGATCTTAAAGTAAAGATCATAAGGCTGACAGAACAGACTGTGGCAATAAGATACCAGACTATAAATAGGACCTAAAGCCATGCCAGGAAAGGGTTAAGCCGCACACGCCTGCACTTCAGGAATAAACTATGCCCTTGCTGCCACAAGCTTTTTATTTTTCTCTAGCAGCTTGATTAGAATGCAGTGAATCAACACCTCCAGCTCCACAGGTGTTTTTCTGGGTCTTTAAAAGCCATGGCTGCAGCGTGGCTCCTGACGGACTCGTGCCTTGGTGAGAGCCAACAGTGGTGAATTGGGAGCAGGAGCAGGCGGACCACAGCTCCACAGCACCTGCTACTGTGTCTTCCTCAAAAAGCTATTCTTAAGAATTTTTAGGGCCGGGCGCAGTGGCTCACGCCTGTAATCCCAGCACTTTGGGAGGCCAAGGAGGGTGGATCACGAGGTCAGGAGATCGAGACCATCCTGGCTAACACAGTGAAACGCCATCTCTACTAAAAATACAAAAAATTAGCCGGGCATGGTGGCGGGCGCCTGTAGTCCCAGCTACTCAGGAGGCTGAGGCAGGAGAATGGCGTGA
>NW_012106586.1:3825764-3847552 GCF_000951045.1 Mandrillus leucophaeus
TCCCTTCCTCCCTTCCTCCCTTCCTTCCTTCCTTCCTGTCTCTTTTTTTTTCTTTTGACGGAGTTCTGCTTTTGTTGCCCAGGCTGGAGTGCAATAGCGCAATCTCGGCTCACTGCAACCCCCACCTCCTGGGTTCAAGTGATTCTCCTGCCTCAGCCTCCTGAGTAGCTGGGATTACAGGCATGCGCCACCACGCCCGGCTAATTTTAAAAATTTTTTTTTTAGTAGAGGTGGGGTTTCTCCATGTTGGTCAGGCTGGTCTTGAACTCCCAACCTCAGGTGATCTGCCCACCTTGACCTCCCAAAGTGCTAGGATTACAGGCATGAGCCACTGAGCCTGGGCAGCAGGGCCTTCCTTTCTAACAGACTCTGGCTCAAGATTCTCTTCCTCACCAAGGTTTTCCAAGCACCCCTCAAATCCCACTACCTTCCACCTGCCCCATTCCCCAAATTCTGTAGGCACCACTTCCACCTGCACACCCAGTATCTCAAAAATAGCTACAAACCTGAAAGCACAGAAGAAAACCTTCCCAGGTAAGTAGCCATGATGCACCTGTATACACCTGTGCACATCTGAAGGTTGAGGAGGGCATGAGAATGTGGGTCAATTTGCCAAGCAGGAAACAACGAGAAAGCTACTATTGACAGAGCGTGGCTGTCTGGGCCAAGCTTTTCTAACATAAAAGCCATCAAGCATAGCAGCGGTAAGGCTAGATGACTTTAGAGACTCTGTCTCAAAAGTAAAGTAAAATAAAATAAGAACATGATCTACAAATCGTAAACTATAAAGTGCAAAATAAATATACAGTCATATTAAGGCCAATGATTATTGTGAATTCTTTTCATGACATCTGAGTCATTCATCCATTTACTCATTTTTAAACATCGATTCGGCTTTTGGTATTAGGGACACAAGAACATAGTTTCTGCCCTCAAGGAGCTCACAGTCTGACGAGAGAGACAGGAAGGCTAACAGGCAATTATTACACGGCTGGCATGCACCAACAGGAATCAGGTAAGAATGAGTTCTTACACTTCAGATGTAGAGAAACCTAAGTGCTCCCTTTTGCCAACCATAGTTCTCTGCTTTGTACTCAGCAGGTGCTCTACCCAATGGCTCTGGTCACCTCAGGCCGGGCTAAAGGTTCAGGGCATTTGGACATCTAGGAGCTGTGAGGAGGCAGCCGCTGGCCAGCTCTACAGATAGCACCTGCAGTGGAGAGTCAGCAGCTGCCACGCAGGCTGGGCCTGGCTCCGTGCACAGTGCCATGGGCTCTGCCTGCCACAGCAGCAGTGCTTAGGGAGGATTCATTTTGCCAGCCGGAGACCCAGTTGGTGAGGGGTCTGCACGGGAAAGCAGTGAACACATCCTCTTACACCGAGGCCCTGTTTACACTTCAATCTCCACTCTCCCACGCTGCTCTGAGCTGAGCTCTCTTGCCCTGGGCCCTGACCAGCACTTGTCAGGAGGGGAGGGAGTGTGTTTGAACATCCACAGATGTGTTTACATTTTGGAGACATCTACCAGCAGAAACAAGCCTCTGTACTCTGCCCAAGTTCATGCGTTGACAGCGGCAGCCACACAAATGTTGCTTTCAAAGGGCTTACTGCTCCTGGTGATTACACTAACAGTGGCAGCCCTCTTGTTTGGGGCACGTCCTGTGTGTTAGGGTCAGAGATCAGGGTCTTACCACAACCCCATGAACCAAGTGTTACTATCATCCTGACTCAACAGATGAACAAACATAGACACTGGGAACGATTAATTACATTACTCGCCTGAAGACACACAGTAGGTGGTAGAGTTGAGGGATTTTTTTAGTTTGTTTTCTTGAGACAGAGTCTTGTTCTGTCAGCAGGCTGGAGTGCAGTGGCACGATCATAGCTCACTGAAGCCTCAAACTCTGGGCTCAAGCAATCCTCCCACATTTTTAAAATTTATGTCTATTTTTTGTAGAGATGAGGTCTTGGTCTGTTGCCCAGGCTGGTCTCTAACTCCTGGCCTCAAGTGATTCTCCCACCTCAGCCTCCCAAAATACTGGGATTATAGGCATGAGCTACTCTGCCTGGCCAAAACTGGGCTTTGATGCCATAACTAGTGGGTTTAATCCACCTTTTATGTCAATGCCAGACCCTGTCCTTTATAAACTAAATAGTCACAATGATGCACCTGTTGCTTGCTGCACCCTCTGTCTAGAATGCTCTCCCTCCAATATCTGCACAGCTCCCTCTGGTGCCTTACCTGAAATGGCACCTCTTGTCTAGCCTCCTTTGTCCCTTTTCATGCTTTACATTTATTCACAGAACTTACCCTTCGCTGGCATCACCTTATGTATCTATTATTTGTTTATTTTCAGTCTCTCCATTAGACTATAAAGTCCTTGGCGGTGAGGGCTTTGTTTTGTTCACTGCTGAATCTCCAGGGCCTACAAAATAGGGTCTGGGGCCCAGAAGTTGCTGCAAAAAGATTGCATGACTAAAAGGATACATTTCATGCTAATGTGAATCATGCAAAGTTGAGATGGTGCCACATAAAATATGAATAAAGCCTCACTTGGTTTGCAAAATCTGGTAATTCAAATGTTTCCAGGTTGTAAGAATTCATCAAAATCACACCATTTCAAAGCCGGTGGGAGGGGGTGATTATAAGTGGTGCATATGCTGCTTTCCAGGGTGGCCCCGTTTTAGCTGAAATCCCTGGGCTTGTCACACCCTGAGCCAGGCTGTGCTTGAAACTTAGAAGCCCTTAGAGGGATCTGGTTGATGAGTGGGCTATTATTTTGTCATTCACTAACATTACAGTTTAAAGTATTTTCAGAACCTATAAAAATGTCATCCAAGTGTTCACTATGTGCAAGTGGTATAAACTTTGCTTTGGAATCATTAACTTTGGAGCAGAAATTAGATGTGACCAAATATGCTATAAAAGAAGAACTTGAAACCTCACCCTGTTAATTTTGGAAAGAGGACTCTGCAAACTGTAAGGCAAAATATACAATAATGGTTAAAGATGTATGTGTTTTAAGAAATCATTGCCTTGATGCTTTGTATTTATTTCTATGTTTTGATTTACTTCATATATAATATGAATTCTGAGAGTCAAACATCACCTCTAGAACATGACCACCTTTTACTACTGGGTTCGAGGCCCTCCCTTGTTTGAAGTTTCTGACTCTCCCACTAGCAGGTTTGCTGCTGGAAGGTAAACCCAGCCCAGACGGTCATAAGGAAGGTTCTCTGGCCCGTCAGCCCAGAGATCCAGTCGGCTGTTCCCCAGCCATCCATTGCCAGCCCCTCGCTTTGTGTTTATTCTCACCGTGGCTGCTGGGGCTCCCATCAGCTACCCAGTCTAAGCTCAGCAGACCTCTTGGGCAAAGACCTGCCCTCATACAAATAAATGTCTATCCTGTGCAACAGAACCATACATCGGGCCGGAAGTGCTGAACAGACCATGTCTTCTTCCTTTGTTCTGAAACTGCCTGTCATAGGCTTGTGCTAACCTTTAGCTACCTCTTTTCAACATAGAACAAACTGCCGCCCGATATGGAACAGCAGCTGACACACATGCTAACTTCCCTACCATCTGGGGCCTCGGCAGAGGTCTGCGTGGAAGAAACCAAAGTGAGGTTTGAAACCTGGAGCTGGGTGTGTTCTGTGCTCACCAGAAGGCCACGGGTCCTGAGGCCCGTTCCCCCTCCTTCTCTAAGTCCTGCGGTGGTCCTGGAAGATTTCATCTGCCACTTGGGTGGCCCATCTCCCAGGCTGGCTCCAGAGCTCTTTACCCCCTTTCTTCTCAGCCACGGACACCACAAACAGACCCAGGCCCCTGGCTCCTCGCCCCGAGCTCTGGCAATTCTGGAATTTTAACTCTGTCATTCCAGCGACAGCCACCATACTTGCTCTTTGACAGCTCCGAGATGGCCAATCCCTTAGTCAGTCCAGACTCCTCCCTATATTTCCTACTGTCCTGTGCAGCCTAAACCATTTCTGTGTCATCATTTAAACCGCACTTGCTCCAGCACCCTTGATCCCGCCGTATCCTCCCTGCAAACCTGCTCTGCTAAACCGGGACTATTCTGAGTCAGCTCTCTGCCTTATGTTCACACGCACATGCACACCCAGGCTGCTTCACCTGTCAGAGAATGTCTCCCTAGCATGGGTCTGGTGCCACCACCAATCCATGGCCTCCAGCTACAAGTGGCCCTCGCAGTGCCTGGAAGTTCTCCTCTCTATCTCCAGTCACTTCTAATTCTCTCAGTTATTTCATGGCCGGGCACGGTGGCTCACGCCTGTAATCCCAACACTTTGGGAGGCTGAAGCAGGCAGATCACCTGAGGTCAGGAGTGCAAGACCAGCCTGGCCAACTTGGTGAAACCCCATCTCTACTAAAAAAAATACAATATTTATCCGAGCGCAGTGGCGTGTGCCTGTAATCCCAGCTACTCGGGAGGCTGAGGCTGGAGAATCGCTTGAACCCGGGAGGCGGAGGTTGCCGTGAGCCAAGATCTTGCCACTGCACTCCAGCCTGGGCGACGGAGTAAGACTCTGTGTCCCCCCCCAAAAAAAAAGTGATTTCGCACAGTCTTCAATCTTCTTCTGAGCCCTTTCCTACCAGTTCTCCCCGCCAACTCTGCACCCCCAGCTCCTGTTCCGAGCTTGTCTGCATTTCCACCCATCCTTGCAGCTCCTCTTCTAACAGTGGACAGGGCCCCTCCTCCTGCCCAGCTGCACGCTTCCACCTACACGGAGGATCCCACCCCGTGCCTCCTATTCTTCACAGATGGTAACAGACTGAATAACAGCCGCCAGGACTGCGGGTCCGAATCGCGGGAAGCTTTAAATGTTACCTTATTTGGAGAAAAGTTCTTTGTAGGTGTGTGATTCAGTTAAGGACCTTGCAATGACATCATCCTGGGTTATGCGGGTGGGCCCTAAATGTCATCACAAGCGTCCTTATAAGAAGGAGGTTACCAGATGTGGTGGTCTCCACTCAGGAGGCTGAGGCAGGAGGATCACTTGAGTCCAGGAGTTCGAGACCAGCCATGGCAACACAGCGAAATCCTGTCTCTAAAAAAAGAAAAGGTGAGGTACAGGGAGAGTTAACAGAGAAGAGGAGAAGGTGATGTGACCGTAGAGGCAGCCCTTCAGAGGGAGTGCAGCCAGCCGACACCTCGAATGCAGACTTCTGGCCTCCAGCACTGCAAGCAAAGACGTTTCTGCTGTTTTGTGGTCGTTTGTTACAACAGCCACAAGAAACTAATGCGGCACCTTCATTTCACCAAGGAGCCCTCCTCCTCTACACTTCAGTCTCCGCTACGATATCTTTTCTCTGCCACCTTTTAAATGTGGTCAAATCTCCCATTGTTAATAACAACGAAAGCAGTAACAGCTTTAATAGATCACTGCTTTCACTTCCCCTGCCTCTGGCTCCCCTCCACAAGCTCTCCAACCCCTGCCTCGGTGCCAAGCTCATCAACAGCTGTGCCCACCGCCACTGCCTTCATGCCCATCTGCCCCGCCTCCTGGACCTCTGCAAGACCACCCACCCTCACCTGCCACCAGTGACCATGGTACCGCTGAAACAAGGGACACTTTCCATCCTTCTCATACTGTTTGTCTTGGCAACAAAAGAACCAAGATTTAATCAACTGTAATTTAATAGCCCAGGAGCTCCTGAAGACAAGAACTGTTTCCCATGCACAGTTGCATTCCCAGGGCTTTGCCTACTGCTGGGCATGGGGTACTTTCTGAGTGCTCACTGTCCTCAGGGTCAGGTCTAGTAGTGGGAGATGCAGAGAGGAAATGTGGTGTGGTCTGCGCAGTCTGCATCAGGGCACTGGAACACAGAGGGCTTGCAACCCAGATGTGCGGCTGGGAGGGCAGGAGAGATTTCAGATGCCTTCAAAGACCTGGCAGTCAGAGAGAGTGCAGAGTACTGAAGAAAGCCAGGCAGGGTACTATGAAGCAAGGTCAGGAGCTGGGAGGTGGGCGGAAGGACTGTCGGGAATGGTGTGAGCTGAGGAAGGGGGAAGGCTCTGTCACACTGAGTGCTTACAGTATCCCAGCTGGGGCTCAACCCTGAATGCAAAGACAATGACATACAGACTCTGCCAACCAGCAGAGCCACGGTGCAGGTGCAGACAGGCGGTGAGGGAGAGGTCAAAGGCTCCTAAGCGGACCTGAAAGCGCAGGAGCATTTGGCGGGTGTTCCAGGACTTCCAAGAAAGCAAAATCTCCAAGCAAACGAGAGTCTCCTCTTGACAGTTTGAGGGTAACACCGTGAAAAAGACAAAAACAGTCATGAAGAAGACGTTGGGTGGAGTTGTGGAGCAACCACCTGTCTTGAGCCGGAAATACCAGGGCTAACCCTGTAGCCCGGGGCCTTGGCAGAATTCTTTAGGCGCACATTTCCTCAGCCATAAAAAGGATCTGCTTGATTAGGAGCGAGCCTCATGCGCAAAGAGCCTGATTCTGAAGAGACACACGCTGAGGGGAGCTGTCACAAGAGTCGTGGAGCCACGAGCTCTGCTTCTGCGTAGCTCAAAAGGGACGATGAACACTCCCCGAACGCATCGACGTCACACTTAAAAAGGATCCGATGTCAACGCCTCCTTGGCATTATTTCCAACGAAGATGTGCTCAACTTGCTCAGTCACATAGGTGAGAACTCAGAAGAAATCCCAAGCAGACAGTAGAGGTTTGGACTGTGGGCATTTTCCCTTTTATCCTTAGAGTTCCTCTCAAAATTAAAGAAAGAATTTCACTCTTATATATGCCTCGTGGAGTTGTGTCACTCTGATTAGCACCAATATGCATCCCAGCCATTTTCAATGTGATCATTGAGCTGTGGGCAGTGTCTTGCACTTAATGATGCTTAATAAGGGTTTCTGGGGAAAGAAGGGTATGTTCCACACACTATTCTTTGGAAGTAGATGCCTACTACAGCCGGTGCTCCTGCATTTCTGAAAAAGCAGGACTGCTGCTACCGATGCAGGGTTATGCCACAGACGGCCGTCCCGGAGGCAAGACCTGGCACCTCCCTACAGTCCTTCCACAGCCGCCTTGTGTCCCAGGTGAAGCACACGGCCCGTGGAGGAAAACCTAGTTCTATGTCCCTGGGAGAACAACACAAGGAATGAGATGAAATGTTCTACTTAATCGGCCTATGGACTCTCACAGCCTGTTTTTCTGTTCTTTTCTTTTTTATAAGCATCTGTCTAAACTGTCTCCGGCTGTCACCACCAGCAGCCGTCAGGCCTGGACATGCCTTCCAACACTCCCACGGCCCTGTTTATAAAGGCTCCTGCAGACTGAGCTCGGTTCACCCAAAAAGCTAAAACAGGTTGTTGTTTTATGTCCGCCTGAGGGAATTTAGAGACTTTATCTACAAATTCAAGACAGAATAAAGCCTAGGGCTCACTGTTAACCTGTCACATAATTTATAACTATAGGAAAGAGACATCCAGGTTTATTCTCTTTCCTGGTAATTCTACCCTTCAAATATCAGTCAGTGACAGTAAGGGAAAGGATGGAGAGAGAGGGAAATAAAGACACAGTGGACACGGTGAAAGGAATCCAGGTCCCTGGGTGGAGATGTGGTTTTGAAGTTGGGTCTGTAAGCTTAGGAGGATAATCTATGTTTACTCCCTTCTTTCTCAAAGTTAGTTTACTCAACCGACAAGAATTGGGACCTGAGCACAGGAGACCTACCTGAAGTAGTGCAGTTGAGGGGTTTAGGCTCCATACTAGATTTAAGACATGTGATGATTAAAAGCAGTCAATGACAGTAAGACAGTGTTGGCTGATCTCACACTGAGCAAACTTATTACCGAAGGGGGAACAATGATTCAATTGACTGGATTTCTCATTAAAAAACCACGAGAGCAAAAAGGGATGTATATATCTTCAAAGCGCTGAAAGGAAAACCGGCGTCAACCCATGATTCTGTATTTACTGAAAATATCCATCAGTAAGAAAGTAAAACAAAGACAGTCTCAGATAAAGAAAAAATAAGAGAATTCGTTGCCAGCAGACACGTTCTAGAATAATTGCTAAAGGGAGTTCAGCAGACAGAAGGGAAGTGATTCCACAAGGAAGCCTGAAACATCAGGAATGAAGGACGCAACGGAAATGGTACATATCTAGGTCAATATAAAAGACTTTTCTGTTCCTATTGAGTTATTTAACCCGCATTTGACAGTTAAAATACAAAATTATAACATTGTCTGATGGAATTTTCAATGTATATCGATGTAAGACAAGAGTAATAAGAGGCGTGGGGTGGGTAAAGATTCCAATATGGCGGTAAGATTTCCACACTCCACTTAAGTGGTAAAATACTGATTTTAAGTAAAGTGTGAGAAGTTAAGCCTCTACGTTGTAATCCCTAGAGCAATAAGTAGAAACCGCACAAGGAGATAAATAATAATTAAAGGGACTAAAAATAATCAAATAACCTAACAAAAGGCAAGAATGAGGAAACAGAAGAATGAAACAAGAATGAGAAAAGAAATAGAATACAAATAATAAAATGGTGGAACTAAATCTAAAATACCACTAATTACATTAAATATAAATATTCTATACTATGATATTAGTAAAAATAAAAAGATGAAAAGAGATATGTTACACAAACACAAACCAAAGAAAGCTAAGTGTCAGTATCAGAGTAGACTTTACAGCAAAGAAAATAGTCAGAAATAAAGAAAAACTATGTAATGATAAAAGGGTCAGTAAATCAAGAAGCCAAAACAATCCTATATGTATACGCACCTAAAATTAGAGCTTCAAAATACAAGAAGCACGCCACGTGGGAGGACTGCTTGAGCCTGGGAGTTACAGACCAGCCTGGGCAACATAGCAAGACCCCTTCTCTGCAAAAAATTTAAAAATAGCCAGGTGTGGTGGTACATGCCTATAGCCCTCACTACTTGGGAGGCTGAGGCAGAGGCAGGAGGATCCCTTGAGACCAGCAGTTCAGGCTGCAGTGAGCTGTGATTGCACCACTATACTGTAGCCTGGGCAACAGAGCGAGACCTCATCTCTTTAAAAAAACAAAAACAACAAGCAAAAACTGGCAAAACTAAATGGAAAAATAAACAAATCCACAAATCTAGTTAGATTTTCCACAGTCATCTCTTGTTCATAAATAGAATTAGTAGAAAACCAGCTGGGATGTAGATGAAATGAACAATACCATATATCAACTGTATCCAATTGACATTTATAAAACAGTATACAAAACGACAGCAAACTATAAATACTTTTAAAGTGCAAATATAACATTCACCAAGATAGATTACATACTAGATCATAAAAGAAACCTTAACAAAAGTAAAAGAATTAAAATCATACCAAGTATGGAATATAATGGAATTAAACTATAAATAACAGAAAGATAACAACAATCTCCAAATTTGTGAAAATGAAGCAACATATTTCTAAATAATGGTTCCAAAGAGAAGTTTCAGGGGAAATTAGAAAGTATTTTGAATTGAAAAAAACATGAAAATACAACATATCAAAATGTATGGGGAGGCTGGGTGTGGTGGCTCATGCCCGTAATCCCAGTACTTTGGGAGGCCGAGGCAGGCCGATCACCTGAGGTCAGGAGTTCAAGACCACCCTGGCCAACATGGCGAAACCCTGTCTCTACTAAAAATACAAAAATTAGCTAGGCATGGTGGCACGGACCTGTAATCCCAGCTACTTGTGAGGCTGAGACAGGAGGATTGCTTGAACCCAGGAGGTGGAGGTTGCAGTGAGGTGAGATCATGCCACTGCACTTCAGCCTAGGCGACAGAGTAAGACTCCATCTAAAAAAAAAAAAAAAAAAAAAAAAGTGTGGGATGCAGCTAAAGCAGTGCTGAGCATTAAAATGCTTAGACTAGAAGAGAAGAAAGTTCTCAGCCAAATAATCTAAGCTGAACCCTTAAAAAACTAGAAAAAGAAGAGGAAAATAAACCCAAAGCAAGAAGAAGGGAGGAAATAGAAAAACAATATGATTATAAATGTAGAAGAAAATGGACAACATTCAACATCCATTCATGATAACAACTCTCAGCAAACTAGGAACAGAAAGAAACTAGCTCAGCCTGATACAGAGTATCTACAAAAATCCTACAACTAACATCATCTAAAGGAAAAACTGAATATTTGCCTCCTAACATGGCAGATAGGTAAGGACTTCACCTTCCCCACTCCTACTTAATATCACACTAGAAATCCTAGCCAGTGCAATAGCACAAGAACAAAAAACAGACAGGAAGAAACGAAACTGTCAACCTTTGAAGACAACATGTAAATCGCAAAGAATTTTGAAAATAAAATAAAAAATGTAAAGCCTCTTAGAACCAATAAGTAAATTCAGAAATATCACAGGCTACATGGTCAACACACAAAAATTAAGCATATTTGCCTATACCAATAATGGACAATTAAAAACCAAAATTTTAAAAAATACCATTTGTCATAGCTTCCCCCAAAATGAAATAATTAATATTATCAGATTTAGTAAATAAAAGTGTAAGATACCTAATTAAATTCAAATTTCAGATAAAGAATGACTAATTTTTTAGTGTAAGCATGTCCCAAGTATTGCATGGGACATACTTATTCTAAAAAAAGTACTCATTCTTTTTTTTTCTTTTTAATTGACATTGAGTCTCACCATGTTGCCCAGGCTGGGCTCAAAGCATATCTAAGGAGATGAAAAACGGTCATGCTTATGAACTACAAGACACAACATAGTAGAGTTGTCCATTCTCCCAAAATTGATGTATAGATTTTATACCATTCCAGTAGATACATTCCAGCAGACTTTTTAAAATAGAGATAGACAAGCTGATTTTAAAATCTGGCAAAGCAAAGGAACTAAAATAGCTAAAGCAATTTTGAAAAAGAAGAATGAAGTTGGAGGAATCCAAATCCAAATTCAAATCCAAAAACACTGCCTGATTCAAAGACTTATAAAGCTACAGTAAACACGCAATCCGGTACTGGTGAAGGGACAGACACTTAGATCAATGGAACAGAACAGAGCATTCAGAAACAGACCCACACAAATGGCCAACTGACTTTTTTAAAAGGTGCAAAAGCAATTCAGTGGAGAAGGCAGTCTTTTCAGCAAACAGAACAGTTGGCCATCCATATGCAAAATAAATGAACCTTGACCTACACTTCATACTTTACACAAACATTAACTCAAAAACGATGAGGACCATTCCATGGGAACCACTCCATGGTGACTATAATGATCTACCAATCATAACTTTATATTTTCTAGTTCTTGAATTATATACAACCTAAAAGTCAACCATCAAGAAAATGGCAGAGTAACATGAATGAAAAGAGATTTACTCTGTGTGTTCAAGTTTGTAGTTTATTCATTCACTTGTTAAAACACTTTCTGAGCACCTATTATGGGTCAGGAAGAATAAGACACAATCTGTACCCTCAAATTTTCCTACAGATGTCTTGCCATGAGGCATTGCCCATCTGAACACTAAGAAGAGCGCACAGAGGGGTTTCGAGACCAGAGGGAAGACCTTAGAGTCAGACAACCTAGAGAAATAAGACAGCTCTGTCTTGTCCAGGTCGGAATATTACACATAGTCACAACAACAACAAATACAGAAATATTCATATGGTGATATTTATTCAATAAATATGTATTGGGTCAAGTTGTGTCCTAGGTGCTATGGATATAGTTATTGGCAAGACAAAGTACATATCTTAAGGGTTTACATTCTGGGGCAGGGGCAGGCGGGGCAGTCCAGACAGAGACAAACATTGGCCCACAATTAATAAAGAAAACAAACGGGGGAAATAGAGAGGGACTGAGGCAGGAGACTGGAAGGAAACTACTTTAAGCAGTATGGTAAGGTAAGGCACCTCTTATCTCATCTTACCAGTGTGATGGTAAAGTCCTGAGGCTCAAGGCCTGCGGTAGCCAAATAGAAAAAAATGCCAAATGCAAATAAATAACAACAACAACAACAACAAACAGGCACAAACAGAAGAAATGCCAGTTCAGCCAGCTTGGAGTCAGTATAGCATGGGGGACTAAGCCCATTTCCTGCAGTGTGATGGGTAAGAAAAATTGAGCACTGGCCTTTCTGAGCAGAGAGAAGAGACTCCATTTTAGCAGTGTGATGCAATGCAGAGACAAAAATGGATGAAAGATTTTTAAAAATAACCACAGCAGGGGAGGTAAAAGCCTTAACTTTAGGGTCAGAGGAAGTCCGAGGGGCCCAGGGCACACCCCTGCTGTGATGATCCGAGGATGTGAGCGGGACTCATGATGATGGGTGCAGAGGACCAGAAAGGGGATTTTATTTTATTTTATTTATTTTTTATTTTTATCTTTTTTTTTTTTTTTTTTTTGCTTTCCTTAGAGACTTTGCCACTTAGATATATTCTTTTTTTTTTTTTTTTTGAGAGACAAGTGTTTCACTCTGTCGCCCAGGCTAGAATGCAATGGCACGATCATAGCCCACTGGAGCCCCAAACTCTTGGGCTCAAGCAAATTCTTCTGCTTCAGCCTCCCCAATAGCTGGGACCACAGATGTGTGTCACCACCGATGGCTAATGTTTTAAATTGTTTTGTAGAGACGAGAAACATTGCCCAGGCTGGTCTTGAACTTGTGGCCTCAAGTGATGCTCCCACCTCCGTCTCCCAAAGTGCTGAGATTACAGTGTAAGCCACTGTGTCTAGTCTCCAGGGAGGGGATCTTTAGCTTTCTGCACCTGGATGGCAGTCCCCATCGCTAAAATCAGGAGGACGTGGACGGTGGATGACAATCACTCATGGTCCTATGTATTATGCTTGGTTCTCTGTGTCTTCAAGTTTGTAGTTTGTTCATTCATTTATTCAAACACCTGCTGAGCACCTATTATGGATTAGGTAGATGAATAAGACGCAATCTGTGCCCTCAAGGATTTTATTGACAATGTGACACAAATTCTGTTGTCACAGACATGAGGTTACAGGAGCAAGGAGAAGCGAAGAGTGCTCAGGGACACCAGCACTGTGGAAGGGTGCATTACTCAGGCTTATCCAGAGAAAGAACCCATAGATTATATATAAATACCTATATAAAGAGATTTATTATAAGGAATTGGCTCACACAGTCATGAAGACTGAAGTCCCAAGATCTGCCATCAGCAAGCTGGAGAACCAGTTCCAGTCTGAGTCCAAAGGCCTGGAAAGCAAGAGAGCTGATGGTGTAAGTTCTAGCCCGAGTTCGACAGCGGGAGACCGCGGTTCCAGCTCCAGGAGCCTGGCAGAGAGGGTGAATTCTCCCTTCCCTCGCCGTGTGTTCTATTCAGGCCGGCAGCAGATTGGCTGAGGCCCACACACACACTGGGGAGGGCCATCTGCCTTGCTCCACCCACCCATTCAAATGCTCCTGGTCCAAAAGCACCCTCATAGACAAACCCAGGGTACGTGGGCACCCCGCTCCCCAGTCAAGCTGACACCTAAAATTCAGCCTCATGAGTAGGCAGGAAGAGGAGCATCTGTAAAGCAAACTGGGAAGGAGCGGCTCGGGGGAAGAGAGGGAGAATCAGGAGGAGGTGTCGTGAGGAAAGGCAGAGAGAGGGAGCGCTGCAGCCGGGAACGAGTGGTCGCTCACGAGTCCTCCGAGAAGGCGAGCGGGACAGGGACAGAGGCAGACGCTGGGGTCAGTTATGAGCTGATGGGTGACCAGGCCGTGCTCATGGGGGCAGAATGCAGAAGGCAGCGGGCTGTGAAGTGGACGCAGAGAACTCACCCAAGTTCTTGCTAGAAATTTAGTGGCAGAGGAAGGAAGCACAGAGAAGGGGGAGGAAGCCCCCAGGAAGAGAGCTTTTGTCTGTTTTCTTTTCCATGGTAGACGTGAGACATTAAGTGCTGATGGGAGGACGCAATGGGGAATGAGAAAAGCTGGAGCAGAGAGAGGAGAAGGACCCCTCAGGACGCCCAAGCCTTGGACAGGCAGGGCCACCTCTGCCTTCCTCACGATTCAGAAAGGGGAAAGGATAGAGAGAAACACAGGGGAAGTCGTGGGATTTGGGAGTGGGAGCCCCAGGACATTCTTGTGTGGCCAATTGTCATTGTCCCTGTGTCCCACATGAACCAGGGCAGCTCCCACACTGGCGCCACTTCCCAGCAGTGCGATGTCAGGCAAGCAACTCAGCCTCTCTCTGCCTCTGTTTCCCCACCTCAAATATGGAGATAATGATATCAACCTCAGAGGGTCCTTGTGAGGATTAGTTGAAATGCTGCATTTAAGAAATTTACTACTGCATCTAGTAATTGTTATCGTTAGCACTATTATTCGTTTAATTATCTTTCCTTATTAAGAGTCAATTATAAACCGTTCTTTCAGTCTTCCTGTTTTGTTTTTTTTTCTTTTGTAGAACAAAAAAGGCATGGAAAATCTTTCCCAGTTGTCATCGCCTCAGGCCGGAGGGTCAGCCAATGCCTGGCCGTTCCTGCAGGGCAGCTCCCTCTCCCTAGGAGAAGAATTCTGGGTTTTGCATCTGGTAAGTCTCAGAAGGTGGGACATTTGCTGGAAGCAGAAAGCTAAGCAGATCTCAGCTCTCTCTCTGTCGAGTGCCCAAGCACACAGAGGGCTACACACGTGGTATCTCGGCAGTAAGGCTTGACAGCAAGGCAAGGGGGGACAGGTGGGAGGTGAGTCATGATCCTGCGTGTGCTTTGGTGCTCATTCTGCCCCACGCGCAGCGATGGAAGCTGTGACACAGGAGGCTGTGTCAGTGACATCCTAGCCCTGCAATTACATCCAAATTCCAGGTTCCTGCCTCACCTCTCTGGTCTACCTGAGAGCTCACAGCGCAGTTATGGTGCTCTGGGTTCCTGCCTGCTCCATGGTACCAGCCCCTGCCCCTCTGTGATCCACACACGTCCGGGACCTCATGCCCAGCCCCCAGGACATCCCGTGCAGAGGCACAGCCAATGAATCACCCTGCTATCATACCTGCCTTCCCATTTTCAAAGGTCCTCTTCTAAAAATACTATCAATGAATGCACCGTGGCCTGGAAACAGGAGACAGCAGACTTAAAAACTGAATCTCCGGGCTTGGAACTTCCCCTAAATCATATTTTGGCAAAACATCTACAAAGCCCAAACTCATTCTTGACCTTTGAAGGAAATGTCAGTGTGGAGCAAAGGCCTGTGTTCTGACCCCACCGAGTGGCAAGAATTTCCTCCCTCCTGCCTGCACATCTTCAAAGAGTCCCTGAGATTCCAGGCTGGTGGCTCCTTCCCCAGGGGAGCATGGCACGCATCTTTTCCACGTCCTGGAGTTCCAGAGTGGCTTTATAAAGTAGCCCAAATCCAGCAGTGGGAGGTCCAGAGTGGCTTTATAAAGTAGCCCAAACCCAGCAGTGGGAGGTCCAGAGTGGCTTTATAAAGCAGCCCCAACCCAGCAGCGTCAGGGCTGTGCTCCTGCTCCGCGCTCTAGGGGAAATGGAAGGAGCAGTCAGATTTGTCTCGGAGGATTCCTGTCAGTCAGCAGGAGTTCTGAGTTACATTCCGAAAAGCAGACTACATTTTATTTTTCATTGCAGATTGCTTCTGAAAAACACCATTCTAGAAAGGGTGATCATATATCCCAGTTTGCCTAAGACAGTTCTGGTTTACAGCTGTTATTCCTTTATATGTATTAATAGCACCTCTTTAACTCTCAAAAGCATCCCACTTTGGCAATACAATTCCACTTCCCAATCCTAGTCTTCCCATAACTGGATGGTGGCCGTTAAAGCCTTGGCCTCTAGAAGCCCCCGGCAACTGGCAGTTAGCTTAGCCCCGAATTGTCTGCCGGAGTGAAGCTTAATTAAGATCTTGTTAGTTTGGGGAGAAAGAATCAGGGACATTTGGCGGCACACTCCTCACTTTATGTCGCCCCTAAGTGAGATTCCCAGCCAGCTTCAGGGGGACATTTTCCTGTCACCAGCCTTCTTGGTTCCCAGGAGTAGAGTTACCCTGTAGCAAGAAATGTTCACATCAGAGGTTCCAACTTGCAAAGAGAAGAGTCCAAGGAAGTGGGGAAACCCACTTGCTCGCCCTCCCCTACTAACTGGCCAAAGCCTTCCTGGCCACCACAGGACCTCAGAGTGCATCTCTGGTCTTTCAAAGACAATGTTGTCTAGTGTCCATAAACAGTGACCAGGAAACTCAAAAAGAAGAATCGGAACAGCCCAATGCCTGTACTCAATTAGCACTTGTTGACTGATTGATTAATACATACATGAATGAAAGAAACAAAATTGACAAATATCTGGCCCTCTGTGTGAGCTGAGAGGAAGCACATCATTGTAATACAGTACCTGAGAGCATTCTCGCACCCAGAGCTAAAGGAAAATCAACATGCAAGAAAAAAATTCAGGAAGGGAGGCGCCAGCCACCAACTCCCCTGGGGTGGTGCGTGAGCATGTGGAGAGGCCATGGCTGTGTGCAAATGGGTCTCTGTTGCTCGGCTTCCGGGAACCAGCAGGTGCACTTGGCTGTCCTCAAGTTTTTGCTCCACCTCCTCTGCCTCATTCCAGTTCCCCTGAGGGAGAGAACTGAGGACACTTCATCCCTGAGCCTGGAGGAATTATAATAAGATGCCATCTCTGAAGAGCAGGGAGAGGGGCCAAGACCCTCACTGGGGAGCAACCTTGCTCCTGTCTCCAACCTTCTATGGCTCACACTTACCAACTTTGCTCTCTTGTGGTCTCTTTTTCCAAGATCCTGAGGCAACAAGGTTACAAATTCAACCTAGGTTTAAAAGCAAAAGGCATTAGCAGAGATCATTTGGGTCACTTCTTAATGATACAAAGACACCATTTGGTGAGTTTTCTACAGGGGCTGTTGCTCAGTGTTGGCAGTGCACAGTGCTCTTACGGACATTTTTGAATGTAAGCCAAAAGTGTTTTTGAATATGCTCAATTCACCAAAAGATATAATTTTATGTATTAATCACATAGCTTCGAAACATACAATGCAAAAAAATAACAAAACTAAAATAATAAATAGACAAACCCATGAAGATTTGGACAACCCAATTCATCCCTTTGGAAAAGAGTTGCTTTATGTTTAAAATTATGGATATGGAAATCCAGAACTTCCAATTCTAGGTGCAGACTATGGAGAAACTTGAGCACGTGTGCACAGTGACTCACCCTCGGAAATATTCATCACAGCCTTGTCCACTGCTGACAACCCATTCCACAGCCAATTTTCCATTTACAGGGAAGTGAATAAGTAGTTGTGGCAGATTCACACAAGAAAATTCTATACCGCAATGAAAACTCAGTGAACTTAAGCCACACATACCTCAATAGATGCATCTCAAAAAGCAATGTCGAAGGAAAGAAGCAAGATAAAAGAATACAGGCTAGGCATGGTGGCTCATGCCTGTAATCCCAACACTTTGGGAGACCAAGGTGGGTGGATTATTTGAGGTCAGGAGTTCAAGATCAGCCTGGCCAACATGGTGAAACCCCACCTCTACTAAAAATACAAAAATTAGCTGGGCATGGTGGTGGGCGTCTGTAATCCCAGCTTCTCGGGAGTCTGAGGCAGGAGAATTGCTTGAACCCAGGAGGTGAAGGTTATAATGAGCCAAGATTGCGCCACTGCACTCCAGCCTGCGAGACAGAGTGAGACTCTGTCTCAAAAAAAAAAAAAAAAAAAAGAATCCATACAGTATGATTCCATTTCTATCAAGCTGAAAAACAGCCAAAGCTAAAGTGTATTGTTTAAGAATACATACATAAGCGATCAGATTATAAAGGAAAGAAAAGAGATGACCATCCTAAAAGCTAGGAGGATGGTGACCCTGCGAGGAGGAAGGGTTTGGCCAGGGAGACACACACAGGGGCTTCCAGGGTGCAAGTTCTAGTCTAGTCCCTGACCTAAGGAGTATTACCCAGGTGTCCATGTCATAATTCTTCATTCAACTGGACACACACTTTTATGCAAGTTTATGTACGTTAGGTGTATTTACCAATAAAAACAATGTTTCCAAAAATGTGAGAAAGGCTGGGGCCGATGGGGTTGAGTGCCTCTGGCTGGGACAGTCCTGCCCAGAGAAGATCTGCCTCTCTTCTCTCTCTTCACCTGCTGAGAGGCAAGGGAGCCTCCAGTCTCACCATCTATGGAGGTCTCTCCCACCCGCAGGTGGTCGGGCAGCAGCTGGTCCAGACCCGCCATGTCTCCGGTCCTGGGGTGAAGGCTCCCAGCCCCTGGCTCTCCCTGGTGGGCAGCTGCTTCCCAGATAGGCTTTTCCTGCCATGGAAAGATGCATGTGTGGGCGTGGGGGAACAGCCACGTGACCTGATCCTGTGCCCCCAACCTGCCCAGTAAAGAGGCATTCTCCACAGGGCCCACATTAGCTTACTGGGATCCAAAGCAGACATTTGCCTTGTCCTCCATGTCTTGAGGACATCAAGGGGACAGAAGGCTGTATCAGGACAAGATTCAGACACCCAGGCTCTTCAACCCTGTGGCATCATTTGTTCCCAAAGCCCAGTCCCAAAGGTGGAGGCAAACAGGGCAGAATATTAGAGTCAGGCCTTTGGGGTAAAATACCCCGACCATGCTCCTTCCATTCCTCAACCAGAACTATCTGGTCCTTACTAAAAGTGAGCTGGATCTGAAGCATTTCCCGTCCTCCCTGGGGTCCCAGCCAGGTCCCTAGGCTTCCAGGGACCACTTTTTCTCCAGATACATTGCTGACACCTGTACATAAAATAGACTCCCATAAACAGGCATTTTCCAAAAGCTTTTAAACCACAGAGCATTTACTTAAAGCCTGAGAAATGTAAGCCTTAGGCTCATTTTCCTCCAACAAGGAGCTCAGCTGCGGCATTCCCCAACAGTGACTGCCAAACGTGGGCAGGAGAGCCCCAGGGCAGCAGGCCTGCGCTCCCCGACGCTCCGCAGGCCCGGCCACAGGCTCCCCAGAGCTCCCCTGCCACAGGGACTAGGTCAGGTCTGCCACTGAGACTAACGAAAAGCAGGCTTCGGCCGGGCGCAGTGGCTCACGCCTGTAACCCTAGCACTTTGGGAGCTACTCAGGAGGCTGAGGAAGAGAAATTGCTTGAACCCAGGAGGCAGAGGTTGCAGTAAGCCAAGATCGCGCCACTGCACTCCAGCCTGGGCGACACAGTGAGGCTCCATTTCCAGGAAAAAAATAAAATAAAATAAAAGCAGGCTTTGTCATCTCCTTACTCTGCCCTCCTCATTAGAGGGGAAAGCAAGCCACAGGGCAGAAGACAGGAAGGAGACAGCGCCCAGGAATTCTCAAGTCAGGAAAATGGCTTTTAACAGTGAAATCAACTTCTGCTTTGTCTTGTGGAAGCAAGTGGAGCTGACTCCACCTTCAGTTTCCGTGTGGGAGACATGGCCAGGCCTGTGCCCAGCGGGCTGCCGTTAGCTGGGCCCAATAGCGGGGAGGCGGGTCCCTCTCCCCAGTCACCACTAGGGCCTCCCTCCTCCCTGCTAACATCCTCCCTGCGCCCCATTTCGTCCCTCCTGCCTTTCCATTCCAGCTACTGCAGAGGGCAGGACTGTGGGTCTCACCTCCTTTCCTTCCCGCCTCCTTCTGCCTGCATGGTGCTTGGAAGCTTCTGCCTCCAGGGCACCTTTTGGGGTTGGATGCTCTCACCCACAGTCCACACCTGGACAGTCTCCAACTGTCCTTTCCAGGAGGTCCTGGACCCTACACTGGTCCTTCTCTGTTCCCTTTGTGACTTTTTGCTTCCACTGTTGCCCTGCTCCAGCCAGTTCTCCATACAGCATCCTGGTGACCTTTGAAAATAAAGCTGACCTGACCTGGCCAGTCTCCTCCTCAGAACACTGCAGGGCTCTCCGTGTCTTTCAGGATGACAGCCAAAGTCCTCACCAGGATCCCCAAGGCCTGAGCCATCTGCCCTGCAGTCTCCCTGCTCTCAACCCTGCTCTTGACCTCCCATCGGCCCCTCCAGGCAGGCTGCCCCCTCCTCTTCCTGAAATGCATCAGCCCAGGCCCAGTTCGGGGCTTCCCCTCAGAGGTCCTTCTGCCCCATATCTCGGCCTGGCTCCCAGCCCTCACTTGATTTCCGTCTCTGCTCCAATGCTGCCTCATTAGAGAGATGGTCACATCAGTCTCTTCACCCGTCACTGCCTCTCCACCCCTGCACAGGGCATCCACGTGCATCATCCACGTGCATCACATAGGATGTAGTACACATTTGTCTGCTGCGGGCTCCTTCCCTAGAATGGAAATCCTAAGAAGGCACGAGCCTTGTTGATTTCATTCATTTCAGCGTTCCCAGAATGTAGAATACCAACGCCTAGCAGACACCCAGGAAAATAGGCATCAGATGAATGAATCAATGATAAAAAATTATATAAATACTTTAAACATTTTATCTTAAAACACACATATGGAAATTCACTTGCCAGTATTTTGAGCAGGGCCAAAGCCTTTCTTTGAGTGTGGTGCCTCCACTAGGCAGCTTGCCTGCTTTCTTGCTCAAATTCCACCTAGAAAGCATTCGCCACAATTTCAAATGTTAACGTCTTTTTTTCTTTTTTTTTTTTTTGATATGGAGTCTCACTCTGTTGACCAGGCTAGAGTGCAGTGGTGTGATCTTGGCTCACTGCAACTTCCACCTCCTGGGTTCAAGCAATTCTCCTGCCTCAGCCTCCTGAGTAGCTGGGACTGTAGGCACACACCACTACACCAGGCTAATTTTTGTATTTTTAGTAGAGACAGGGTTTCACTATGTCTCGAACTCCTGACCTTAGGTGATCTGCACACTTCAAGCTTCCAAAGTGCTGGGATTACAGGCGTGCACCACTGCCAAATGTTAATTTCTTTCTTTCTTTTTTTTTTGAGATGGAGTCTTGCTCTGTCACCCAGGCTGTAGTGCAGTGGCACGATCTTGGCTCACTGCAGCCTCCACCTCCCGGGTTCAAGCAATACTTTTGCCTCAGCCTCCCAAGCAGTTGGGATCACAGGTGCATGCCACCACGCCCGGCTAATTTTTGTATTTTTAGTAGAGATGGGGTTTCACCATATTGGCCAGACTGGTTTCAAACTCCTGACCTTGTGATCCGCCTGCCTCGGCCTCCAAGTGCTGGGATTACAGGCGTGAGCCACCGCGCCCGGCCCAAGTGTTAATTTCTTTAAAGAAGCAGCAAAAGATCTTAAAGACTCATGAAAAACAATTTCAGCACAGAGGCCTTCCTTATTTTTATTATATTCCCCTAATCTTCCCTACACTTAATTGAAAGCAAATGTTTAAGTTAACTTGCCCTTAGTGAGTCTTTCCAAATCATTCAACTTAGCCTTCAAGAAACAACTCTTTCTTTTTGTGCTCATTATATTGGTTTACATAATTTGCTTACATAGTCTGTAATTAAATTACTGAATCACAATAACATGTATTACAGGCGTAAGCTGATGTAGGGACAAACACCACTCAACTCAAAGGCATGTGGCTGAGCAGGAAAACTGCCCGTGGTCACTGGGCCATGGGGATCTGCTGGCACATTTGCTCCATGAGTCAGCTTGGAAGAGGTGAGATGACAGAGCTGGTTCTGTAGTATGCAAATCCTGGATACAGGCACACGCTTATTCTAATGCGGACTGGTATGCTGACCACAGAAGAGAATAGGAAAAGCAAAATTAGAGCACAAAATTTGACAAGGATCCAAACAAGAAATTTCCCTCAGCCTTTCCGAGCCAAGGAAATTTCCTTCATGAGAAGGAACTGAAGTAAATATAAGGAAGGAAGGAGCTGAAGTAAA
>NW_012106586.1:3847748-3853279 GCF_000951045.1 Mandrillus leucophaeus
GAGGAAGGAAGGAGCTGAAGTAATTATGAGGAAGGAAGAAACTGAAGTAAATATAAGGAAGGAAAGAACTGAAGTAAATATAAGAAAAGAAACTAAGGTAAACATAAGGAAGGAAGGTACTGAAGTAAATATAAGAGCCACAGTGAATGTTGGGTTTCTAGACATAGAATTGGCCTGTATCATTAGTAAGCTGAACTTGGTTTTCTTTCTTTTTTTTTTTGTTGCCCAGGCTGGAGTGCAGCGACATGATCTCGGCTCACTGCAGCCTCTGCTTCCTGGGTTCAAGCAGTTTTCCTGCCTCAGCCTCCCAAGTAGCTGAGATTACAGGCATGCACCACGACGCCTGGGTAATTTTTGTATTTTTAGTACAGATGGGGTTTCGCCATGTTGCCCAGGCTGGGCTGGAACTGCTGACCTCAGGTGATCCACCCACCTCATCCTCCCAAAGTGCTAGGATTACAGGTGTGAGCCACCGCACCTGGCCTGGTTTTCATTCTTCAGTAAGAAGGACTGTAATGTCATTCTCAATTCCTTTGTGGTCCTTTCAATCCTGCGTAAGTTAATACCTCCAGGTATTTTTACAAACAGGCTTCTGAACCCAAAGTGAGTCCTCACTTTTCGTTCTTGCTTTCCTGGCTTAGTAACTTTATCCAGCCCAGGTGTCACCATCATGGGTTCTTCTGTTCATTTGTCCATCAGGCTCCCTGGAGAACACTGGCCCAACTGTGGATCTCAACAACGCTTCCTCCTGTCTCTCAAGAAGACCCTCTTCTAAGGTCTTCACTGCTGGGGTCCTGACCTTCACACACACATTTGCCACAGGGAATTGTCATTGTCATCATCATCCTCCCTCCATCCCTCCCAGATGCACGGGCTCAGGAAGCCCGGCAGCTCCTCCCTGCTGCACCCTGGTCAGACAGGCAAGGGCAGGATCAGGTCGCAGGCGCTAAAGGCAAAGCCAGATGGTCATGATCCTGCAGGCATTTTAGTTACAGCTTTCAATGCCACAAATGCCCCCTGGAATGAAAAGGATGACGGTCAAGGCCAAGTCCCTTCCTCTTGGGCATGCACACGAACACTGTGACACCTGCCTTTCATCCAAGCCCAGCTAAGGCTCACAGCACCCCTCTTTCTGGCACACTAGCAAGTTTTGTAAAGATGCAGATTTGGGCGGGGCCTACTGTTGGGACTCACAGTATGGGATCCGTTTCTAAACGGCCTGATGATAGCAGTCTGCAAGGAGCAGAACCACAAAACCAAGAGTGAAGGAATCACAGGAGAGCGTCAATCACTCTAAGGGGGAAAAGGTTTTCCAGGCCTGAGAGTTGTGGCTGACTTGAATGAAGCTCCTGACACGACATGACATGACCATGGTGGACAGAAAGGGGGATGGACAGGGAGACCCGGAGCACATGGAAAGGGTTGTCCTAGCAGCAAACTCCGGACCTGCCCACGTGGACTCCGTTCACGGGTGAGAAGGGACCCCGTGGGAGCAAAGGAGCACCCAGCCTGCCTGAAGGGCACATCCCCTTTATGGGCCATCAAACCAGATGCCAGGTAACATGCAAACCATACAACCACTTCCTCTGCTCTGTCATTGTGATCATCTGTCTTCCTCTGGAGTCTGCTTAAAGGGAGAATATGCTGTTCAGGCCAATGCAAATACTTAGTCTGTGGGACAGCTATATTTTTCATGCTAAATTACCAAGATGACACTGACTCTCAGCAGGAACCACCCCGAGGGCTCTGACGAGATGCTTTCTGGACTAGGCAGTGCGAGAGCCGGACCCCAGACCTTTGTAACCCCCACCCCCAGGGTAAATACCTCTTCATGAAGACTTCGTGAAGGCCGGCCAGCCAGTCCCAGCTGAGGATCCGCGGCAGGGCTGCTCAGCCCTGGCTGTGCACAACATCCGTGCGTAAGAGGATGTGGACACCCAGCCTCACCCCAGGCCAGTTAAAATTGGAATCTTTAAGAAGTGAGGCCGGAACAATGGCTTTTCTTAAAAGCTTCCCAGGAGATTCTAGTGAGTAGCAAAAGTCGAGAACCATGGGCTTAGTGTACCTAACTCACCGAGCCCTCAGATGCTGAAACCTGTGTGAACGGTCTTCGGTTTTGTATTCGGCTAAGCACTTGTAACATTATTAGTTACCATATACTGAGGGCCTAATACGTGCTAAGCACTGTTATATACTTCCACATTCAGTATGCGGAGACATAAAAACAACCCTGGACAGTGGCTATTGTTACCCCATTTCAAAATGTTTTATTATAAGAAAACAGGCTCAGAAAGATTAACTTGAAACAAAATTTGCACGGCTGATTAAGCAGAGAAATTAGTATGTAAATTCAGCCTCTGATTCCAAAAGTCTAAGCTTTTCCATTATGCGTGTTGTTGCCTTTTAGCCTTTAATAACTGCAGAAACTGTGAGTGAGGTGTCGGGATCAGTACTACGTCTTGCTAAACTTCCATCCGTAGGAAATCCGGGTCGCGAAGCTGCTCCTCCAGAGGCTATCAGCGCCCAGACACCTGCCTGCGCTCAAGAGGTCCGATTATTTATTATCGTAATCTAATTTTGTAGAACACCAAACTAGAGAATAATTTTGGGCTAAATTGCATGTGTGTTTTAATCAAGAGGCTGACATTATTGATTATGTAATAACCCATTCTCTCTGTTTATTTTCATCCTTAAGAAGACAATAACTTCTTCATTAAACTCACTCTGACCCTGATTTTGGAGACTTATTGCTATGCCTGAATCCAACAAGACTCATGCATAGAAAAGAGGAATTAGATGCATAAAGTACTGAGAGAGAGAGAGAGAGAGAGAGAGCCTCTAATTGCAAAAGTAACTCCTGAGGTACAAAGAATCCATGGCATCACCCCGAAAGCACTTGTGGGGAGAGGCCTCCCTTCTCCTCCCTTCACCCCCAAGTGGATGACCCTGTGACTGAGTCATTAGAGGGCTGGCCAAGTGAGCTACTGGTTCCATCACTGCTGGAGACTGAAGAGCTTGGCTGAATTATCCAGACACGCCTCGTGTGGAACCCTGCGAAAGTCCTACATTGCTTATGAAGTTAGTATCCTACTATAAACTGCAGAAGGCACCCTCAGCAGTCAATGATGAACAGTGTTGAGGGAAGGTGTCATCTGTCGGATCAGTGCAATGAGAGTCCTGATAAAAACACAGATGGACATTTTCCTCAGCTTTACAAATCATCTGTCCACTTCGGTGCTCTTGGGGTTCTCCTAGACTGAAATGCTATTCCCTAGGAGCAACTGAGAAATCCAATGTTCAGCACTGTTTTTCAAGCATCACAGGAGGTTCATAAAGATGTGTTGAACTAAGGAGATGGGGGAAGGAAGTGCTATAACCCCAGCACCTCGGTAGGGACTTTTTATACCGTCAGTGCATTCATCTCATGTAAATCTCACAATTCCCAAACGAGGAAATTGAGCTCCAGAGAGTACACAGCTAGTAAGTGATGTGGCCGATTTTCAGTTCAGCTCTAACCTCAGCCTCATATGGTTTCTCTGTACCACTTAAGAATATCCCAAGAGAGGACCTCTTGTCTCTCCATAATGACAGGCCCAACCTTCGACCACCCCTCTCCCTGTGTAAGGTCTTGGGTTTGGCCCCTCTAGAGTCAATTTGACATTCAGCAAAGATCCGTTCTGTCATAGGGCACTGTGCCACATATCTCCGGGGCTGCCAGAGATATGCCCCAGTGTGGCCCCACCCTCAAGAAGGCGGAGCTCCACAGAGCAGCCCGGCTAGCCAAGCGCCAAGCCCAGCAGGTCATGGGAGAGGGAAGAAAGCAACAGCTGCATCTCTGGCATGCCAGAGACGCCTCGAAGTATGCATAGAACCCTAATTCATGGGAACGAGGGCAGGGAAATGGCACGCTCTAAGGCCAGGCAAGCAGAAGAGCTTGGGCAGTCTGTGCAGGCTCTGCACGCCAAGCCTGGGTTCTCCTGGGTCCAGTCCTAGCTTCACTACTTTGTTAGCAGAGGGACTCTGCCAACGAGTAAGTTAACCCCTCCACACCTTATGGCCTCACCCATGAAATGAGAACCGATTCTGTCTAACTGCAAGGTGCAGGCCCTTTACCCTATACCGCTTATGAAAGCCTGGAGTTAAGGTGTTCCCACGAGAGCACGCACTATTGTTGTGAGGGTAAGACCAGATCATTCACGTTTAGTGACGAACCTCATTCCTGGCACACAGAAAGCTCTCCATCAATATGCTATTATTTTGATTATTTGGGGGTACATCAAGCAGTCCAATTTGACCAGAAGGTAGAACACACGTAGAAGTAACTTCGCATCCCTAGCACGTAGCATGTCACTTAGTGCATGTTGAGCGCGCACTGTAACACAGTCCCTTAACCTCTGGAGGAAGGGTTAAGTGAGACGATGCACTCGAAAGCATCTGGCATGATGCCTGGCACGTGGTGGGTGGTCAGTAAATGCTCTGTGAATCTGAGTTCCTCCAGGGTCAACCCCAGGCCTTCTAGTCTTTTGGAAGCAAAACGGTACAAGTTTAGTGTTTCCAAACTGGAATCTAACAAACATGTATGTTCCCTGGGATGCTATTTGTGTTCCATAACGACAACAACAACAACAACAACAACAAATCAGTGCCGAAGTATACTCGCTTCTGAAACGCAATATCAGTAATCCAAGAAAACACTCAACATGCCTACATAGTCATCCTTATTACTTTTCAATAAGATGTAGTTAAGACATGAAAGATCACAGTGGATCAAATAGTATGGTCCCAAGAACAGGACCAGACAGACCATTAAAACTGAAGAGAGGGCCGGGCGCGGTAGCTCACGCTTGTAATCCCAGCACCTTGGGAGGCCGAGGCGGGTAGATCAGCTGAGGTTGGGAGTTCGAGACCAGCCTGACCAACAGGGAGAAACCCTGTCTCTACTAAAAAAAATACAAAATTAGCCGGGCATGGTAGTGCATGCCTGCAATCTCCACTACTCAGGAGGCTGAGGCAGGAGAATCACTTGAACTCGGGAGGTGAAGGTTCCGGTGAGCTGAGATCGCGCCATTGCACTCCAGCCTGAGCAACAAGAGCGAAACACCATCTAAAACAAACAAACAAACAAACAAACAAACAAACAAACTGAAGAGAGAGCCCGGTCGTTACAAGTGCATACGGGATTTCAGTACATGACAGAGATGGCATTTCACACCCATGGGGGGGAGGTTTTATTTGATGAATGACATTGGAACAACTGGCTAGCTGTTTGATTTCCTCTTTCACTCCTTTCATCAAATTTTCTGTGGTGTCCACACAAAACAGATGTAATAATTTTTAAGTCACTTAAAAAACAAACTCACCCAATGACTATTCAATTTTGCATTCGAGAAAAACTCGCGATGTTGAAGGCGCAGAAGCAAAGCGCTCGTGTTTGGGATTCCCAGTGAAGCGGTCCCCGCCGCATTCTCCGCCTCCAACTCATTCCCACCTCAGGGCTTCTCCACCTCCAACTCATTCCCACCTCAGGGCTT
>NW_012106586.1:3853849-3868127 GCF_000951045.1 Mandrillus leucophaeus
AAAGTCTCCTCTGTTGCCCAGGCTGGAGTGCAGTGGTGCTATCTCGGCTCACTGCAACCTCCGCCTCCCGGGTTCAAGCAATTCTCCTGCTTCAGCCTCCAGAGTAGCTGGGATTACAGGCGCCCACCACCATGCCTGGCTAATTTTTGTATTTTTCATAGAGACGGCGTTTCACTGTGTTGTCCAGGCTGGTCTCAAACTCCTGACCTCGTGAGCTGCCCACCTCAGCCTCCCAAAGTGCTGGGATTACAAGCGTGAGCCACCGCACCCAGCCTTTTATATCTTAAGTTAAAAAAATTTTACTGGAGCACTGCATCCATGTCTCTTTGGTAATGCACTGATTTGTAACTTCAGCAACTAATACGTTGGCTGATTCTATTTAATACTTTGACACCAAAAGATGACCGATACTGCTTCCAAACCACACTTTCTTTACTGACTCTCATGCATCCCTAACCTGCTGGTCCCACATTCAGGAGCTTATGGTGAAAGCCACAGGCAAGGGCTTTCTGTCTAGAACTCAGAGTTCTGTCTAGAAAAGTTGCAGTGCTCACTTGTGCATGCGTGCACGTATGTGTGTGTGTGTGTGTTGCTTACTACACCCTTTCCCTGCTTCTATTTTCTGTGCCCATTGCAGCATCAGACCCAGAGACACTTACCTGCAGGTAGAATAATGGCATGTGACCGTGAAACATCCTTACACAATATGACCAAGGCCAGCATCTAAACCTGCTCCCAACATCTTTGACTGGTGGCACCTCCAGAGCCTGGAATCCCTTCCCCAGTGTTTACTTCTTTCCTCAGTGCATTCTGTCCTGGCCTCTTCTGTAACAGATATGCCCGAAAAGCTTTTACTAAATAAATATCCTCACGTGCTCTTTAGATGACAGGTCTCCTCCACGAGGTCAACTAGAGAAGAAATGTGGCACTGAGTGTGGCAGCAGCAATCTTTCTTCCAGGCCACTTGTTCTTGCAGTGACCCTGACATCCCTTCCACCATGTCATGGCATTACTTGTCCACTTCCCTTGGGTCTGGGCAGAACTTTGGGGCTGCCTTGACCACCCTACTGTGACAGATGTAATGCTCTGTGACTTCAGAGGGGAGATCGTAAAAGTGCCTTGCATTTCTGCCTTGCTCGTGCAGGATTCCAGCCGCCATACTGTGAGGAAGCCCAAGTTATCCCGTGTGGACAGATCACATGGAGAGGTATGTGTGAGACCTCAGGTATAGGTAGTCTAGCCAACAACTCAGACGAGATCCCAGTTGACAGTCCACATCAACCTTCAGATGACCTGGACCCTAGCTATCAGCTGTTCCCAACCTTCGAGTCTTCTTACTCAGGGCCATGGATACTGGGGAGCAGAGACAAGCTGTTCCTGCTGTGTCTTGAACCAGAAAATTTACGAACATAGTAAAATGGTTATACACCATTAAATTTCAGTTTTTTAGGCAGCAATATTATATGGAAAAATGATTTCTGTTCACAATCCCAGTACCTAATTTCAAGATGCAGTCTAGATGTCCTATGAATCATCATGCTTTAATTTTTTTCTTTTAAATATTTATTTTTATTTTTCCATAAGTTATTGGGGTACAGGTGGTATTTGATTACATGAGTAAGTTCTTTAGTGGTGATTTGTGAGATTTTGGTGCACCCATCACCTGAGCAGTATACACTGCACTGTATTTGTAGTCTTTTATCCCTTGCCTCCCTCTCACCCTTCCCCCAAAGTCCCTATAGTCCATTGTGTCCTTCTTATGCCTTTGCGTCCTCATAGCTTAGCTCCCACATATCAGTGAGAACATAGGACATTTGGTTTTCCATTCCTGAGTTACTTCACTTAGAGTAATAGTCTCCAGTCTCATCCAGGTCACTGCAGATGCTGTTAATTCATTCCTTTTTATGGCTAAGTAGTATTCCATCTCATATATATATATGTATAAACTGTGGTATATGTATATATATGTACACACACACATACCTGTCTCTTATACACATCTAGATGTGTATAAGAGACAGGTAGTATTCCATCTCATATATATATATGTGTATATATATGGATATATATGTGTATATATATGGATATATATGGATATATATATGGATATATATGGATGAGATTGGAGACTATTATTCTAAGTGAAGTAACTCAGGAATGGAAAACCAAATGTTCTATGTTCTCACTGATATGTGGGAGCTAAGCTATGAGGACACAAAGGCATAAGAATGACACAATGGACTTTGGGGACTTGTGGAGAAGAGTGGGAGGCGAGTGAGGGATAAAAGACTACAAATATGGTGCAGTGTATACTGCACGGGTGATGGGTACACACACACACACACACACATATATATCTATCATATATATATATGGATGTATATGGAATAAGCCATAGCCTATGGCTATGGTTTATACATTTTTCCCTTCCAAAATTCAGGTTGCAAGTTAACCCCCAATGTGGTAGTATTGAGAGGTGGGGCCTTTTAAGAGGTGATCAGACCATGAGAGCTCTGCCCTCATGAAAGGGTTAATCCATTCATGGGTTAATGGGTTACCACAGGAGTGGGACTGGTGGCTTGATAAGAAGAGGAAGAGCGACTTGAGCTAGGATGTGAGCACGCACAGCCCCCACCAAGTAAGTGCCCCTCACCAGGTGGTGCCCTCTACCGCCTCAGGACCTCAGAGTCCCTGCCAGCAAGAAGATTCTCACCAGAGGTACCCCCTTGACCTTGGAGTTCCCAGCCTCCAGACCCGCAAGAAACAAATTTCATTTCTTACAAATTACCCCTTTCAGGCATTATCAGGAATAGAAAATGGACTCATACGTCCACCAAATAAACATCCAATGTATGGAAAATTATACACCCATTAAGATGGATTCTAATGACACGGGGATATAGTCATGCATTTACTTAATGTATTCTCCTCGAGCAACACTCTATGTATGAGGAAAAGAAGCACAGTGGCTTTGGGAGTCAGAGGGCTTCCTGGGGCTGATTAGGAGGGAGTGGCTCACTGCTACGTGGCTGGAACACACAGGACGGATGGGAGGAATGCAAGTAAGAAGTCTTGCATTTCCTCCACTCAAAAGTGGTTTTTAAAAGGCAGCAAATTTAGAAAATCTGAAAAAGAAAAAAAAAAGTGATTAGGAGGAAACCTCATCACCTCATCATCAACCAGCAAGAATCCGCAGAGATAATGTGTGCAGAAGAAGGAGGTGCTGACACTGGGGCCAGACTTCCCCAGAGTGGGATGGGTTTGAGCCCTTTCTATGCACATGTCACAGGGCCTGGTGCTTTCATCAGGACAGAGGGCTGGGGACACCCAGACACACACACACTCGAGGGAAATTTACCAACATGTCAGCACTGGCTGTCTGAGTTGTGTTAATTACAGTTGCATTTTTTTTTCTTTGTATCTTGTGTGTTCTAAATTATCTCTAATGAGATGTTTCTGCCACACCAGGGAGAAAAAGCAGTAACAGGGACTGTAAAATAAAATTTAAATACCAGACCCTACAAACATGGCATGTGCAAAGGGCTGCATCTCCCTGCCTTCCCTGCCTTCACTTGCTTCCTCCTCACCTCCCCAGGCAGCTCCTGGAAGGAGTGGTCAGCCCAGCCCCCCATTTCCTCTTGCCCACACAGTCACATCTCTGCCATCTAGCTTGCACTTCGCACCCCCACCCCCACATCAACTGTGACCTCATCGTCAAATCCAAGGGACATGTTTTTATCGTTACCGTGCGTGGCTGTCCAGCATCTAACCCTGTGGGCTGCTCTCTCTTCCAGGTCTCTCCCTGCTGCCTTTCCTGTCTGCCTTGTGGGTTTCCTACTTGCACCTCCTCCGTGTTCCCCAGAACACCATCAGGGTCCCCTTAATCTACACACACTTCCTCTTCTAAATTAATGGTTTCAAATAGCAATGCTACACTGATGACTCCCAAGCCTATGGGTAGCGCTGCCTTCCCTGAGTTCTTGCTCCACATGTCTACCTACCTGCTGGGCATCTCCAGCAGGAGGTAAGCTGAAGCTTGAGACATAAGCTGAACCCTGAAGGATGGCTGCGTTTTGAAACGAAGACGTTGGGGTGGGGTGGGAGTGCTCCAGGCAGGAGAAATGACCCGCGCACATGTTTAGTGGGGAGAGGGCTCACGCACATTGCCTTCCAGGGACTCTACCCAGCAGGAGCTCAGCAAGTTCAAGATCGAACATTACCATTCCCCAACAGGAATTCATCCTCCCCTGTTCTCTAAGCGCAGGTGCTATTAACCAGTCACCCAAGCCAGAAATGAGGAAGTCCAGTTACCCACTCGTGCATGTCTTCATTTGCTGTTCCTTAGACACATGCAGACAGGATGCACACATCGCTTACAGCCCTGCCCTCACAATGTGGAATCCACTGAGGTAGGGAGGCTGTCTGCTGGTGGTGGTGTGGGGCCGTGAGCTGGCAGCCGGGTCAGCAGGCAGTCACATCTCAGAGTGGAGGTGCTGTGACGGAGGAAGAGATGGGGCCAAGGAAGCACTCAGGAGGGAATCAGGAAAGACTTCCTGAGGTGGCGACATAAGCTGAAACCTGAAGGATGGCTGGGTTTTTTCTTTTCTTTTCTTTTTTTTGAGACGGAGTCTCGCTCTGTGGCCCAGGCTGGAGTGCAGTGGCCGGATCTCGGCTCACTGTAAGCTCCGCCTCCCGGGTTCACTCCATTCTCCCGCCTCAGCCTCCCGAGTAGCTGGGACTACAGGCGTCGCCACCACGCCCGGCTAATTTTTTGTATTTTTAGTAGAAACGGGGTTTCACCATGTTAGCAAGGATGGTCTCGATCTCCTGACCTTGTGATCCGCCCGTCTCGGCCTCCCAAAGTGCTGGGATTACAGGCGTGAGCCACCGCGCCCGGCCCTGGGTTTTCAAAGTAAGAAGCTGGGGTGGGGTGGGAGTGTTCCAGGCGGGAGAAATGGCACGTGCACACGGTTTAGCGCGGAAAGGGCTCAGGCACAGTGCATTCCAGGGACTGAGTCTGGGACGCCCAGATTGTGGAGAAGGTGAGGGTGTGTGTGTGAGAGATGAGAGACGGAGAAACAGAGTGACAGAGGTGTTTAGGAACTGAGCTCTCGGGGACCTGGTTAAAGAAAATGGATTTTGCCTAGAGGAACATGGAGTCACTGTAGTGTCTTAAGCCAGAGAGTTCTTTCAGCATCTACTCACTAAATGTGAACACTTTAAAAAGAGCCCTCAAACTTCACTGTGAGAATGTGTTTGCATAGGCCAAGCCTGCAGGCAGAAAGGCTGAGCAGGAGGCCCAGGTGACTAGCCTCGCCCAAGCAATGGATGAGAGGTAAAACAGGTTCAGGAGAGTTTGCAGAGCCAGTCCTACTAACAGAACTTGCTGAATGTCTGAATGTCTGTGCAGGAGGAAGATGAAGGACTGGAGGAAGCTTTCCAGCCAATGGCAAGTGCACATGGGTGGACGATGGTACCATGCAGGGTGAGGGAAGCTGCAGGAAGGTCAGTGTTGGGGCAGGAAGTGGGTAGAGCAAGTTGGGTCTGGGTGTCTGTGTCATAACTGGGTAAAACTGCGCAGGGGACACAGCTGGAGATACAGGCCTGGGACCTGGGAGATCTGGGCTAGAAATAAAGGTTTGGTAGGCACTGTCATTCGATGATAACTGAAGCCATGGGAGTGGACAAGCTTGTTTCAGAAGAGTCTAAAGACAGCAAACTGCCTAGAACAGAGCCCTGCAGAACATCAACTTTTGTGCTAAGAGCAGACTCCCTCCTGCTTACTTCCATGGCAAACTCTCTACCATGCCCTAGATTGCCCTCAGTACCTGGAGTCCCAAACCTCCATCCCCAGTGCCTTCACCTTGTCCAGGCTCCTGTCCCTTCTCAATGGGATTCCTACTACCTTCTCAGGGGTCTTCCTCTTCCAGTCGGGCTCTCCTCTCCAATCTACCTCCTCTGCTGCCACTGAAATGACCTTACCAAAATGTCATTCTGAGAAATCAGTCATTAACATTCCTCAAAAGTACCCTATGTCCATTTTAGGAAAATCCAGACTCCTTACCTGGATAAAAAGGGCCCTTGGGGATTAGAATCCTCCTTTTCTCGCCTCATGTTGCCTAGTGTACTGTAGCCACACGAAACCTGTACTCCCCGGATGTGTGATGCTTCTGTGTGCCACCATGCCTTCTCGTGGAGTTTTCTAGAAGCTCTGAATGCTGCCCGCCTCCACCCTCTCTTTGAACTAAATAACCTTGACTTCTTGGAAGCTCAGTTCACGTGCTATTCCCCTTGAGGCCTTTTCCGCCCAGCAATCTGATTTAGATGCATTTTCCTGGTGTTCCTGCATCTTTTTTTTTTTTTTTTGAAACGGAGTCTTGCTCTGTCGCCCAGGCTGGATGCATCATCTTATTTATGCTCCCATTATGGCTCTCAACAATCTGTATCCCTGCAACTCATTACTGATTTGTTTCCTTCACCAAATTGCACATAACAAAATCTCACTCAACTTTCTTGATAACTGAATGCAGTAGGCACTCAATAAATACCTGCTGAATAAACAGATAATTACTAACATTTACAGAGCACTTTCAATTAAATGCTCACTCACGGAATCCTAACACTGAGCTAAGCAAGCATCCATAACGCCGTTTCATAGATAAGGACACTGAGGCGCGGGTGCCCAGGACAACACCCGGAGTGGGGCTGGGGCGTGAGGGTGGCCTGCCTCTAGAACCTGCACTCTTAACCACAGCAGGCTGCCTCTGGTAACTCCTTTCTCTGAACCCAAAGGACATTTTACAGATTTTGTCAGCCTTTAACAACAAAAACTCCTCTTCTGCATTGGAAAGCTCCATGAGAATGGAAATTGCCTTAGGCATCTTTACATTGCTTGCAACAACAGATACGATGCTCTTCACATAACACATGTTCAATAAATATCTGGGAAATTACAGTTGGGTTTTAGCATGTTTCTAGATGACACTATTTGGGGAACTATTGCCATGAACTATGTGATGTTAAGTTTCTCAGTTGAGTTTCACATCTTACAAGATGGTGTTATTACTTCAGCCATTTTACAAATGGGAAACGTGGGCTTGGGAGGGCTATGCAGCTTGTTCAAGGTCATGAGGCTGTGAAGAGCTGGCTCACTGCCGACTTAAAATGTGTATGCTTAGCTTAACATACAAAGGAGAAGGCATGGCCCGGCACAGTGGCTCACACCTGTAATCCCAGTGCTTTGGGAGGCTGAGGCCGAAGGATCACTTGAGGCCAGGAGTTTGAGACCCGTTGGGGCAACATAGCAAGACCTCATCTCTACAAAAAAATTTAAAAATTAGCCGGGCATCATGGCATGTCTGTAGTTCCAGCTACTCAGGAGGCTAAGAGGCAGGACGATCACTTGAGCTTAGGAATTTGAGCTTGCAGTGAACCATGATCACACCACTGCACTGCAGCCTGGGAGACAGAGCAAGTCCCTGTCTCTAAGGAAAAAAAAAAAAATGAAATCCAATATAACAAAGGGGATGGCAATAAACATGATGAGCCAGGCACGCCAGCTCACGCCTGTAATCCCAGCACTTTGGGAGGCCGAGCGGGCGGATTGCTGAGCCTGGGAGTTCAAGACCAACCTGGGCAACAAAGTGAGACCCTGTCTCTACAAAAAAATAACATAATTAACCGGGTATGGTGGCAGGTGCCTGTAGCCCTAGCTACTCAGGACGCTAAGGTGGGAGAATTGCTTGAGCCCTGAAGGTCAAGGCTGCAATGAGCCATGATTGTGCCATTGCAGTCCAGCCTGGGCGACAGAGTGACACTCTGCCTCAAAAACACAACAGCAATAATAATAACAATAATAATACAAACACCTTATGGTCAACAAGTGATTACCAGTCCAGATCTAGATTGGTGCTGGGAAGAATGCCAACAGACCTGTGTCAGAGAAAGTGACACTGCCACAGATAACTCTGATGACAGAATTCCCTTAGAGAGCCTGGTAGCAAACCTAACCCCAAGGGGCTATCACACCAGACGAGGCTGAAAGGCTGCACTCGAGTCATCCTACCTCCTGTTTGCCTGAAACATCTGCATCTATCACAGATAGCGACATCCAGGTCCTGCGTCAATTCCATTTGCGATTAGGCTGGCTTTTACCTATCTAGCAGTCAGTTCACTTCACAAAACTCTCCAGACGTGCAAATTGCCCAGCAAATGCATTTTTTTCTTCTTGTCCTTACCCTTTCAAGGGTCTTTAAGATGCGTCTTTCCACAGGTGAAAAGGAAATGGTTTATGCTAGATCAAATGATACAGACGCAACTAGTTTCTAGCAGAAACTTTCAGTAGCCACCCACTAGCACTCTTCAACGTGAGGCTGTTAGTTTGGTTTTTACCCGTGTCCCCAGGTATCAAATGCCTCAGAATCACTGTAGACTTTATAACACAGTTTGTGAGCACACCAAAAACAGTCTAATTAAGAATCCTAATAGCCATTTCAACTCAACCTAATCGCAAATCCTCACAACTAAGTTTTGCACATGTGGGATGTGGGACAGGTTAACAGGTATACCCTGGGTATGGGAATTCCAATGATTCTCATTCCATTACAGCTCCCAAAACTGCTAGGCAAGGTCAGTTTATTAAAAGCGAATGCTGGTGAGCTGTGGTACATCCATACCATGAAACACTCATGCCCCCACAGCTGGTTCTCTTCCTGGAATCTCAGCAAAAGCCTTTTCCATCTACCTAGCTGTGCAAGCTAGGGAAGCCTAGGGATCCTCCCCTAGGATTCCCTCCCATGGCTAAGGCTTGTCACCTTCCAAACCCTGCTCCACACCCAGGCGTATCTTACACAAAGACACATCTCCCCACCCCTGCACACTGTGGTACAGGATCCTAAACCTCATCTCGATTTGTAACGTCACATGCAGTAAGGTAAATTAATGTAATTTCAAATCCATTCTAATCAATAGTTTAACATGTAGTAAGATACAGAGTATAAATAAAGTGCAGAAATCCAGACACTACGATGTCCCTACTTTGTGTTCATGATTAGGAATGTTTTTGCAGAAAATTAAAAAACATATCTGTTCAACAAACCAATTTAATCAAAATGCAACAACTGATGATTTAGGGAATGATAAACATATGTAATGTTGGGAAAATAAGTCAGATGCTTACCTGTAGCTGTTTTCTGAGGCTTCCATTACATCTAATGGAATAATAATCTATTATATCTAATGGAATAAAAATCTATTCCATTGACATGGAATTTTATGTCTACTTTCCTCACCATTCTATCATTTTTTCTTCTTAAATGTAAAACTTCAATAGGTTATAAATAACTAGCATCCAGTAAAAGTCCACTCACAAATATATTCATTTTTGTAGCCTAAGAATATTGTTTGGAAAATGGTTTCTAACTGAAGAAAAAAGCTACCAGGAAAAAAAAAAAAAAAGTTCCAGCACCTAGTTTAAAAACAACACAATCATTGCATTTGTCATCTCAAACTGTGCAGACAGTATATTACTGTCTCGTTTCTGGGCCTGACAATGGACTTTGTAATGATATGGCGAATACAGTGGTATGAAAATTAGATTTTATTCTCTGTAATCTTGCTTACGAATCACCCAATGTGCACTTCAAGGATTGATGGGGAGAGGATTAAAGACAGCACAGTCATGCAAGGTGAATAGACCATCTCAGTCACTTTTTAATGTAAGTCTTCTATCAAGCTGGTCACGATTCAGAGGTTCCTCAATCTAAAGAACCTGAATCTTCGAAGGAAGGTGTTTTGAGAGATGGTGGGAAGTGTTTTATTAATGCAGCATAGACTTACCCAACACCAATAATGTCACTTTGATACCACCCCACCTGCTCAAACTGAAGTTGATATAAACTTGACTGCCACTCTAAAATCTTCAGGCTGGTGTTCTGTTCAACCCACCTCTGTTCTAGTCAGGAACTGGTGATGGGATGCTTCCCGTCCTAACGACCAATAGCAATGTAAATTCTCCCTAAGGTGTGTTACAGCACTCTAGGTCCAGCTATTTTAAAGGACAAAGGACAGCGTGATGCAGAACTAAATGTGAGCCCTGGAATAGAAAATATGGGCCCAGGCCAGGCACGGTGGCTCACGCCTGTAATCCCAGCATTTTGGGAGGCCCAGGCGGGTGGATCATGTGGTCAGGAGTTCAAGACCAACCTGGCCAACATGGCAAAACCCCATCTCTACTAAAAACACAAAAATGAGCCAGGGGCCTGTAATCCCAGCTACTGGGGAGGCTGAGGCAGGAGAATTGCTTGAACCCGGCAGGCAGAGGTTGCAGTGAGCCAAGATCGTGCCACTGTATTCCAACCTGGGTGACACAGAGCAAGACTCCGTCTCGGGGAAAAAAAAAAAAAAAAAAAAAAAAAATATAAAAAAAATATATATATATATATATATATATATGCCCAGACACCAGCTTGGCCATTTACCAGTGACCTTGGGTAAGTCCCCCAGTCTTGGTTGCCTCAACTGGGAAGAAGCTTAAGGTTATCCTGCACAACGCTCTAGCCCAGGGGTGTCCAATATTTTGGTATCCCTGGGCCACACTGGAAGGATTGTCTTAGGTCACACATAAAATACACTAACGATAGCTGATGAGCTAAAATTTTTTTAAAAAGTTCATGTATAAATCTCATGTTTTCAGAAAGTTGACGAATTTGTGTTGGGCCACATGCTGCCTGCAGTCCATGGGCTGTGGGTTAGACAAGTTTGTTCCAGCCAGTGTTAAGAACCCCACCTACGAACAGCCTAATGAGGTATGTTTGATACTTTATTTCTTAGTATGTCAGTTCCTCTCCCTGCTGAACAACCAGAAAGCTCTTCCTTGTACTCAGGATGTGGCTCTCTGTCCTTTTCAATGCAGTGCCAATTCAACCCTAGAAGCAAAAGATCCCCCAGACAGCAGCCCTTCAAACACTGTATGAGAAAGCAAGTGCAACCAACCGTGTAAGTTTTCCCTGAGCAATCCTGAAATGATTTGGTTTTCTGACAACTCTCCCCATGTCAGATCAACTCTGGCTTGGCAGAGACCTTACAGAAACACGCTAGAGAACTCCAGACGAACTGCATCCCAGGGAGTTCTAATCACCCAAACCCAGCTGGTCAGAATCACTGGGGAACTTCTGAAAACTAGTTTTCTCATCTGCAGTGGATTAAAATCTTCAGGGATCGATCTCAGGAATCAAAACATTCTACTAATCATCCAGATTTGATCAAATCAGTATAGCGGAACTACTTAAGACAGTTTGGCTAATGGAAAACAAGCAGGAGGTATGAGCTTTTCTCAGTTATGTTTTACATCACAGTTTAATTATATGGCAAATTGTCGAGAACAGGTTTTTGTTTTTGGAAATAGGGTCTCACTCTGTAGCCCAAGCTGGGTTGCATTGGTGTGATCACAGCTCACTACAGTCTCAACCTCCTGGGCTCAAGTCTCCAAGTAGCTGAGACTACAGGCGCACACCACCATGCCTGGCTACTTTTTTGTATTTTTGTAAAGAATACAAAATACAATTTTATGTCGCCCAGGCTGGTTTCGAACTCCTGGGCTTAAGCAATCCTCTTGCCTTGGCCTCCCAAAATGCTGGGAATACAGGCATGGGCCACCACGCCTGGCCAGAATAGGTGATTTTTAAAGGATCCAGTTATTTAGATGCGTTATAACAGATGTACATGATATAAAATAGAGTAAAATCTTTTTCTCAGGAGTCGGTGCTCTACAGTGGCTGCCTGAGTGAGAATTCCTCAAGAGTAATTTAGGGCCTTTCCTTAGGGAAAGGAAAGGGGAAAAATTAATTTGATGCCGTCTTAGAAATTCTATTACCCAACAGTATCATAAGTTAATCTTCTTAAATTCCTATTATACCTAGTATTTCCAGTCCCCTTTGACTGTTTTTGACTTCCAGATTCCCATTTTGGGCCTGGCCATCTGACTGCACCCCTGCGATTTCACCAGTGCTTTCCTGCCCTGCATTCCTCTACCTACCCTGCAGAGTTGTATAAATGTCCATTTATACAGCTGATTTTCCTCGGTTTCCTTTGATTTATTCTCAGATGACAAATTCCTCAGGGGCAAAAACTAGGCCTTCAAGTTTCTTACGAATGACTTACAGTAAGGATGTAAGTACTGGTTATTGGTAAAAATCTTTTGATAGTCTCAAACTCTTTCAAAACGTTGAAGAGGGTGGAACATTTCCTAACTCATTCTATGACACCAGCATTACCCAGACACCAAAGCCGGGCGAAGACACTACAAGAAATAAAAATTACAGACCAAAGTCTCTGATCAATATTGATGGGAAAATTGTCAACAAAACACTAGCAAGCTGAATTCAGGAGCATACCGAAAGTATTATGCACAATAACCAAATGGATTTATCCCTGGAATACAAGGATAGTTTCACATATGAGAAACAGCATAATATAAGAAAACACGTGATCATTTCAGTTGATACAGAAAATTTGACAAAATTCAATACCCTTGATTTAAAAAAAGCCACACCCAAATTGAAATAGAAACATGATAAAGGCCATGTATTAAACACCCACAGACAGTCTGTACTATAGTAAAAGACTAAAAGCTTCTTCTCTAAAAGTACAAGACAAGAATGCCTACTTCCACCACTTCTATTCAGTGTAATATTGAAAGTTCTCGCTAGAGCAATTAGGCAAAACAGTAAAAGTCATCCAAATTTGAAAACAGGCCAGGCGCGATGGCTCACGTCTGCAATCCCAGCACTTTGGGAGGCTAAGGCAGGTGGATCACCTGAGGTCAGGAGTTTGAGACCAGCCTGACCAACATGGTGAAACCCCATCTCTACTAAAAATTGCTTGAACCTGGGAGGTGAAGGTTGCAGCGAGCTGAGATCATGCCACTGCACTCCAGCCTGGGCAACAGAGTGAGACTCCACCTCAAAAAACAAAAATAAATAAAATAAAATAAAAATTTTTGAAAACAAAGAAGAATTATGTTAGCAAATGGCATGATCTTATACGTAGAAAACCTTAAAGATTCCACAGCAAAAAAAAAACTAATAAAGCTAATTATTCAGCAAAGTTGCAGGACACAAAACCAACAAGCAAGTATCAGTTGCATTTCTATATACAATGAACTATCCTAAAAGGAAATTAAGAAAATAATCCCATTTATAATAGATCAATAATAAAATACTCAACAGACCTGTACAATAAAAACAACAAAACATTGTTCAAAGAACTTAAAGACCTAAATAAATGGAAAGACACCAGTGTTCACAGATTAGACTTAAAATTGTTAAGTCAATTTAATCTTCCTATCAAGTACCTGGGATTATAGGCATAGAATTTAATCTATTGTCAAACACTACCCAAAGCAATCTAAAGATTAAATGTAATCTTTGAAAATCCCATTGACAATTTTTGCATAAACAGAAAAACCTAAGATTCGCATGAAACTTCGAGGGGCCTTAAGTAGCGAAAATGATCTTGAAAAAGAACAAAGTTGGAAGACTCATACTTCCTTACTTCAGAACTTACTACAAAGCTACATTAATCAAAATAGTGTGGTACTGGCTGAGGTCAGATAAACAGACAAATGGGAAAAAAGAGAGTCCTGAAATAAACCCTAGCATACATGGCCAACTGATTTTGGCACCTCATTCATTGGGAAAAGGAGTCTTTTCAGTAAGTGGTGCTGGGAACAGCGGGTACCGACATGCAAAAGAATGAAATTGACCCTTACATCACATACTAAAATACTAAAATTAACTCAAAATGGATCAAAGACCTAAATGTAAGAGCTAAAATAATACTCTTAGAAGAAAACACAGGGAAAAAGTTTCATGACATTGGATTTGGTGATGCTTTCTTAGACATACCAAAAGCAAAGACAACAACAAAAAAAATTAGGCCAGGTGAGGAGGCTCACACCTGTAATCCCAGCACTTTGGGAGGCTGAAGTGGGACGACTGCTTGAGCCCAGGAGGTGAGAGCAGCCTGCGTAACAATAGTGAGACCCCCACCACTACAAAATATTTAAAAATTAGCTAGGTGTGTGGCACATGCCTATAATCCCAGGTACTTGAGAGGCTGAGGCAGGAGATGCACCTGAGCCTAGAAATTTGAGATTGTAGTGAGCCACTGTGATTGTGCTACTGCACTCCAGCCTGGGTGGGAATGGGACTCTGGGGAGGAAGGGAGGGAGGAAGGCAGGAAGGGAGGAAGGAAGGAGGGGAGGAATTGGGGAGGGGAG
>NW_012106586.1:3868222-3872683 GCF_000951045.1 Mandrillus leucophaeus
GAGGAAGGGAGGCGGAGGGAGGGAGGGACGGAGGGAAGGAAGGGAAGGAGAAAGAAAAAGAAAAGAGAGAGACCGACTGCATCAAAATTTAAAACTTAAAACTTCTGTGTATCAAAGGATACTATCTATATCCAATGCTTATTATTTTCTGAATTTTTTTATAATAGCAAGAATGTAAAAAAACTGGAACACTGGTACATTGCTGGTGGAAATGCAAAATGGTACAGCTGCTGTGGAAAACAGTATGGCTATTCCTCAAAAAGTTCAACATAGAATTCCACATGCTTCAGCAATTCCTAGATCTAGACCCAGAAAACCCAAATTCTGGGGCTGAAACAGATACTCGCACACCAATGTTCACAGCAGTGTTAGTCAGAACTGCCAAAAGGCGTAAATAACCCAAATGTTCATTAACGGATGAAGGTATAAACAAAATGTGGCATATACATAAAGAGGGCAAACAGTGATTCTTCCACCTCTATGAGGCACCTAGAGCAAGTTCATCCAGATAAAAAGCAGAATGCAGGTTCACAGAGGCCGCGGGAAGGGAAGAAGTATGGGGAATGACTATTTAATGGCTACAGAGTTCCTGTTTGGGACAATGAAAAGAATTCTGGAAATGGATGGCAGTGGTATTTGCACATCGCGAATGTACTGTCACTTAATTGGACGCTTAAAAATGACTGAAATAGTAATTTTTAGGTTATTTTACCACCACCACAACAACAAATCTCTTGGTAAGGATAGCCATGGTTAAGGGCTTGGACACTGGAGTTACATCTACTTGAAACCTGGACCTGCTACTTTCCAGCTGAGTGGCTCTAAAAAGGGACTTAACCTCTAAGGAACCGTAGATTCTTCTTTTGTAAAATGAGGACGTCACTGTCTCATGGATGGGGTAAAGATTACCATTAAGAGAAGTACAATACCGAGCACAGGGGCCGTCACATGGCAGCTACCACCCAAAAGCAATGGGTTAGACACGGTTATTACAGAAAACACATGAATGAAGAGAGATGGGGAAACCTTGACATGTTAACAGGCACAGGTACTGGTAACGGGGAATCACGAAAAAAAGTTTGTGGCAAGGGACTCTCAGCTTTTCAACAGTTCATGAAAAACTTTCAGGTGTAGAGGATTTCATTTACTAAAAGTTCCCTAAGAAGTGTGTGATACAGATGCTTAGAAAAAGAGAATGCGATCGCAGGTCCAACTGACAGTATAGTTCACCTGTCACTGTGCTTGTTCTAGGCACACTCTTTCAGAGACACGAATGAAAAACAGTGCTTCCAGAACAGGGCTCCCAGGAAGGATGAAGTCTCGGAAAGCTACCTGATACAAAGATCAGCCTTGAGATCAGAGGCACACTGGGAGAATGAAGGATGGACTGAAAATAATGGCAACGTAAGTAACAATTCAAGTTACTCAGTAACGGAACCGGCTTCCAGCACTCAAGTGCAGGCTGACTGACCACTTGTGAAACAGATTTTACAGGAGCAATTACTACACAGGAAAAGAGGAGGAGCAGGAGAAACAGTGACCTTTAAGGCATTTTACCTGTTTTACCCTCTAAGATTCTATGACTCTCAATTTTCAAATTTAAACTTTGAACTTTTCAAAGACATGCTATCACAGAAACATGACACAAGCTACTATGTGCTAAATAAATGCAGGCACATGTAGAATGTTGTTTTACACACATGCAATTCTGTCCTAGGGAAAATCTCTTTGGATACAGAAGTAGGAGCTTGGGCAAAAGTAGTAGCACAATTTCCGAAGTGTCCACTTCTAATCTGTAAATACATTTTAGGCAAAAAGGAAAAAACACACTTAAAACCCACAGGCACAAATAAACCAACTTTAATAGATATTATTTTATATTTATATAGCGCCTTCTTCAAGAACCTTAAATGCTTTACAGACATTATCTCTAATTAATCCCCACAACAACCCTGTGAGGTAGGTATTACTCCCATTTTACAAGACAGGGAGACTGAAGCACAGAGAGGTTAAGTGACTTGCCCAAGGTCACACAGTTAAATTCACTGAAGAGCCAGGACATGAGCGCTTTAGCCTCCCAGCTCCCAGTCAAATACCTCATGATAGAATCTTTAATAAAAAGTGTTTTTAAAGAAAGTATCAAGAGTAGTTATGAAAATGAGGTCTTTCTACTGCCATCGAGGAAAGAAAAAACCCTATACTGATGGTTAGAGGCCCCAAGACCCACATAATACAACATTTCCTTCTGTCCCTGTTCCCAAGCCTCCTGGTTCCTGTCTTAAGTCATCTTTTAAAGGTAAAATTTCCAAGACAGAAGCCATGTGACTTAAGAAGTGGGATTTAATTTAGAATATTTACTTTTAGTTACAATAATTTATAGAAATTTTTATTCCAATATACAAAATATGGGACAGCCATCCCAATAATCATGTACATAGTTACATAGCAATCGGCCACCATTTACAACTTAAACCAGCCCTGCATTTTAATCACAGTCAACCAACATACAACCTCACAATGCTTTCTTCATGGGTCACTTTTCTTACTTACTATACCTGTATTTTTCCCCCAACCCTGACCCTAAATGCTTTAAAAGTATATTGAGTTTCTTCAAAACATTTTACTTAGATCCAGCTGCATTAAGAAGAAAAAGTAAAAGTAAAACTGTCACCCCACAGTCCCTCCCCTGACAAATCATACTATGAAGTATGATGTAGATGTGAATAAGTATGTGATTACCAGGAACTCAACACACATACTAGAACTTGCTTTAATATGAAATGTAACTTGGCTTTTACTGCATGTTTTTTCTTTAATGCAAAAATGTAAAAACAAACACAACGTAGTATTTCAATGCTGTACCTTTATGCAAATGACTTCATCTATCTTTTCTTAAACATGTTGTGATACAGCTAATGTTAAAACTGACACAGCTTCACTTACCTCTTTTTCTCTGTACTGAAAGCTGCAGAAATACAGCTTTAATTCCAAGACAATTTGGTTTAAGCCCTCAAAATAAAAAGAGCGCATCCACTTTCACTGCCCTGACTTTCCCCACATTGTTGATTGTGATTCTCTGTGGCATGTTGGTAGATAAGGCTGGCTATATATAATTTGTACAAAACATCTCTAGCCAGGGTAAGGCTTTAGAAACTATCTTAAAAAGAAACTTGTCAAAATACTTTTGATATTTAGTACAAATACTATTATTATAATTTTCTCCCAGCACATGTGTTTAAGCAGCCCAATTACCTAAGTGACCCTGTTAAAGGTCTGCTTATGGAACAAATAGGTGAAGTCATTTCCTGAGCCAAAAGATACAGATAATAAATGTTAATAATAGCAGCAGACTAAAAAATTCCTTTTTGTTGTTTGTTTTCCATAGTCAACAGTTTTAGCAAAAGAACTTTAGCAAATGACAATTTTTTTTTTAAATTTACTGCCTGAAAAGAATTTAATAAAGAACATCCAAGGCCTGATTGCTATTATTCTGAATATAATTTTCAATAATTTTCTGCAAGTTACATTCGGCTACTGTCAGACAACTTTCTGATGCATGGAAAAACGTCCAAAAAAACTGCGACGGTTTGCATACATTTTATGTTACATATATTATTTCTTAAAACCCCCAACAGAATGAAGTCTTAGCAAACACAAATTTTAATTTCTGAACACCCTTCCAGTAAGATTGTAAAGGTGCGGGGAAGGGGAGGAAGGATTTGTTTTTTGTATTCCTAGTCTACTTGATTAAAATTTAATCTTCAAAGGGTTTGTTTAGCTCGCTATCCAGGCTACTAGGGTTATGATGAACATTATTACTTCTTTCCAGGGTAAAAAAATGACATCTGAAAATAACATATATGCTATGACAAGATTTCCCAAGCATGACCTCAACTTGAAACATTAGAATACTTAAGAATTCTAAAGATTGGTATACCACCACTGCACCAGAATTTTTAATTATTCCAACAACTACAGGAATTTTTTTATAGTTTTTTAATTTTATGAAATTAAAGCTGAAGAAAATAACTGATTTAGAAACCATAACAAAAGGACAAATACTTAGCCAGAGATATCAGTTCCTCCTGAAAAAGGATATTTACCTCCTCTCACTGCAGTTTTTCTCAAGGTATCTTACTGATTTCAGATAGAATTTAAAATTCACCTTAAAAATAGAAACAAACAAAAGGACTACTTAAACTGACATTAACTGATAAAAATATGTTCAAATTTACTGACAGAATCATGGGCACTTCATACAATACTTAGACTCTACCAGTTTTAAGTAAAATAAATAAGGAAAAAATTATAATTACAAAGCCAGTCTTTCCCCTTGGGGAAACAAAAAGCCACTTTTGACCAATTGCTCCCTACATATACATACACTGTATATTATTATAAGCTTCTTCAGAGAAGCAAAACATCTTTGTCTTCCCGACACTGGATTATCTAGCATGTTAG
>NW_012106586.1:3873643-3874412 GCF_000951045.1 Mandrillus leucophaeus
CGAGATCGCACCCTCGCACTCCAGAAGCCTAGATAACAAGACTCTGTCTCCCAAAAAAACAAAAAGGCAACTTCTAGTGGTCCAACCTAACATATACCCAAGAAAAATGAGTGTATACGTCTAGCAAAAGGCTTGTAAAAGATGACCAATGCATTTTAATTCACAATAGTCATTAACTGACAAAAAGTCAAATTTCTAACTTGGTATATTCGTACAGTACAGAATGACAAAGCAGTAAAAAAGAACTGCCATTACTGCAGGCAACAAGAATGCACCTCACAAATATATTCAGTGAATAAAGTCTGACACAAACAAAATCATACTGTATGAGTCCATTTATATTCAAGCCTAGGCAAAATTAATGATAAAAGTCCAAATAGCAGGCTCCAGGAGGAAGCTTAAGCTCTGACCAGAAGGAGGAACAAGGGGGCCTGCTGTGGTGTTGAAAATGAATTATATCTTGACCTGGATGGTAGTTACAAATGTGAGTGTGTCTGTGTGGCTGTGTGGCTGTGTGTGACGGGGGGACACACATATACAAATTCATCAAATTCAGACTTGTACACTTTACTGTATGTATGTTACATGGCTTAATTTTTTTTTTTTTTTTAAAGTCAGGTCTGTTGTTGAAAGCTTTCCTTTGTTTTATTCCACGTGTGTAAAGGTTACGTGACCACTTAACTGTTGGGCTTGGACGCTGTAGAGTAAGAAGTAGGAATCAGACTACAATCTATAGACCCAGACATTTGTCTCATAATCATCACCAGTC
>NW_012106586.1:3875322-3876526 GCF_000951045.1 Mandrillus leucophaeus
TTTCCCCTTGGGGAAACAAAAAGCCACTTTTGACCAATTGCTCCCTACATATACATACACTGTATATTATTATAAGCTTCTTCAGAGAAGCAAAACATCTTTGTCTTCCCGACACTGGATTATCTAGCATGTTAGGTTTTACATCAGGAAGGCAACTGCAAGTGTTGGGCCCAAAAGTATTTCTGGTTGACTCTTGAAAAGACACCGAATATGCTTCTATACACATTGAACCAGGCAAATTTATGCAGTGTGTTCGACATCACCTCCTTATCAATACAGCACAGATCCCGATTCTTTCTACTGCACTCCCAAGGAATTCAAAGCATTATTGGTGCAATTAATAAAGAGAAAATGCGTGTCAATGACTGGAAGGCTGTTTTACAAGAGGAGCTGGTATCTCTGATTTCACCTCCTTGTTGAATGGAACTGTACAGACAGCATGATACCTGAGCAAATAAACCAACTACCATGATCGGAAGGGCTTGTCAATCCATCGTCTTTGCTTTATCGTGTGCAAAGTGTGCTACTGCCCCCTGAGCTTCCTGCATTTCTCTTTTCTTGAAAAATCAGTGCTTGATCCTTTCCAAAATAACCAGAGAAGAAATGAGGCAGAAAGTATCTCTTCATCACGGTTCCCCCTCAGTCCCGAGACTGATAGAAAAGGATGTAACCAGACTCAGAGTTCTTTGAGATATCTGATGTCAACCCGTAGAATTCTTCAATAGCCTGTGCATCTATTTTCTGTGAGGCAAAATGTAAACATTAGTACATAAATGAGCTCTGTACAGTCAGATGGCTTAAATTTAATAGACTGATAATACCAAGTATTTGGGGAAAATGGAACTCTCATACATAGCTGGCAGGGCACTCTGAAAAAATGTTTAGAAATACCTATCTTCTAAAGCTGAACATACAACTACCCTTTGATCCAGCAATTCTACTTTTAGATATAGGATGAATTATATGAAACCACTAATTAACTATTTTGGACCTACAAAATGGCAACTTCCAGGCCGGGCACAGTGATTCACGCCTGTAATGCCAGCACTGTGGGAGGCCAAGGCTGGCGGATCACCTGGGGTTAGAAGTTCAAGACCAGCCTGACCAACGTGGAGAAAGCCCGTCTCTACCAAAAATACAAAATTAGCCAGGCATGGTGGTGCATGCCTGTAATCCCAGCTACTCAGGAGGCTGAGGCAGGAGA
>NW_012106586.1:3879406-3880691 GCF_000951045.1 Mandrillus leucophaeus
TCAAGGAAGACTTCCAGAGAGGAGAGGCAAGAAGGCATGAGGCAATGAGAGTGAGACAGGAGAGAGTAAGACCCCGGGGTAGGGGCGGGATCCCAAAGACCTACTGTGCAGAACTCCACCAGAAGTGAGTTCCCAGTGAAGGCAGACCACCAGGGCTGTGAGGAAAGTCAATAACCATCTCTCTGCAATTTTCTGCAACAATTCTGACAGTAGGGATTCAGACAGCTGGCAAGAGGATTTTACAGTGCTTGTGAGAACATGCTTTAACTGACTGTGGAGTTCAGGTTGGGAGAAGCAAGTGAGGCCAAAGAAAAGGTTAAAAAGGCAAAGGGTCAAGAGACTCAAGGATTTCAGGGTGGGGAAAGGGTTGGGTTAATTTTAAAAGGAGAAAGTGGGGACGGGACCCTGGTTGCCATCTAAGTCAGGCATCTCAACTCAATGTCTTGTGAGTAGAGCATAATTCTAAAAATCTAACATAATTTAAGTAGAGTAGGACTGTTACTAAATTTGAAGAGGCTAAAGAACAGTCTAATTAGGGTGTGAGAAAGTAAATATTATAGAGCTGGGATGTGAGAAGGTAGCATTATATTTTTGTTACTAAGACAGTAGCAGTAGCTGATTTACATCTCCTTTTGAATCCCAACAAAGCAATGAGGTAATTAGTATTTACATTTTCTAGAAGAGAAAACTGAAGCCTTTTCAGGAAACTCTGCATAACATCACACTGCCCACAACTGGCAGAAATGGTACTGAGATCCAGGCTTCTCTCACTTTGAATACCTGGTCTGAATCACTACACCAAGGTTCTTTAAGTAATCTTGACACTGCTTCACTCCTTTAAGATGTGATCACTCTTAATTTAGAGGTAGAAGAAAGATTCTTGCTGAGGATAAAAGACGGGACCCAAGGCTGACCCAGGCAATGGAGGTACAAGACGATTATTACAGAGTATTTGCTCCCTCCGGGTTGTCCTTAAAAATTCTGATCAGAGGCTGGGCATGGTGGCTCACGTCTGTAATCCCAGCACTTTGGGAGGCTGAGGCAGGCGGATCACCAGGTCAGGAGATTCAGACCATCCTGGCTAACATGGTGAAACTCTCTACTAAAAATACAAAAAATTACCCGGGCATGGTGGTGGGCGCCTGTAGTCCCAGCTACTTGGGAGGATGAAGCAGGAGAATGGCTTGAATGCGGAAGGCGGAGCTTGTAGTGAGCCGAGATGGCACCACTGCACTCCAGTCTGGGCGACAGAGCGAGACTCTGTCTCCAAAAAAAAAAAAAAAAA
>NW_012106586.1:3883106-3885450 GCF_000951045.1 Mandrillus leucophaeus
CACTTAACTGTTGGGCTTGGACGCTGTAGAGTAAGAAGTAGGAATCAGACTACAATCTATAGACCCAGACATTTGTCTCATAATCATCACCAGTCATATCTAAATGAGAAACTATCAGAAAATAGTGAAAAGCAACATATGCATACAACTTTCAAAAATAAGAGATTAAGAAACTACTTACTTCTACAATGTCGTCATCAAACAACAACCAAAAATCATGACTCTTAACTATTGCAATATAATGGCCTCGATTGGGACCACTAAAACAAACAAAAAAGAAGTTAATTTAATATGATATTTATTAATATTACTCTTTCATGCTCTAAATTTTATGTTTTATAGAGAAACTGAAACAAATAGCAGTAAAAAAGAACTGCTTCTTTTTTATACCCCTTAACTATTCTTTCCAAAAAAGATAAAGCTACACTGAGTTGAACTGGTAATCAATTTTAAAATCAAATAATTACTACTCTAAGAGATTCTATTCACATAAAGCTGCATTATTGAAATTCTTTACTGTCTTTGTAATAGTTTTCAATTTTGCTTCTATAATAAAAGACACGGTTTTCTATCATTTTATAAGGGAGGGGATCACAGCAGAACATGCTGAATTCAACTATAAAACAATGCATACAAGAATTATTTCTAAGCCTCACTCCCTTGGTAATAGTATTTTTTCTTGAGGAAAGATCCAACATGATGCTTGAAACAGGCAAGGATATCAAATCCTTGGTTCCAAAATCAAGCCTGAACTTCACAAAATGTCTTTAAAAGCAAATGACCTTTGCTCAATGGTGAGTCAATACGAAGTACCTAATTCTTAATACCATTATAACTATTACTATGATTGCCCCTGCATCTCATTTTAAACAAATCTGGAATATATAAATGTAGACATGCATAAAAATAAAGGAGGCATAATTTCTTTTAAAAGCAATTCTTTGTTTTATAAAAGGATATGACAAAGGTTTTAACCTCTTCCAGTTTAAGTACGGTTCATTATAAAGGCTTATATGGTTATATTTATTCTATTGTAATTCTATAATTAATACAGAATTTGAAATCCTTTTCAACACAAATTACTCCTTATGCTAAACACTATTTTAAAAGTAGTGACCAGATTATTAGAATAAGCCACCTCCTAAAATGTCTTATGTTTCTCAGATCATTTGATCTTGTAGGTAAGATAAATACCTTAGGTGACAGAATGACACCAACAAAAACATTTTTTTTTTAAACTATGGAGGATGACACCTCAAAACTTTCTTTTTAAAAAGCATTTAATGCTTTATTAAGTCTATTTCTATATTTATTTAGGACTCATCTAAAGGGTCTTGTGTGTTATGGGGAGAGGGTCAGAAATGAAAACAAAATCATAAAAGGTGAAATCAAGAAAAATCAAAGAAAGGCTGCGGAACACAGGATGGAAGGAAAGGAGGTGGGTGGGGTGAGGACTAGTAAACTGAGAAAAGTTAGGCGGCTTTTTCCTTTGGCAAAGAACTAGTTTGAAGAACAGTAGACAAAAGTTAATTTCATAAACTAAAAATGAAATGAGAGATGAAGGGCTGAACTTCCACCTAAGGAAGCTGTTTCTTAGGCATCTGATTTCTGGACATTAAACACACTCAGTTGAGTAGATATAAATGCCTAATGTATGCAAGTAACTACTGACTGCTGTGGAGATTAAAGAGATTTCAACAACTGCTTGCCCAAATACCCCTTCAGTACAGAGATGGCTACTCCAAAAACATAATCCAAGGCAGAATATGATATAAAAGTAGAGCCACAGGAGAGACCATATCCAGCAAGAGAGGAGGTGGAAGGGAGAGAAGGATGGGAAATCAAGAAACGGAGCCCAGTTCTGACATGGGCTTGAAGGGTAATACTTAGTCAACAAACATTTGCTAGAAGTCTCTTCTAGGCTGGGAACCAGGGATAGAGAAGGAGCAAGCTGAACTGGAACTGACATGCTGATAATGAGGCTGTGCACACCCTCCACACTTTCATATGAAGCAAATCTACAAATAAGTCTGATAAATAAAATACACAATGGAAAAATATTCTAAAATATGATTATCTTTTATTAGCGAGCAAATTATCTCGTGTTTTAAAAAGCACCTGTTCTCATAAGGGAAGCAGACATACATCCTAAGACAGTACACAAAGCACTAAGACAGGGCTAGCACTGCACATCTAGTATTTATGTGAAGACAACACGTGGAGACTGAGGCTGGGCAGAAGAGCATCAAGGAAGACTTCCAGAGAGGAGAGGCAAGAAGGCATGAGGCAATGAGAGTGAGACAGGAGAGAGTAAGACCCCGGGGTAGGGGCGGGATCCCAAAGA
>NW_012106586.1:3886615-3943212 GCF_000951045.1 Mandrillus leucophaeus
AAAAAAAAAAAAAAAAATTTTAATCAGAGAGCTGGGAGGCGGGCTGAAGTGGAGAAAGCTGGAACTTTTTTTATTTGGATAAAACATGCTGTTAGTACAAGTTTCCCAAAACCAAGGGGAAAATGATGAGTGCCTGCTTTAAAATTACTAAAGGAAATTCTAAGCAGTCAATGAAGACGGTTATGTTCCAAATACAAGTTCTGATTATGTGATGCTCTTGCAGTTTGAGAATTTTTTGATGTATTTAATAAGGTCAGTTACAGGTATGTATGTTCATACAGAGAAGATGTGTATACCACGCTGGAAAAGAAGATGAGAAGGAGACAGAAAGCAAAATTAGCTAATAGGAAATGACAAATACACACCCAGGTAAAATCAAAAAATGAATCTTTGAAGATTACTTCCAATGCCATTTTAAATGCTTTTTACAACCACTGATATGTTGAACATATGCAATTAAACTCAGAAGTGATTTATTTTAACCAACAACCCTCTATACACACACCCCAAAAAAGGAAAAGAAAAACTAACAGATCTCAAAGTTCTAGAAAATCAGATATAGTACTTGCAGAGTAATAAATAATAAAAATAAAAACAATATATTTTAACATATAAAATTTTTAAGGAATGATAAAATGTAAAGCTAAAACTCCATTTTGAAATAAAATTATCTTGAGAAGAATACAGAATTTCTAAAAGTTCTGTATTTGAATAATTCATGAACATCTTGAATATACACTGCTCTTCTAACCTAGAAATTCCACTACTATGTCCCCGGAGTTGCAATTACCTTCCACAGTGAACCACAACAGCAACCAGGTCGTACATTCTGTCTGGATTGGTGGCATCACCTGAAGTGTTAAATAGACGAAGTTCTAAAGGGAAAACTACCCGGTAAGAGAGTTTTGTATATCGATGAAGTTGATCCATATATTTAAATCTCTTCAGGTGTAGAGCTAGAATCATGGGCAGTTTTTTAACTTTCATCCTATTAAAAATAAAAATGAAAACAAAATTTCACAAAAGATATCCACCATGTCCTTGAATTATCAAACTATGATATCCAACGAACAGATAGTCAATGGTCAGTTTTAATAGCCCAGCACTGCCCAGTTTCGCACATTTCTACCAATTATTTTTATAATGACAAAACAATGTTCTGAACATCTTAGGACGACCCCACCCTACCGATCATCGCCACACCACATAATTTGACACAGCACTCAACATGGCTCCAAAACAGATGGAATGGCATTAGTCCTTGGTTAAGGAATCTGTATTTTTCAAACACACATCTCTTATAATAAGGCTAAATGCACAGGGTGCTCAAGAGTGGTAGAGGGAAAACAAGTTTCTTGAAACTGACAATGCCTTTGGACTTGGGTAGACTGAAATCTATTTTTTCTATCAATCTATATGATGCAGGTACAGACTGACAATAGGAGACTAAAACAACAAAAGCGCTAAAGACCATTCAAAGTGCTTGTCAGAGACAAGAAATAACTCCATATTAAGAAAAATGACTATGTATATCCTAGAAAGGGAATAAAATAACCTGGAAACTTAGGAGTTAAGTTTTTAATTGTGAAACACAGGCTGTTCTTCATGTTCTAAATAATCTTTATTATGCCTTTAAATGCCATTTCTCCCCGAGAGTGCCTTTGTACTCCTACTTCACCTAAAAATCTATTCTTTTAATGGCTCAGCTCAAATGTCACACACTCTGGCACAAATACCTGCTCTCTTCAATCCTCCATCAGCGCTTTACAGGTTCACTTTATATATGTCAAGCTTATTACATGGTAACAATTTTAGGTGATTACGGTTCTTTTCTTCTAGGCCCTGAACTCATGGCAGCTAGAAAGCATTCCCTTCATTTTTATTTCCCCACTATCTAGCAACATGCCTGACATAGGATAGATGCCAAATGTTGCAGAACTGAATTTTAAATGGGTCTGGTGAAGCAAAATACTCCTCACAATTTAAACAAGTGAGATATATGGTAAGCCACTGTCTCTAATAAATGAAAAATCATTTTATAACATTATACTAAATCTGCATTCTACATGTCTTAAATATGGTGGATAGCTTATTATTCCTAAATTACTTACTATTCGAGTAACTTGGCCTTTTGGAAACATTAGCCAAAGTAAAGGTAAACAACTCGTCACTCCTAGAAAGCAATCCAGCAATATGAATTGGGAGCCTTTTCGGCCTTTATCTCACTAATCCTATTTCTAGAAACATAAATTAAATATATAATCTCAAAAACATCCCTTATGAGAATAATCTACTTGTAGAGTTCTTTTACATTGTAAAAAATCCCAACTATTCAACAACAGGAAATGTAGAAATAAATTAGAATTCAAACATAACAGAGTGTTGTACAACTTAAATAAACCAATGCTGATGAAAGTTTCCAGGTGACATGGGAAAACACTTAAGAAATCAGGATGTAAAATTATACATAAAATTTAATTCAACTACGAATTACCCATGTATAGTTCCTGAAACGAAATCTTTACAAAACATCAAGGTATCCTTTGAGAATTTCCAATGGATGGTAGATGCAAAAGACGAATTTTCTCAGCATAAAATGAGTGTCAGTGTACTATTAATAAATGGCAGTCAGGTAAGACTAGGAAGAGGAAAGAGAATGAACTTGGCCTGATGGTTAGGGAACATGTGTTTTTAGCAATTACACAAGGCGCGGTGAGTCCAAATGCAGAAAAGAGAAAATGTCTCAGTAATAGCAGATACAATGTTTGATAAGACAACACATGAAGAATATGAATCCTATTTGCCAAAGATCCTCCCAGGGGAGAAGTGCTGGCTACCACAAAGAAACCAGCTATCCATGGAATTGTCAAGCAAAAGTATGTGTGGAGCCATATCTTAAAGATGATGAGAGACTAGCTTACAAAATTTCCCTCACATTGAAATGGTTCCAGAAGAAAAGGCAGACAACTGCTTGAACATACGTGTAAGGAGTGTGCAACTCATGTAGATTTTGCAGCAGAAGGAAGAGAAAAGAAGTTGACTTCCTGTTCCAAACACTAAGACCAAAGAATGCATAAGATTCTGGCTTTCCTTCCATTCCAACTTGTGGCGAGGGAGGCTACATTAGGGAGGTCTTGATCACTGTCATTGTTTTATAAAAAAAAGTTGTCTTAGAACATAGTGTTTTCTACAAAAGACAAACATTTTGAAGAAAAAAGAGGAGGACAGAGATCATTATTTTCCTTTTTATTTAAAGTTTGAATAAACACTGATTTTTAAAAATCTTCTGTAAGCAGATATCAATTTTCTATTTAAATTTTTTTTTAATGACATTTACAGACCACACAAACAACTACTTAAAATTTGGATGAATTTCTATTACTCAGTTGGCCCTCCATATTGGGAGTTCCACATCCACAGATTCAACCAGCCATGAATTGAAAATACCCAAAAAATAAATAACTAAAAATAAAAAAGACAAATGCCATTTTAAAAAACACAGTACAACAATTATTTATATACCATTTACATTGTATTAGGTATCGAAATACATAGGAGTATATGCATAGGTTATATGCAAACACTTGTCATTTTATATCAGGGACTTGAGCAACCATGCATTTTGCTGTAGGTGAGGGCCCTGGAACCAACTGATACTGAGGTACAACTCTATGCATTTTCTTGCTTTTACATCTTTAAAATGACAAATTGCATTCTTGTTGTATTATAACATAACAGGGGGTTGCTTATCTTGATAATGTCTAGTTATAATTTAAAGCTATTCCAAAAAAGCACAAGGATGAGAAAAGACATACCATGTAAACACCAATCCTAAGTAAGCTGGCTATACTAATGTCAGACAAAGCATATAAGATAAGGAATCTTACCAGAAATAAAGAATACTTCATAATAATGGTCAATTAACTAAGAGAACATAACAATCTTAAAAGCATGTGCTCCAAAATTTTTTCAAATTTCAGAAATAAACAGACAAGTGCATAATCAGAATTGGAATCTTTAACAGACTTCTCTCACTAACAAAAAAAATCAGTAAGGACAGGAAAATATGAACATCCTAACTATGGACTTAATTGACATTTATGGAATACTCAACCCCAAAATGCACTATATACATTCTTTTCAAGTTCAACCAAAACACTCACTAATGTACTGGACAATAAAGGAAGTCTCAATAAATTTCAAAGATGAAATCAGAGTATGTCCTCTGATAAAAAAATCTAGAAAACCCCCTAGCTACGGAAACTAAGCAACACATTTCTAAATAAGCCATAAGACAAACAGAACATCACAAAGGAAATCAGAATACATTTTTAAATGGATGATTATTATGAGACAACAACATCCTCTCATTTTAGGTCCTGTTCCCTAGGGCAGACCCTGAGACAGGAATTCCCAGGCCTGTGATTTATTAATGTCATGCTCCCTGTGTATGGTGGGGGGGCGGGGGGAAGGAAAGCAGGTAAGGATTCAATCTCAAGCAAAATCCCAGGAAGAGTGGCTTCAGCTCAGTGTCAAGAGAAACCCTGGAGTCTAAATTTCACCTCCGATTTCTCTTGACCACAAGGTAGCTGGGGTTTCATATGCTCTTTAGCACCTGTCAGTGACTGGTCAAAAACTGGGAATTTGAACCAAATTCCCAGAAACTCCCTTCTCCAGTAGCCCAAGGGGGAGTCCTTCCCAGAGCCATCAGGTGCTAAGTAGTCCAAAAGGCTAGGGGAGGAGCTGGAGGAAGGACTGACATTGCCCGCAACCACCCTCAACCGGAATACCAACTATCCTGCCGCAGGCAAGCAACACCAGTACAGGATGGAATGCAGACCCCGGAATCCAGTGGAATCAGCTGTTTTTCTCAAGTCAGAAACCCTTTTTAAAGTAAATTTCCTATTTTTATAAACTGTGTGAGCCAAACAGAGTTCTACAGCTGGAATGTGATCCAGAGGACACTATGTGCAAGCTCTGCCACAGATGAATATAATACCCCAGCCACAGGCACTTAAGAGCTTACCAACATCCTGTCAGCACAGAAGTCCTGACCACACAGAAAAGCTTAATAATTGTACAGACGTTCAGTTCCAAGGACTGAATTCCATGCCCTTTTAAAAGGTGCCATCAACAAGGATTAATTGTGACACATTACAATGAGGTGGTCAGGGCGAATAGAATGCTTTATGTGAGAAAGTCACTAAGGTGACTCCGTGAGATATAAGCAATGAGAGGACATTTAGGTAGCAGAACCTAAACTCCAGCATCTGTCAAAATGGGGGATGGGTTACAGGCACAAATGAGGCTCATGGCGTACCCCAACATGTGTATAAAACGTAGTACTGAGGGACGGACATGTGGAGATCCAGGTAGGCATGTAGGCAGGGAGCCAGGAGGCACCAACTTCTCAACAGATGGAAGGACCCACCCAACTCAGATTCCAGAAGACTTGCATGGGGCTGTGTGTGCAAGAGGTGGTCGGAGATGTTGACTATAGCAAGGCAAATCCCTATTGCTGATATGATTCCACATGATACTACACAAGTTACCATGACTGGGACTGACTACAGGGGAAAAATATATGAATCTAGTTAAGAAAATGAAGCAAAAGGAAGGGCCTTCATCTCACAAACAGGAAGCAATTCAATCATTAAATCTAGGGCAGATACTCAGAGATGGACTGTGGCCATGACAATGTGATGCTGAGTCACCTGGTCATGCATGGGTCTTCTCAATACCTGGTAAGAACAGGACTGGTCCCAAAAGTGGGGTCAGGCACATACGGAATAAAGGGAGAGTAAAGAGACTTGAGAGAGGAAAGATGAGAAGGCAAAGAGCTCAGCTCCCAGTCCATTGTCACTAATCATTGGATCCCACAGAGTAGTGACAGAAATACAGGCATACCTTGGAGATACAGAAAGTTCAGTTCCAGGCCACTCCAATAAAGTGAAGACTGCAATAAAGTGAAGACCGCAATAAAGCAAGTTATACACATTTTTGGTTTCCCAGTGCATATAAAAGTTATGCTTATATTATACTGTAGTCTATTAAGTATGTAATAGCATTATGTCTGAAGAAAAGTCTGTTATCTTGGTTTAAAAATCATTTATTGCTGAAAACTTAATGATCATCTGAGCCTTCAGAGAATCATCATCTTTCTGCCGGTGGAGGGTCTTGTCTGAAGGTTGATGGTTGCTGACTTATCAGGATGGTGGCTGCTGAAGGTCGGGGTGGCTGAGGCAATTTTTTTTTTTTTGAGACAGAGTATTGCTCTGTCGCCCAGGCTGGAGGGGAATGCAGTGGCGCGATCTCGGCTTACTGCAAGCTCCAGGCTGAGGCAATTTCTTAAAATAAGGTAAGAACGTCTGCCACATCAACTGGCTTTTCCTTTCACAGATTTCTCTGTAGCATGTGATGCTGTTTGATAGCATTTTATCTACAGAACTTCTCAAAATTGAGTCAATCCTCTCAACCCGATGCTGCTATCAACTAAGGTTATGTAATATTCTAAATCCTTTGTTGTCATTTCAACAATGTTCACAGCATGTTCACCAGGAGTAGATTCCATCTCAACAAACCACATTCTTTGATCATCCATAAGAAGCAACTTTTCATTCATTCAAGTTTGATCATGAGATTGCAGCAATTCAGTCACATCTTCAGGCTCTTAATTCTTGTTCTCTTGGTGTTTCTACCACATCTTCAGTGACTTCCTCCACTGAAGTCTGAACCCCTCGAAGCCATCAATGAGGGCTGGAATGAACTTCTTCCAAACTTCTGCTAATGTTAATATTTTTACCTCCTCCCATGAATCACAAATATTCTAATGGCATCCAGAATTGTGAATCCTTCCCAAAAGGGTTTCAATTTACTTTGCTCAGATCCATCAGAGGAATCTCAATCTATGGCAGCTATAGCCTTAAAAAATATTAAATAATAAGACTTGAAAGTCAAAATAACTCCTTGATTCATGGGCTGCAGAATGGAGCTTATGTTAGCGGGCATGAAAACAACATCAGTCTCTTTGTGTGTCTCCATCAGAGTGCTTAGGTGATCACATGTATTATCAATGAGTAATAATATTTTGAAAGAAATCTTTTTTTCTGAGTGACAGGTCTCAATAGTGAGCTTAAAATATTCAGTAAATCATACTGTAAACAGATGTGCTGTCATCCAGGCTTTGTTTCTTTTCTACAGCACAGGCAGGGTAGATTCAGCATAATTCTTAAGAACTCAAGGATTTTAGGGACGGTAAATGAATACTGGCTTCAACTTAAAAGTCACCAGCTGCATTAACTGCTAACCAGAGAATCAGCCTGTCCTTTGAAGCTAGGCACTGACTTCTCTCTAGCTATGACAGTCCTACACGCCCTCTTTTTCCAATAGAAAACTGTTACCTCTATATTGAAAATCTGTTGTTTAGTGTAGCCACCATCAACAATTATTTTAGCTAGGCAATCTAGATAACTTACTGCAGCTTCTAGATCAGCATTTGCCGCTTCATCTTGTACTTTTATCTTATGGAGATGGCTTCTTTCCTTAAAACCTCATGAACCCACCCCTGCTGGCTTCAAAATTTTCTTCTGCAGCTTCCTCACCTCTCTCAGCCTTCACAGAATTGAAGACAGGCCCTTGTTTTGGATTAGGCTTTGGCTTAAGGGAATGTTGTGGCTAGTCTGATCTTCTAACCAGGCCACCCAAACTTCTCCATGTCGGCAATAAGGCTGTTTTGCTTTCTTATCATTTGTGGGTTCACTAGAGTAGCTCTTTTAATTATCTTTCACAACTTTTTATTTGCACTCACATCTTGGCTGTTTGGTGCAAGAGGCCTAGCTTTCAGCCTATCTTGGCTTTCAACATGCCCTATTCATTAAGCTTAATTATTTCTAGCTTTTCATTTAAAGTGAGAGACATGCAAATATTTCTTTTCACTTGAACCCTTAGAAGCCACGTAAGGTTATTAACTGGCCTAATTTCAATATTGTTGTGTCTCAGGGAATAAAGAGGCCCGAGAGAGAGGTGGTGGTGGGGAGACGTCAGGTTGGTGGAACAGTCATAACACACAACATTTAAGTTCATCTTTTTTTTTTCGAAATGGAGTTTCGCTCCTGTTGCCCAGGCTGGAGTGCGATGGCGCGATCTCGGCTCACGACAACCTCCACCTCCTGGGTTCAAGTGATTCTCCTGCCTCAGCCTCCCAAGTTGCTGGGATTACAGGCATGTGCCACCACACCTGGCTAATTTTGTTATTTTTAGGAGAGATGGGGTTTCACCACATTGGTCAGGCTGGTCTCCAACTCCTGACCTCAGATGATCTGCCCACCTCAGCCTCCCAAAGTGCCGGGATTACAGGTGTGAGCCACCGTGCCTAGCCAAGTTCTTCATCTTAAACGGGTGCACTTTATGGTGCTCCCAAGACAATTACCATAGTAACATCAACGATAACTGATCACATATCACCGTAACAATATAATAATGAAAAAGTTTGAAATAGTGCAAGAATTACCAAAAATGTGACAGAGACAGGAAACGTGCGCACATGCTGTTGGAAAGATGGCACCCATAGACTTGCTCAACACACGGTTGCCACAAACCTTCAATCTGTAAAAACCGCAGGATCTGCGAGGTGCTGTAAAGTGAAATGCAATGTGCTGTTCTCCAAGACCTCAGCCTCAGCCTCCCCCTCACCCCCATGCCAGCAGCCAGGGACAGGAAATCAACACCTGAAACAGCCATCAATTCTTTCTCATTACAGTTCCCCAGGGTGATCACTCTCCTCTCACCTCTATGCTTTAACCTCCCATGGGATAAACGTATAGTTGACCATTAGAGTGACATTTCCCAAACCACTATCTTTCCGGAACTGTGCTATTTACAAAGTTCAATAGGCATGCTATATAAACGGAGTCTATGTGCAAGTAAATTCTGGAAAAGGCTGGATAAAGTTTCCTTTATTTTGTGAGTCTTCAGGAGCATGAATATCTAAAATAAAATATTATACAGCAAATCATTTGATCATAAAATACGAATTTTGTGGCACATCATTAACATTCCCAAAAATCATTCTTCAGTGTTCTCAGGATGAACCTTTTTGGGAGAATTTTTTTTTTTTTTTCTGTTTTTTCAGATGAAGTCTCACTCTTGTCACCCAGGCTGGAGTGCAATGGTGCCATCTCGGCTCACTGCAACCTTTGCCTCCCAGGTTCAAGTGATTCTCCTGCCTCAGGCTCCCAAGTAGCTGGGATTACAGGCTCCTGCCACCATGCCTGGCTAAATTTTGTATTTTTAGTAGAGACGGGGTTTCACCATGTTGGCCAGGCTGGTCTCAAACTAGGTTATATATTTTGTTATCTTTTTAACTACAATAAAAATATGCACTTGAAATTTGTCACTCATAAATCCATGTTTGCATTTATACACACACACACACACACACACACACACACACACACACACAAATTATTGTCCGGGCGTGGTGGCTCACGCCTGTAATCCCAACACTTTGGGAGGCCGAGGTGGGCAGATCACGAGGTCAAGAGATTGAGACCATCCTGGCCAAGATGATGTAACCCCGTCTCTACTAAATATACAAAAATTAGCTGGGCGTGGTGGCGCATGCCTGTAGTCCTAGCTACTCAGGAGGCTGAGGCAGGAGAATCGCTTGAACCTGGGAGGCGGAGGTTGCAGTGAGCTGAGATCATGCCACTGCACTACAGCCTGGGCGACAGAGCTAGACTCCATTTCTAAAAAAAAAAGAAAAAAAGAAAAAAAGAAAAGAAAAGAAAAGAAAGAAATTAACATTGGGCAGTGGTTCATGCCTGTAATCCCAGCACTTTGGGAGGCTAAGGTGTGTGGATCACCTAAGGTCAGGAGTTCAAGACATGGTGGAATCCCATCTCTACTAAAAATACAAAAATTGGCCAGGTGTAGTGGTGTGTGCCTGCAGTCCCAGCTATTCGGGAGGGGGAGGCACTCCAGCCTGGCGACAGAGTGAGATGGAAAAAATAAAAATAAAAAAGTTCTATAGTTTTAGGTCTTAAATCCATCTTGAGCTAATTTTTGTAGATGATGTAAGGTAAGGGTTCAACTTTATTCTTTTTCGTGTGGATATTCAGTTTTCCCAACACAATTTGCTGAAGACATTATCCTTTTCCCACTGTGTATTCTTGGCACCCTTGTTGAAGATCAGTTGCTTGCATATGTATGGTTTTATTTCAGGGCCATTTTGTTCCACCTGGTCCATATGTCTTTAGGCCAGTAGCATACTGTTTTAATTACTGTATTTTTGAAATATATTTTGAAATCAGAAGTTTAATGCCTCCAGTTTTGTTCTTCTCTCTCAAGATTGTTCAACTATTTAGGGTCTTTTGTGATCCCACGTGGATTTTTGGATGTTTTTTTCTATTTCTGCAGAAAATGCCATAGGACTTTTTATAGGGACTGCACTGAATCCCTAGATTGCTTTGGGTAGTATGGACATTTTAACAATATTAAGTCTTCCACCCACTAACATAGGATGTGTTTCCATTTATTTGTATCTTAATTTCTTTCAGTAACATCTTACAGTTTTCAACATACAAGTCTGCCATGTAAATTTATTCTTAAATATTTTATTGTTTCTAATACTATTATAATGGAATATTTTCTTTTTTCTTTTTTTTTTTTTTTTTTGAGACAGAGTCTTGCTCTGCTGCCCAGGTTGCAGTGCAGTGATGCCATCTCCGCTCACTGCCACCTCTGTCTCCCAGGTTCAAGCAATTCTCTTGCCTCAGCCTCCAGAGTAGCTGGGATTACAGATGTGTGCCACCATGCCTGGCTAATTTTTTTATTTTCAGTAGAGACGGCGTTTTACCTTATTGGCCAGGCTGGTCTTCAACTCCTGACCTCAGGCGGTCTGCCCACCCTGGCCTCCCAAAGTGCTGGGATTACAGGTGTGAGCCACCACGTCTGGCTGTCAAATTGATTTTTGGTTTTTTAGTAAGAACTATGATCTGTATACTCAACACAAGCTTATCCTATTATTCCAAAACTGAAAACTATAAACTTTCAGAAGTGAATTCATCCAAGTAAAGGTCAAAAATACTAAATAAACTGCTCAATATCACACCACAAATTATCAGAAAGGCTGATGCTAGATCCTAATGAGAAATACGTAACTTCTGTAAAGTTGTCTTTCCAGGAACTTATGCATAATTCATCCTACAAAGTGTCCAAAAATATGTGGGGAATATGTGTATATACACACAAAACTGTTTACTGTTCATAACAGTGTAAAAAATCTAAATTGTTAGATTTAGACAACTGGTAGATACATGGTACTATGGTAAGTTCATACAAAAAAAATAACTACTACACAGCAGGCGTGGTATCTGGCTCCTGTAATTCCAGCCACACCAGAGGCTGAGGAAGGAGGACTGTTTGAGGCCAGGAGATCAAGACCAGTCTAGGCAACATAGCAAGATCCTGCGTAAAAAATAAAATTCAATAAATTATTCAGGCGCGGTGGCACACATCTCTAGTCCCAGCTATACAGAAGGCTGAGGTAGGAGGATCATTTAAGCCCAGGAGTCTGAAGCTACAGTGAGCTAAGATCGCACCACTGGACTCCAGTCTAGGTGACAGAGAGAGATCTTTAGTCTCTTTAAAAAATATATACATATATACATGCACATATATATACATATATATAAAATTACACACACACACACACACAATGCACCACCTCCTAAGGATATAAAAATATTTTTTCATTAACATGGTCGCAATTTTTTAAGTGAAAAAAGTTTCAAACTTGCACATAAAGTTTGATAGCATTTTGGGGACTATGTGTGTATATACATACACACTTTAAAAATCTAAGATATATACAAAAATGTTAACATTTTATAGCTTTTATAGTGATTCTTGATTTACATTTATCTGTATTTTCTAATTTATTTACAAAGAATACACATTCTTCATGTATTTTCTAATACATTAAAATTTCACATCTTTAAAACAAAGAGCTCGATTTTACAGACAATTCTCAATTCCTCACATGTGATTACTTGTATAACCATCATTTGAGGGAAAGGGTGGCTTTTGCTCACAGATGGGCCTTCCTCCCTACAGTCAGTAGTCTGAAAGTTGTATTTCTCTTAGCTACATTTAGTCCCTGACTCTTACTTATCCAATGGTCTTAGGTACTTTCGAAGGCGTTTTCAGGATGAATGTAATGCCTTAGCCCCTATCCCTCTGATTAAACTTCTTTGAGGTGCTCCCCATCATATACACTAATGGACAGAAACAGTGAGTAATCTGTTTTGATTCTGTGGTCCATTACCAAAAACACTTTCCTTCCTAGGAAATGTCTGTGACCAAAACAAAAACATAATCACTTAAAAATCTGAGCTCTTCCCCTCCCTTAAAGAACAACTCAGTTCAACTATTTGATGGGGCCAAATAACAGACATCTGTACAGGCAGGAGAAGGCGAAGCCCAAGCAGAAAAGGGTGTGTCTGTGTGTGTGTGTGTGTGTGTGTGTGTGTGCGCGCGCGCGCGTGTGTGTGTGTGTTTATGCATGTGTGTGCATGCAGGGAGCGGGGGCAGGAAGGCAGACAGAATAAGCTGGGTTACCAAAAAGTGCACCGACCAAATAAGTCTATATAGTGGGGAAGGGTGTGTGTGTTTGTGTGTTCACGCGCATGTGCATGCAGGGAGTGGGGGCAGGAAGGTAGAGAGAACAAGCTGGGTTACCTAAAGGTGCGCTGACCAAATAAGTAAATACAGTAAGGATAAGAGCAGCCAAATGTACTGTCGGAGAAAGGAATTACAAATATTACGGTGGTGGCTACAAGAAGATTATCACTGGGTATTCATGGTTTTCAATCCAGATAAAGAGATCAATAGATGTAGAAGGGAAAAAAATGCAGATATGAAATTGTGTGTGTGTTTATAAATACTCATCTATCCTCTAGCTCTGCTCACTAAGCGGGCTCAGGAACAATGACATTCCAATAGCAATGAGCCCAACTACAGAAGGTCTTAGTTTATCGTTTTCCCCTAAAAGAAACCAGGGCTCCTTGGAGAAATGGCTTATTCCAGAGTAGGGGCAAAGAAAGAGCAAAACAAGCCTGAAGAGCTTCAGTCAGAAAGGAAAGAAATCCTGGAGAATGACTGGGCACATCAAGAGAAAAGCCAGCTTGGAGGAGCTCCCCCTGGCCAGATTGTAGATAATGTGAGCATGGAAGTAAGAATGCTAATGGATAACAATCCATTGAATAAAACAGGAACCTTTGGGTCCACTGTAAGATTTTAAAAGTGAATAAAATGAAAGTTCAATGAAGAATGAAATATTTACAATCTCAAAATACTTCTACACAAAATACTTCTAAATTACAATGAGAAAAAGTAAAGATTAACATGAAGAACTCTGTAAAACATCTGGACAACATTCACTCAAACATTCAACAACAGCCAAGAACAGTAATGGGAGGTTCAGAAAAGGATTCACATCGCCTCAAACTATCCTTAGAAAGGCCTGCTTGCGTGGATGGTCCCTTTAGCATCTGGAAACTTGGATTTCGGACATGTTCCCACCGCTTGCCAAATAATAAGAGTGTCTCGCTGTGCCTAAATTGTTTGAACAAACAAGGCAGTTTATGCTGAACTCCTGCTTGCTTTCTGGGAGTCTGGAATTCGGGGGCATGGTAGGCAGAGGGTACCTGCGTGACTAGCCCCAAATAAAAACTCAGGGCACTCAGTCTGTAATGAGCTTCCTGTGTTGTCACAATTCAATGTGGGAAGAATTAACTGTCTTTTGTGACTCCACTGGGACAGTTACTTCCGGGCGCTTGCCTGGTTTTCTCTTTGCTGACTGTGTTTTGTATCCAGTTCCTGTAATAAGTCTTAGCTGTGAGCATGCCTGGGTGTTGAGCACTGTGAGTCCTTCTAGGAAATCACCTGTCCTAGGAGTGATCTTGGGGATACCCCCAACACACGGCACAAATCAAGTCACATATGCTACTTAACAGGACACGATGAGAAAAACACTGTAAGATTCCTGTCCAAGATACATAACCTGAATCTAACCACAGCAAAACATGAGACAAACTCCAATAAGGGACATTCTACAAAATAACTAACTTATGATTTTCAAAAGTCAGTATCATTAATGTCAAGAAAGGACTGAGAAACTGTTCCAAATTGAAAAAGACTAAAGAGACCGAATGCTAAATGTAATGTGGGATTCTGGACAGAATCCTTCTTCTATAAAGGTCATTACCAGGACATCCTGTGATACCAAAATAAGTATCTGTTACTGCGGTAACAGTAGCATGTCAGTGTTACTTTCCTGATTTGGATGGATGTGGAAACATAGGAGAACGTCCCTGTTACTGGGAAATATCTATTAAAGTGCCAGGGGCCATGAGGTACATATTAGTAACTCACTTTCAAATGATTTAGGGTAAAAAAGCTTTCTTGGTCTATTCATGCAACTTTTCTGAGTTTGAGATTGTTTCAAAATAAGAAGTAATGATGATGATGATGATGTTTATTATTCCATTTATTGATACCAAACCAGTCTTACAATAACATGCTAAGAGAATGTACAACATCCTATGTAGGAAAAGCAGAAACTGGGGGTGTGGGGGATGGAGAATGGGGAGTCCTATCTCCCTCAACTCTCTTCACCAAGAAAAAAGTTTACATCATCAGGAAAGCCTCAAAGCCAAATATTTTAACTGTACTGGTTTATGATGATTAAATAATCGCTAGACATAGGAAATCACTTGAGGGTACAGAGTTTTTGTAAAAGAAACATCAAGTAGAATATCATTTACCTAGTAATACTTAATGAACATTAACTGTTAGTGATAGAATTAAGAATTTTTACTCAATTTAAATTTTCCTAGATTGTTTTTCCAAGCCCACCTCCAACACCAATTGCAAAAAAAAAAATCACTTAAAAATCCATAAAGCACTAAATTACCGTTTGTGTGCTTCCTGTTTGCTGCGACACTCTTCACAGTAATACTTGTATTCACTGCATAGAGTTTCTGTGTTGCTGAAACCCCTGTGTGAAATTCAAAACAAATTTATTTTGTAGATACCAGGAAATCATTATCCATTTAAAAAATATTCCAGACTAAAAATAATTATTACATTTCAAACTAAATAATTCTACATATACCTTAAGCAGTGAGTAATTGATGTATTTTGTTCCACGTCAACAGAAAGGTCTAAAAAATCTTCATCTTTGCTGCTTATCTGTAAAAATAGTGAATTATCTTTGATTTTTTCAAATACTAGTAAACCACAGTTCCCAATTAACAGAATTAAATGCATTTTATTACTATTAGTAAGTAAACAATTCTTTTCCCTCAAGTTCAAAAGAAAACTACTTAATTTGGATTATCCAAAAGGACACTGAATAAACAACCCATACCAGATGTATAAATAAAACACCAAAGTACACTTTTGACTGACTCTCTCTGGCAAAGGCTAGTATGATGTGAGAGTTCATGATTTTCCAAAGTCTTTGTGTTATTTTAAAGCATGAAATAAACTGTACCATACACACTGATTCTTAAAAAAACATAGGCCAAGACTGAATAAAAATGCTTCACACAGGACATCTGTATTGTTTTGTCATTAAAAAAAAAAAATTTAGCCCAAAATGTTAAATTACATTCTTCATTTGTGACTGACTTTATTTCTCCTAAAAATGTAATATAAAGTTTTGTTTGATTTATGGGTAAATAATCTTAGAAAGTTATCACTTGCTCATGTGAATTGGAATAGGACAGAACTTTAGACATAAATCTTCCTAGCTATATCTATCAGCAAGTCCATCCTGAAGGTACATGTGCAACAGAAGATACGTCTGACTCAGCTCCCTGTGCCTCTCATCCACTCAGTTAAGCAAACACCATCCCACTTTAATACTGCATCGAGATTATAAGCTCAGTAAGTTGTCATAGAACATGTGGCTGTACATAGTATGTATTTATGCAAATGTAAGTAAACCAGGGTACTGTGCAGAACGTATTTTATAGACAGTTGAAGGGAGTTCCAATGGTGATTTTGACTTCCCTTGACTTCAACATTAAGCTAACCGTAGGACCTAAACCCCTTCTCTAAGATGCCATTCCACTGTGTGATGGAAGATACATTAACACTACAAGATAACTGACCTGAGTCTCAAAAAGTCTGGTGAAAAAGAAGGGGGAACACAGACAACTCAGAGAGAAAAAAAGAGAACATGATATGTTTAAGGAAAATACATCAATTTTGTAGAAAAGTGGGTAGGGTGACAAGAGATAGTATGGCAGAGGTAGGCTAAAGCCAGATCAGGCAGGAATTTACATGTAAGCTATAGAGAAGTAAAAGTTATACAGTCTGGTGTTTCTCAAAATCAATTTTGTATTCCTCAAAAAGAAGTCCTCAGACACTGCCTCAGGGGTCATTTGAAATGTTCACTTTTATGATCATGTAAAAACCTAGACACAAAGATGCTCTAGATCACCTGGGCGCATGAATTACTACGTTTATATTTGCAATTGGGTTGGTGCCAAGTGGTCACCAAGTAGGGCAGTATTTCACTCTCCAAAGTGGTTGTGAAGACATCTGGCTGCTATTGGACTAATATGTCCTAATGTCATGTCATACACAATATGGGGAGATCCTAGTCTAAAACTCAGGGAAGAAGTCTAGGGTGGAGATCTGGAGTTGAGACTCATCAGCACATGTGATAATAAAATGGAACAGGATCATGATCCTCCCAATGCAGAGTGAGAAGCAACCGACAATGAAACCTGGGGAACACCCACATTTAAAAAATGGAAAAAGAGAAGCTAATGAATGAGACTGAGAAGGAACCCTCATAGAGAACACCAGAAAAGGGTGTTACAGACACCAGCTTCCTACCACCTGAGACGTTACCAGTTGCATTTCTAAAATACAAGCATAAGGTCCTCCAGGAAGCCCGTCCCTCACCTATCCAAATCCTTCCCATTCCCACCTGGATTAGGTCTACCATTCTCTGGCTGGCATGGCATCCTGTGCATACACATACAATAACACACTGTACTGGAATTGCCTGAACACTGGTTTGCCAGTCTTCATTACCACAGGAGTATCTTGAGATCAGAGGCTTATGTCTTAGTCATCTACCATCTTCTACCTGGCATAGTTGGTGCTTAGCACCCCCAAAAATGAATACTTAAATAGAAATCTAACACAACACGCGTGGCATTGATACAAGGAAGAACTACCAAACTCCAATGAAAGATAGCAAAAAAAGTGGTAAATAAGGGGAGATAGTGCATATACTTGGATAAGAAGACTCAATTTTGTCAAGATATTTTTTTCTCAACTTGATCTATAGGTTCAGCAAAATCCTTATCAAAATCCCAGCAAGTTATTTTGTGGATATCGACAAACTTGATTCTAAAGTTTACATAGAGAGGCAAAAGACCCAGAAGAGCCAACAAAATATTGAAGAAGAACAAAGTCAGAGGACCGAGACTACCTGACTTTAAGACTTACTCTAAAGCTACGGTAATCAAGACAGCATGGTAATGGGGAAAGAACAGATATACAGACCAACAGGACAGAAGTGAGTGCCCAGAAACACGCTCACACAAATAGAGTCAACTCATCTTTGGCAAAGGAGCAAAGGCAATTCAATAGAGAATCATCTTTTCAACAAATGATGCTGGAGCAGATGGACATCCACATGCAAAAAAATTAACCCAGAATACACCTTATAATACCTTATACAGAAATTAACTCAAAAAGGATCATAGACTTAAATTTAAAAATGAAAAACTATACAATTCCTAGAAGATAACATAGGAGAAATTCTAAGGGACGTTTAGTTTATTGATGACTTTTTAGATACAACACCAAAAGTATAATGCATGAAAGAAAAAGTTGGACTTTATTAAAACATTAAAAACTTCTGCTCTGCCGGCCAGGCCCGGTGGCTCAGGCCTGTAATTCCAGCACTTTGGAAGGGTAAGGTGGGCGGATCACTTGAGTTTGGGAGTTCAACACCAGTCTGACCAACATGGAGAAACCCCGTCCCTACTAAAAATACAAAATTAGCCAGGTGTGGTGGTGCATGCATGTAATCCCAACTACTTGGGAGGCTGAGGCAGGTGAATCACTTGAACCCAGAGGCGGAGGTGGCAGTGAGCTGAGATCACGCCACTGCACACCAGCCTGGGCAACAAGAGCGAAACTCCATCTCAAACAAACAAACAAACAAACAAAACTTCTGCTCTGCCAAAAACAGTGCTAAAAGAATGAAAAACACGGACTGGGAGAAAATATTTGCAAAAAACCCACCTGATTTATGAACTAGTATCCAAAATTATACCCCTCAAAAAAACCCACTTAAAATTCAACAATACTCAAAGAAAACAGTCTGATTTAAAAAAATAGACAAAAGATCTGGACACATCACTAAAGATATATAGATGATAAATAAGCAGATGAAAAGACGATCAACAACAGATGTCATTAGGGCCTTGCAAATTAACATGAGATAACACTACACACTTATTAGAATGGCCAAAATCCAACTGACAACACCAAATGTCAGCAAGGATGTGGAGAAACAAGAACTCTCATTCACTGCTGGTAAGCAGGAAAAATGGTACAGCCACCGTGGAAGACAGAATGTTGGTTTCTTATCAAAACTAAACATACTCTCACCATACAATCCAGTGATCATGCTCCTTGATATTTACAAAAAGGAAGTAAAAACTCACATCCACACAAAAGCCTGCACATGAATGTTTACAGAGCTTTATTTATAATTGGCAAAACTTGGAAGCAACCAAGACGTCCTTCAGTGAGTGAATGAACTTTAAAACCTGCAGCACATGCATACGGTGGAATGTTGCTCAGCCGAAAATTAAGGAAATGAGTTATCAAGCCATAAAAAGACATGGAAGAACCTTAAATGCATATTGCTAAGTGGAAGAAGCCAATCCAAACAGGCTGCATCCTGTATGATTTCAACTACATGATATTCTGGAAAAGGCAAAACTATGGAGACTTTACAGGACTCTTAGCTTTCTTGCCTGTGGATCCTCTTTTCCAATGTTATCAAAACCTAGCAGCGCAACTGTCATAGTAAAGACGAGATCAGGCAAAATCATAAAGGCATGCTGAATCTTGGGCGAGATTTCGATGAGGAGGGAAGTATTTGTGTCTCCCCCCAGACAGCCTATTAATTGCAAGGGGATTAAAAAAAAAAAAAGTCATCATAAAATGGAACAACTGGCCCAGCACGGTGGATCATGCCTGTAATCCCAACACTCTGGGAGGCTGAGGCAGGTGGGTTGCTTGAGGGCAGGAGTTCGAGACCAGCCTGAGTAACACAGCAAGACCCTGTCTCTACAAAAAATTTACAAACTAGCTGGGGGTGACAGCAGGCACTGTGGTCCTACTTACTCAGAAGGCTGAGGCAGGAGGATCACTTGAGCCCAGGAGTCTGAGGCTATAATGATCTATAACAGTGTCATGCACTAAAGCCTGGGAAACAGAGCAAAAAACTGTCTCCAAATAAATAAATCAAATGGAGAAACACCACCACCTTGACTGGGTGATCAAAAATTAATTTCACCAACGAGAGGACGATGGATAGTGTGTGCCTACAGATGTGATGCCCCAAGAAGAACACAACATGAACGATGTATTATTACAGCCATGAATGCATAACCTGTATCTAATTAGGAAGAAACATCAGAGAAACTAAATATGAGTACATCTCATTTTAAAAAGTCTGGGGAGGCATATTCCTAAAAAATCTCCATGTTATAACAACAAAAAAAAGACCATGTAAATGTTTCAGGTTAAAAAAGGCTACAGAAACAACTAAATGCAATGCCCCCCTCCAAACCGGATTCTGCACTGAACGGGGAAAATGCTTTAAAGAACACGACTGGCCGGGCATGATGGCTCACACCTGTCATCCCAGCACTTTGAGAGGCCAAAGCAGAAAGACTGCTTGAACCCAGGAGTTCAAGACCAGCCTGAGCAACACAGAAAGACCCCTGTCTCTACAAAAAATAAAAATTCAAAAATTAGCTGGGCATGGTGGCACGTGCTGGTGGCCCTTGCTACTTATGAGGCTTAGATGGAAGGATTGCTTGAGCCCAGGAAGTCAAGGCTACTGCACTCCAGCCTGGGTGTAATGATTTTCAAGCTTCATCTTTACAAAGTGTACAGCAAGTGGGATATCTTCCCCTCCTTGAGGGTACACTGTATGCTTTAGTTTTTAATTCCAACAATGGATACTAAAGGTAATTGTAGAAAAAGGAAAAACAAATTAGTATGCCTCCCTGATCGGTATGATCCTATGAGATTATGTCCTAAGACATAATTTTCACAACATGGTCTATGGCCTCCTAAACTGAAAGAAAATCAAACAGTTCAAGGTACGACATCTTTCTATCACCTCAGGTATTCATTGTCAATAAGCAACATTACATTAAGAACACAGACAGAGTCCTTTTAACTGAAAAACACATCTTTAACTCCAATATTTAAGAATTACAACTTTCAAGTTCATCTTCCATTCTTCTCTTTCTCAAAGAACAACCTTTAACGTAATGATTCAATTTTTCTCTATACAAAATTGTATGATATACTTACAGTTTCACAAGTAAGACATCTGGTTTCATTAGTTAATGTTCCCTGAAAAATCTCATGAACCCACGTTGGGTCTGGTGTGCTGTTATTATTTTCATTATCAATATTACCATTAGGTAAGCGACCATTTTGTTTTTCCTGCTTTCTCTCTTCTTGTAAAATATCAGCAATTGTATTTAGCAGGTAATTTAAGAATTCATGGGCATCTTGTTGCATGTAGTTGTCAAAAAGCTCTGAAAATAAAAACATAACATTAGATAATTATTTCAGAATTAAAACTTCATAAAAAACCATTTATAAAAGAATATCTAGTATTGGGTCAAAACTAAAATATAAATGCACAAGGTTTTTGTAATGTATAACAAATAAATAACTTTCACATCTAAAACTTTTATCTGTATTTGGGGAAAATAAATGTAAAATTAATGAAAATCTTGTTTAAACATACTACTAATTGATCCATGAGAAAAGGGCAAAACCTATCCTCATACATTAGCATAACAGATACTGAGAATTTAAGAAGAAATTGCTTATTAGCTTACCTAACCTATTATTCCACAAATATTTCAACATGGCAAGCTTTAAAGCAGAAGTTGACAACCATTTGCCAATGCCAAGCCAACTGCTTAAGACCCACCACAAAGTTTATTAAAAATAAAGTACTGAACCGTACATCCCAGGGATTCTGATTCAGTTGGTAAGGGGTGAGGCCAGAATGTGGGGCTTTTCAAAGCTCCTCCAACTAACTCTAATGCAGAGTCAGGTTTAAGAATCATGTTATCAAGAATTATCTATGTAATCTAGGTAATCTCAAGTCCCTTCCAAATGTGAGATTTTGTAATTCCAAGAAACATTTCCTGCAGTTACACAAGTGAGTAAATATAATTGAAATACTGGTGGTGCTAACATCAAGTGCACTTTACCCTGTGCTTGGCAATACACCACTCTACCAAGAACAGTAAGTCCAACGCCCACTTGCTGGGCACTTTGTAAAGATGAAGCTTGAAAATGGCTACACCCAGGCTGGAGCGTGGTGGCCCAGAAGTAAGGACTTCAGAGGCAGTATCTCATTGGATCCCCAACAACCATGTAATACTGTTACTAACTTTATTTTTAAACATGAAAATGGGACCAGAGAGGGTACAGTCACACTGCCAAGAAATGGCAGAGCCAGGATTCAAACTGGGCAGCCTGACTCCACCATGCCACACACAAAGTAATGCCCAGTGTGAGCCCACATACATGAACTGGTCAATAAAATGCATTGAGAAAACCTACCTATTTAGGACATTTTATTTTTAGATTCTCAATGTACATTTAATAAATTTCAGAGGAGTCATTTTACATTTTAAAATAGGTAATTTTACATTTTAAAAATGAATGCATACAAATTTAGAAAAAAATTTAGGGAAAGTCTAAGATAAAAGGAATTAACAACTACATTTTAGAAGAGATACAGATATGACTATATAAAATTAAGTTCTATGTATTAGAAATCTTTTAAAAAGTTAAAAAAAGTGAAATCTGAAAATTATTAACATTTTCAACATATAAAAGCAAATCTCATATAAAAGAAAACCAAAGTGGGCAACAGACTTGCAATTGATTGATAAGAAAAAAACAATCAAAAGACTAAGAAACATGAGAAAATGTTCAATCCCATGGTAAGTTAAAAAAAAAAAAAAAAAAAAAAGCAGGCTGAGCTCAGTGGCTCATGCCTGTAATCCCAGCACTTTGGGAGGCCAAGGCAGGTGATCACCTGAGGTAAAGAGTTTGAGACCAGCCTGACCAACATAGTTTCTACTAAACACAAAAAATTCACTGGGCGTGGTGGCGCATGCCTGTAATCCCATCTACTTGGGAGGCTGAGGCAGAAGAATCGCTTGAACCTGGGAGGTGGAGGTTGCAGTGAGCCGAGACTGCGCCACTGCACTCCAGCCTGGGCAACAAGAGCAAAACTCCGTCTCAAAACAAAACAACACAACAACAACAAAAAATCCAGAATACCATCTTTCTTTGCAAAGTTATTGTAAAAACAGAAAGGGAACAGTGAAGCTATTTATGGGGGTGGAGGACACAGCTGCTAGAGCAAGGCTGTCTGGGTTGGTGCTATGGTTCTACCTCTAACTGCACACGTGGCATAGGCAACTTATTCAACCTCCCTGTGCCATAATTCCTCATCTGAAAAATGGGGCTCACAGCAGTACCTACACCTCACAAGGCTGGTAGAAAGATTAGAAGGGCTTAGAATACAACAATAGGTTTTGTATTCTGTTCAACAACCACCACAGTAACAATATTGGCAGTATCACTACAGGTTGAGTATCCTTTATCCAAAATGCTTGGGACCAGCAGTGGTTGGGACTTTAGACTGCTTCAAATTTGAAACCATTTGCACACACATAATGAGATATTTTGGGGATGGGACTCAAGTCATTTGTTTCATATACACCTTATAGTCTGGAGGTAACTTTATATAGTACTTTTTTTTTTTTTTTTTTGAAACGGAGTTTCACTCTTGTTGCCCACGATGGAGTGCAACTTTATATAGTATTTTTAAAAACTTTGTGCAGGGAACTAAATTTGTGTACACTGAACCATCAGAAAGTAAAGTTGTTACTACCTCAGCCACCCATGTGGCATCCTGCAGCTCAAAAAGTTTCAGATTTCTGGATTACAGATGCTCAACCTATATTGTTGTTGCTACTGAATAAAATACAAAACACATCAAAGACTGACTACGTAAAAATTATGAACTTCTGTATGGCAAAGTCAACATAAATAAAGACAAGTGACAAACAAGGAGAATTATTTGCATATTAATATCCAGACTATGTAAAGGCTTAATATATAGAATATTAAAAAAAAAAAAAAACCCTTTACAAAACAAGAAAAGAAAAAACCAATTTAAAAAATAGGCAAAGGAAAATAATAGCCAATTCAGAGGAGAAATATAAATGCCTATATAATACATGACAAGGGACTGGGAAATAAAAATTAAAACAATGACAAAATATCATTTTGCCCATCACTTTGGCACAATAAAAACTGACTCAGTGTCCATCCAGTGTTAGCTTGAGTATGGAGAAATGGACATTCTCAACTGTTGCTGCTGGGAGCATAAACTGGCATGGCGTGTTGTAAAGGCAATTTTGGTAACACATTTAAAATAATGCAACCTCGTTCTCCCAGGTGTCGATGCCAGGTAAGTATCTGTGCATGTACCGAAACAAGCATAATACGGCTGCTTATTTATAACAGAAGTCTGAAAATATCCTAAATGTTTATCAACAGGAGAATGATTTATTTAAATTATGCTATAATTTTGTTAGGGAATGCTGGGCAACGGTTAAAATGGAAGCAGTTCCATATGAATTAACATGGCAAAACTTCCAAGACAGAAAGCGAAACAAGGATGCTAAACACATGTGGATCCCGCTCACCAAAAACAAACCGGCTGGGCGCAGTGGCTCACGTCTGCAATCCCAGCACTTTGAAAGTCTGAGGCGGGTAGATCACTTGAGGTCAGGAGTTCGAGACCAGCCTGGCCAACATGGTGAAACCTCATCTCTACTAAAAATACAAAAAGTAGCCAGGCATGGTGGTAAGCACCTATAATCCCAGCTACTCAGGAAGCTTAGGCACAAAAATCACTTGAACCTGGGAGGTGGAGGTTGCAGTGAGCTGAGATCACGCCACTGCACTCCAGCCTAGGCGACAGAGCGAGACTCTGTCTCGCAAAAAAAAAAAAAAAAAGAAAAAGAAAAGGAAACAACCACTGTAAGTCCCCATAAAAATGTAACTGTGGCTTCCTACTTGGACATATGTATTTAAATACATAGAAAAGGATTTGGTAGGATCAGGGTATTTCAAAGGAACATGAGACTGAGAAGCTGGGGAGGAAGCAGAGTACTCAGGGAAACTTCTAGGTTTGTTTGGTACTGAAATTTTATTGTAAGAATGTATGCATGTATTATTTGTATGCTTAAAAATAAAATAGAGCTTTCCATGCAAAAAGTCCACTTCCTCGCTCCCTGTCCCTGCCTGTTACACATTTTTTTAAGAGGTGGGGGTCTCGCTATGTTGTCCAGGCTGATCTCGAACTCCTAGGCTCAAGCAATCTCCCTGTCTGTTGCATACTCTTCATATACAATTACTTTCCAAACCCTTTCAATTTTAAAAGTTCATTTCCTGCATGTCTAGTCTGTTCCATTTCCATTTAAATCTACCTAGTTCAAGTCAGCTCCCTTCACTTAACCCACTGAGTCTCCTTTCCTTCAGTTTCACACTGCAAATAGACAAGTTTAATTTATAGACCCTGAATCTTTCTCCCTAGGAATTTTCCCTGACATCTCTTGCATTACATGGTAAAATTCACAATAATTTTTTCATGTTCATTATTTAGTTATTTTCATATATCCAAATCCATTCCACAAATTTGGGTCTCAAATAAAGTACAATAATATTAAGAATGCAACTGAAGCCCAACTAAGCCACAGTTCACTTCTCTGCTGTAAGTTTAGCCTGAGGGACCCATCAGCCTTTAGCAAAATTCCCATGTTATGCTTAAGAGCAATAAAAGTCATGAGTTCTAAGTGCTCCGTAGTGGCCTACGTGGACTTAACAACTAATCTTGAATTTGGTACATTGTGTGGGTTTTTGTCCGTAAGAGACAGTAGATCTAAAGCACTGGGACGCCATTCCCTTCACCCTGCTCAGAGCAGAAGCCTATGCAACCTCTCCCAACGCTGAGCCTGAAACTCAAAAAATCTTCTCAGCAGTCCACTCCATCCCTCCAAGGCTGGGCCAAGTCGTACATAGAACCTCACACGGTTTCACCAATTGGAAAAGTCTAGACCACCGCTGAGCTAACTGAAGTAAATTATCTAACCTTGCCCCTCAATGCAGTAATCCTCCATCCCTGAAAGTAATAAACACTTCCCCTCTCAACCTCAATCTCCTATCCTCTGCTACTCTCATTTGCTTATTGTACCTTATTTCCGAATGGAAATAAGGGATTTCATTTGTTCCCAACCCTTTCTAAGTTGCTCCTTCTAGGTCCTGCATTCTGTTCTAAACAAACTCCCTTGCCTTAGCAACCTTTGGCATTTTCTAGTTTCCGACTGCTACTTGCTCTCAATCACAAAAGTGCCCAAGATCCAGCCATACTATGACCCTCAACCCTCCTCTCTCTGAGGCCATCTCCCAACCTCCTCCTCATCCACTGACAGCCTGATTCACGGTTTCTCTTTCCGCTCCGCCTCCTGCACCAACCTTGACATGTCAGTGTCTAGGCAGCTTCCTGACGTGCATGTACCTCAATCTCTTACAATTCAAGAACCTTTATCTCTCACTCACCCACCCATTTCCAGGTCACTAATCTGGAACCACCCACCTCAAACAGGTCTACTGAGACAAGGAGTGGAAGGTAATTATGCTAAAGTTGAGTTGAGGGGCTTAAGAAAAGTTGGAAACCAACTGGAAAAGTCCTAGAGGAATCTAAAAAGAAGAATAATCAGGGAGAACTAGTAAAAAGATTTTATTGGCTTGATGCCACAATCTGAAGTAGCCTAATTTTCCCGTTAATTTCCCTGTTGAAAAAAATTATTTAGCATATACATGTTTTTCAAAATAATTACCTTTTAAGCAAAAATGTGCAAATGTTTTCGCTTTTTAAAAATTTACATCTTTTTTTGGATGCTCTTTTAACACAGAGCAACGATTTCATATTCACAAAAATACCTCACACGACATGAATGCTCTGGAAATGAGATGCAAAGGAAACCAAAAAATAATCTTTAAACTTTTGTTGAAATATTTCTAAAATTATTTATAGTCCATTTTCCTTAGAGTATACTGAATATGCCAGAATTCTGCTGTACCTGAAAGCAGCCACTATAGTTTTAAAAACATCAACCAGGACTGCATAAACATCAAATTAACACTGATAAAGGACCTCAGGACAATCCCTGTGAATTCTATTGTATTTAATTTGTAAAACCCTGGTTTTCTTATGGTTTGCTTTCTTCTTTGCTAAGTAGCATAATGGGAAAGGTGGACTTCAAATTTGCTTTGGAAGTTAAACAATGTCATTCATTCATTCACTCATTCAATAAATATTTAGTAAGCACCTACTATGTGCCAGGAACTGGAATATGTGCTGGGAATACAATGGTGAGCAAAAACAAATGGGTTCCCTCCGTCATGGAACTGACAGTCTAGTGGGAGAGACAGACAATTTCATTATTAAATAAATGTATGATTATAAACTACTATAGTCCTGATATAGCTGCAACAATAATGCAAAAAAAAAAAAAAAAAAGAAAAACACTGCTTAAAAATCGGTTATGTTCTCCTCACAATTCAGAAATAGCTATGAGCTCTCATTACACAAAATACCATTTATGCTCTTTTGGAGAAAAAGAATTGCTTGAAATAAACATAAGAAATTATTTACTCCAAGATATTTAATAGGTATTATTTGTGAACAACTAAAATTTCGTCACTTGAGGGAGACCAAGACTTAAATTTATCTGTTTTTGTATCTCTCCACGGCACATGAAAAGCTGCTATGTCCATGCAGGTTCCTTAAGAACAAGGACCCTTTCTAGCTCATTCCCTGCTGTATCCCTAGGACTGACAACAGTGCCTGCCACATAATGGTGGGATGTCTTTCCCATTTTTTAATGAATGAATGAATGGATGGATGGATGGACAATAGGGATTGAAACAGCTAAGATGATGACAGAAAAGTAGATCTGCCCCCAAACAATAACTTAAATGACTGACATTGCTCAGATTCAGGAAGCAGAGCACAAAGCTACAGATGCCAGCTGATGTGGCTCTCAGGCCCACCAGAACCGATCCCAAACAGGCCAGGTGAGGGTTAACTCTAGCTAACACAATCAGATCACCAACCTATGATGTATTTCTTCCAAAATAATAGATCACCCACAGGCAGTACCTGTAAAGAGATGACTCCATTTCCTACCTGGGTACTGCAACAGCCTCCAGGCTGGTCTCCCATCTCTACTCTCATGCTGCCCATGCCCACCCAGCAGCCAGAGGGTCTTCTCAAGCAAATCAGAACGCACCATCCACCTGCTCAGAACCCTCTCATGGCTTCCCACGGCTTTCCGAAGAAAACCCAAGCTTTAGGCCCCTGTTCTTCTGACTTTATCTTCATCTTATTCCACTCTTGCCATGCTAATTTTCTTGCCATCCTTCAAGCACTCAGGCAACCTGCACTTTCTTCTTACTGACAGTAACATTTTTGCCTCAGATCTTCAAATGATGTCTTCAAATTTCTGATCTAACATTACCTAATCAGAGACATTCCCCAATGACTGACATATGAACTAGGAACTCACTCATCCTCTGTCCCCTCTCCTTCTTTCTTTCGTGACAGTGACACATTACATCACATAACTGATGGCTGTCTGGTTCCCCACGAGGGTGTCAGGTACCTGAAGGCATATTTCTGTATCATCAGTTCCTAGACAGTGTCTGGCACACAATAGGAAATATATCTATCATAATGAGTCTACTCAAACACTCAGCTAGCATCCATCCCATCAGCAGGTAACATGCATGGAAGCCAGTATTCCTGTACTCCATGCAGGAGCACTGTGCAACTGTCCTCTTACGCTATGATTAGGTCACATGAGTTACAAAAGTTCATTAATAAATAGAAATTAAAATCAGTTCTTTCCAGAGACACCAAAAAGATTAGTAACATAAAGCAATGGTGGTTAAAACAATATGGGGCTAATATCTATCGAGAATAAAAGTTTTTAACATAGTATGGCACGAAATTAATTTAGTAAGAACCATCCACCAGTGAAAATTAGTGGAAATACTGAAATGAGTAACATACTTTCCAAAGATTTAAAACAAAATCTCAGAAGGAAAGATATGCAATGAATAATATATTAAATCCTCTTTGATTTGTATATTCTTCTCTACACAATTCTCAAGGGAAAATTCAAAAGCCAAAAAAATATTTCAAAACATATTTGCAAATGTCAGTAACACCAAATAATAAAAATGCTTTTCTATCAAAAAAAATGGCTTTTCTATTAAGCATTATTTCTGAAGTTTAGAAAAATGAAGCAAAACTTAAGAGAAGATGGGCTTACAATAAATATTCTAGAATCAGTCTCTTTCAAAGAAGTATTTAAGAACTCTATTGTGTTACCAATTTAATCTGCCTAAATATGAAAAAAAATTAGTAACTATTGAACTATTAAAAACAATAATAAATAATAATAATAATAAGGCCAGACACAGTGGCTCATGCCTGTAATCCAACACTTTGGGAGGCTGAGGTGGGAGGGTCATTTGAGGTCAGGAGTTCAAGACCAGTCTGGGCAACATAATGAGACTCCGTGCTACCAAAAAAAAAAAAAAAAAAAAAAAAAAAAAGAGAGAGAGAGAAGGAAAAGAAAAAAAGCCCATTTGGAAAAAATAACAAACACCATAAAAATACCCCAGGTTTGACAAACAAACATATAAAGCCATAAGTATGTAACTGTATTTTACCTCTATTCAGCATGAGGGTCAACCTAACTAAAATAAAATCACTGTATAAAGAGCACATGTGATAGGTTAACAAGGCCAAGAGAAATGTACTATTAAATGAAAAGGGAAATAACGTATATTCTGTATGAGCTGCATACTTCTGATTTTTTTTTTTTTTTTTTAGAGACAGGATCTTGCTCTGTTACCCAAGCTGGAGAGTAGAGCAATCAGGGCTCACTGCAGCTTCACCCTCCTGGGCTCAAGCGATCCTCCCACCTCAGCGTTCCAAGTAGCTGGGACTACAGATGTGCACCACCACATTCGATTAATTTTTAAAATTTTTTGTGAGACAAGGTCTTGCTTTGCTGCCAAGGCTAGTCTCCAACTCTTGGGGTCAAGCAATCCTCCTACCTTGGCCTCCCAAAGTGCTGGGATTACAGGTGTGAGTCACCATGTCCAGGCACTGAACATTTTTAAAATACTAATAAAGTCACTGAGAAAGGCTGCCATGTTCAATTACCAAGTACATAAATTTTCCACAAGGACAAAACTTTTAAAGTTTCATATAGACACACACAAAAAGACTGAGAAGACTTAATTGCTCAATCCACATTTGAGCATTAAGGTTATATTTGATTTTCTAAAAAAACAAGATAAACAGATCTGTAATCTAATAAAGTATATATGTTTAGCTTTCATTAGGGGAAACAAAATGTATTTTTGTGAGCAATTAATCAATTATTCTACACGTGTATGTGGGGAAAATGAACAAATCTTCAACAAATGTATCAAATTCAAGAATAATAGCCTATAGCCTATTTCTGGGTCATCTCATATTTCAGGGAACTATATATGATCCAGGGAACTATATATGATCCAGGCTTACCTCAATTCACTGTGAACAGTGTCAACTGACTAATTTAAGGGCAGGATTACACATTAGGGTATTTAATAATCAATCTTAAAGACTTCTCAAATCCTGCTTGTGAGCATCTATTTAATAGGTAACAAATCAACTAAAAATGCCATTCAATTTTGTTTCTACAATGATTAAAATGCCTACATTAAATAAAAGCCAGAATTCTACATGTTATCTAAATTCCATTTGCATTTTTGAGGCAGTGTCCCACATTAGATAGAACCCTGGGCTTACGTATCAGGGAGAAGTAAGTTTGTATGCCAGCTCCACCACTTACTAACTCTGTGGGACCTTGGACAAATTAACCTCTCTGAGCCTCAGTTATCTCATAGGGTGATAAAGTCTAACTTATTGGCATGTGAAAATTAAATGAACAATATTTCAAAAGAGCAAAGCGGGGTGGGGCTTACTCAGTAACCATTTTTAAAAAGGGATGGGGGATTAAAACTTATCTACCCGAAGCCAAAAGGTCTTTTCTAGCTCTTTCCCCGGAGTGTGGCTCCTGGCAAGCCTTTTTTAGCTTTTGATTTTTTCACAGCTAAAATGGGGGAAATGACATGCTCTCTATCTAAGGCTACTGCAAGGATCCAATGAGTTAACACACACGAAAGCATTATGAAAACAACAAATGCATAAGCATGCAAAAAAAAAAAAAAAAAAAACCCCTTCATTCTTGACAGAAAAGCCAAGCAAGCAAAAAGAGAAACTGTGATTTCTCATTTGCTGCCACACATAATTTTATCTCTGTATAACGCAATGCAAACATTAATTGTATCTTGTATTAATTTATTGTGAGACTATCTTCTTCACTAAACGAGTGCCTCCTTGAAGAAAGGAGTGTCATCTTTGTTTCTTCAACAGCTAACATGTTATCAGGCATACAGATGCTGCTCAGTAAGTGCTGGAATTATGGTACACTATATTTAACCTTCCTAGTATGTCATTAATACAGTGGGAAGTAGAGTTACCATTTTCTTTGCGTAATCTTGTGATGAACTTCTTAGGGGGTATTACTCCAACCTTTTTCTTCTGAGTGGCTATGCTATGGAAGAGATCTGCTAAGCATGTAAGAAGGCTCTCCTTTTTCCTAGGTTGACTCTTATATGCAAGAACTTTTTCCCGAAATGGACGACAAAAATAAAGTGCTTGAAGAACTGAATTGCAGTAGCAGGTATTCCCAAACTGCAACAGAAAAAAAAAGTTTTGTTAAATTTAGGAAAACACATTTTCAAGAGAGAAATTCCCGGTGTATGGTTGAGAGAACAGAAAGAGATGACAAGTGGTTACTACTGTTACTATAATACTGACTGCATTATATTATACATTTTAAAATACAACTCTCAAAAATTCTTTAGAAATCACAAAAGTAAAGTTTTCTATCAGGTTCTTAGGTACAACCAAATTAAAATACTTAAAAACAAAAAATAAAAAAACCAGATCCCCTGAAATGTTACATGAAAAAGTCACCAGTATGACAGTCTAACAATCACTGAAATGCCGAGTCACAGTATTCATGATGCATTGGAAAGACATCAAATTCTTAATTATGAATTTCTCTCTTACCAGTCATGTCATTGGGAGTATGTCACTACATCTTACTGAACTCTACTTCTCTCCACTCTAGTAACTGGGGGGCAGGGAAATAACCCTACTTTATAAAGTAAATGACACACAGTTTGATAAATATGTGTTGCCTCCTTTTTCCCTTCCATTCATTCAACACTGGCTCTAAAATCTAGCTAATAAAATACCTAAAAGTCAGTCATGAAGATTTGGGGAGCACTATGAAACTATAAAAAAGGAATGAGGACAATTCTCATATTTCTACTATGGGCTGAGATCAACTATATACAGTATTAAGTTAAAAAGGCTAGGTAGAGAAAAAATGTTTAAGATTGGGTGATATCAAAAGTATTTCCACAGACCATTTGTTTATATTTTTTTTTAAAAAATGAGGAAGGATAAACAAAAAGCTAATAAAAATGATTATTTATAGAAGAGGAAAAATAATGGAGAGATGGATGAAAATGAGAATTCTCTGAAAGTAAGTGGTTATAAAACACTTACTTTTTACCTCCATCTTTCTAAAATAAAGAAATTTCTCACACCTGTAATCCTAGCACTTTGGGAGGCCGAGGCAGGCGGATTACAAGGTCAGGAGATCGAGACCATCCTGGCTAACACGGTGAAACCCCATCTCTACTAAAAAAAATACAAAAAATCAGCTGGGTGTGGTGGTGGGTGCCTGTAGTCCCAGCTACTCAGTAGGCTGAGGCAGGAGAATAGTGTGAACCCAGGAGGCGGAGCTTGCAGTGAGCAGAGACCATGTGCCACTGCACTCCAGCCTGGGTGACAGAGTAAGACTCCGTCTCAAAAAAAAAAGCAATTTCTAAAATTAAAAACAAAAATAAAACCTAAATGTATATGGATTCAATGGTAGAAATACAGAGAAAAGAATTACTTCAGGTGACTTAAAGAATGTTTACCATACATGCCTAATGAGATAGAGTCTAACCATTTAAAAAAAAAAAACAGCAAAAAAAAATCTATTAGCCAGATGCAGTGGCTCACATCTGTAATCCCAGCACTTAGGGGGGCCGAGGCGGGAGGATCACTTGAGGTTAGAAGCTCAAGACCAACTTGGTCAACATGGTGAAACCCCATCTCTACTAAAAATACAAAAATTAGCCAGGCATGATGACACACACCTGTGATTCCAGCTACTCGGGAGGCTGAGGTATGAGAATCGCTTGAACCCAGGAGGCAGAGGTTGCAGTGAGCCAAGATTGCACCACTGCACTTCAGCTTGGGAGACAAAGCAAGACTCTGTCTCAAAAACAAACAAACAAAAAAACAAATTTATTGATATTGTTATTTTGAAACTATGGTAGCTATATCACAGGACAAAGCAAACAAGGAATTATGTTAATACCCTTAGGAACCAAAATTTTTCATGTAAAGGAAAAAAAGATGCTATAATAAAATCAGAAAAGTAAAAGCCTTGTAAACTTAAGTTGGAAACATCAATATAAACTTATTTTTTTTATAACTCTGAAAGTGTATGTCTGTGTGTATGCATGTATGTTTGTGTGTGTGTGTTTTCAAACTCTGTCCACTGAAAAGGTGTGGCAGCAACAAGTTTCTCCTTTACCCAGACTGTGTTATCTAAACACCCTTTTCCCATCCAAAGGAACTCGGACACCTTGAAGATATGGCTGATACAAGATCTGGGATAAGAAGTGCAAGATTAGCCTGGGGTATCTTAAATATGTGTCAGCTTTAATACAAAAGGATTACTGCAATGGATCAAAACACACTAACTATATAAAAATTCATAAATTTAAAATGACATTTTAGGCCGGGCACAATGGCTCATGCCTGTAATCCCAGCACTTTGGGAGGCCAAGGTAGGTGGCTCAGTTGAGGTCAGGAGTTTGAGACTAGCCTGGCCAACATGGTGAAACCCCATCTCTAACTAAAATTACAAAAATTGGCCGGTTGTGGTGGCGCACACCTGTAATCCCAGCTACTCAGGAAGCTGAGGCAGTAGATTCACTTGAACCTGGAGGCGGAGGTTGCAGTGAGCCAAGACGGTGCCACTGCCCTCGGGCTTCAGCGACAGAATGTGACTTTCTCCACAAAAAAAGATACATATGTGTGTGTGTGTGTGTGTGTGTGTATACACATAATGACATTTTAAAAAAAGAAACCCTCATGAGTCTCCATTGACAGTTGCAAACTAACATATAAAAGGAAAACATCAAAGATTCATCTTGCCTTTCTCGTAAGAACCATGTTTCAGGGGCACTAAACAGTTGATGAAGTTTTTGTTTATAAAATAAGTCCAGTGAATAAAATCAGAAGAAATGGTTGTAAATAATAGATTAAGCAACAATTATCAATGGATGCTCAAAGCATTAGGTTAAAAGCTGATGAGGATCTTTAAAACAGAGGGATCAGACCTAACCCCCCATGCATTTCAGCATCGCTGAAAGTGAACAACTGAATAATGTGTGTCTTTTAATATATCTTACCTCCTATGAAGTACTCTTGCCTTAAGCAAAACCACTAAACTTTAATCATGTCTCTACGTGTAACTACTAATTTACAAGACAGTCAACAGTCAGGCAATGAAAGAGACAATACCACAAAGAAGGAAAAGGCCAAGTTCGAAACGTGAATAGTCTCTAGGACAGATGACCTCGTTTCTCCACAAATGGATAACTTGAAAAAAGTCTGAAAAGGGCTCAAGAGACACCACAATCAAACTGCGAATGTAAATGCTGGAGTTTACTTAGATCCTGATTTACAAACCAACTATAAAAAGTCATCTTGGCCAGGCACAATAGCTCACGCCTGTAATCCCAGAACTTTGGGAAGCCGAGGTGGGTGGATTACTTGAGGTCAGGAGTTCGAGACCAGCCTGGCCAACGTGGTGAAACTCCGTATCTACTAAAAATACAAAAACTAGCTGGGCGTTTTACTCTTATAATCCCAGCTACTCGGGAGGCTGAGACAGGAGAATCGCTGGAACGCGGGAGGCGGAGGTTATAGTGAGCCAAGATGGCACCATCACTGCACTCCAGCCTGGGTGACAGAGTGAGAATCCGTTTCCAAAAAAAAAAAAAAAAGTCATCTTTGAGACAAAAGAAGGTACTTGAATATATACAGCATCGGATGATACTAAGAAATTGTTGACTTTGTTAGGCGTGATCATTAGATGATCATATTTTTTAAAACGTTCATGCCACTTAGAGACATGTAATTAAACTTGTCCCATTTATGGCCAAAATGACATGATGTCTAGGATTTCCTTTTCCAGGAAAAAAAAAAAAGTCAGTGGAAGAGAATGAAAATATTGGTAATTGTTCAAGCTAGGTTAATGGGTTCATGGTGATTCATTATATTTACCTATCCTACTCTAGCTTTTCAAAGGAGGCACTGAATCTTTGAGGTAAATTGTGTCATCATGTCATTATGTGTCAAAATCATAGCAAATAAAGGACCTAACCAGATAAATTCATAGGGAAGACAGAGACTAGGCAGAGCCAATAATTTCAGGGGAAAATTTTAAAAGCTTTGCTATGTTCAATCTCCTAATTGTCTGAATATGTTTCTTTTTTTCCACAGAGATTAAACAAGTAAGATCCCTCTGCACTGAAACAGGAGTTACCAACTTTTTGAAGAGGCTTGGGAGATCCAAGCCCTCTCCAGCTGAGGACCTGAGACCTAGGGAGGACAATGACTTCTCACATCCACACCGCTAGTAGGAGACAAGCATCGGTTTCAGAAAAAGAGGTGCTTAAGAGGTATGTGATTAAAGCGTACTGGTATCATGATCATAAATGTAACTATAGATACACTTCAGTGCACCCTACCCAGCGGTTAAGTACACCTGAAACAGCATCCACAATGTTACTAAGATTAATTTACCCAGTATCCCACATAATTTGTCTTAAAAATACCTGTATTTGTATCACAATCTAATCAAGCTAATGACCAACAAATGTAGTTATATCAACTAAAGAGAAGAGACAATGTCCATATTTTGGAATAGGCAACAGGGGAACTGAACAACTTCCACCGAGTAGGGAGATGAAAGCAAAAGAGATCATCTCGGAGTATATCAGAAATATTATGATAATGAGGATTGACCTATCTATAAAAAATACAATAAGCAAATAGGATAGGCTAAAAAACTAGAGGGAGTCTCTATTTTGTAGACTACTGGAAGTCAGGCTCACAGTTCTGTCCAACATGACTTGCTCATCTTTGGAATATAAAGCAAGAGTAACATTATGATTAATTCTCTGAGGCCTGCTATTAGTCTTCTTTTATTTCTTTCCTCAACCTCATTAAAGAAAAATTAAAGGTTGAAAGTACTACTCTTTCTCCAGAATAAGCTAACTTTCAATCTTATTAATAATTTTGAAACTTTTCCTTCAATTTTCTTGATTTTTAATATTAACTTTCATTCAAAGTCCTAAGACCTAAAAATTATCTTTCAAGAGTACAGCCTTCGTGCAAAAGGTTTTCTGGGATGATTTTCTCTGTACTCTTGTTTGTGAATGCTCAATTTCCTAAAAAACAAAAAAACAATGCTTTAGTGCTGAAATCTATGCTGTGTTATCTCAGCTGGTTTTGAAGATCAAAGGTAGGTTTAAATCAGGGAGAGGAAATTTTAAAAGTTGCCACCCTACTCGAGGTCTGGTCATTGATTTTTTGATTGCTTAGTGAGTACAATCTCATTCTTGCTTTCAACGTGCTTTCTCTAACGCCTTTTTTTTCTCCAAACCTTAACAAACATCCCACCGCAAATACTTTTTATATACCTACTACAAAGACCATTTTGAGCGCACATCCCTTACACATATTTATAAATTATATGTACTATATTATGTACATTAAAAATGTAAAGGAATGCAATTAAGAAAATGCACATTTTAGATTTTTGTCTTATTTATTATACAAGCTGTTATTTTCATGAAAAAATATTAGTTTTAAGTGAGAGCAAGGAGATTGGGTATATATTTTTGTAAAGGTTTTAGATTTTAAAACAGTAATTTGATAGTCTGGGTTTATGTTCAGTTATTTGGATATGTGGTTTTAATGGCTATCAAAACTGAAAAAGATACCTTTGTAAAGATACACAGGTACAAGGGAAGGAGAGTCTCACTACCTACCCTTACTTTTTAAATCATGGTATCCAATTTGTAGTCCTATCTACCAAATTAGTTTGAATCCATTTAGGAAATGCTTGCCTTGAGAGCCCCTCAGCACAGTAATGAAGCACATAGTATCTGAAACCAAACTATCTAGGTTCAAGTCTGGTTCCACTATCTGACCTCGGGAAATTACTAAACGGTTCTGTTTATCAGTTTCTTCATCTGCAAAAAGGGGACAATAAAGCACCTATCTCTTAGAATTTCTCAAAGAATTAAATGAATCATCACGTAAAACACTCAGAACAGTTCCTGGCCCTTCATCATTTCATAGCTACGTTTTTGTTGTTTTTTTTTGAGACAGGGTCTTACTGTCACTCAGGCTGGAGGGCAGTGGTATGATCATGGCTCACTGCAGCCTCAACCTCCTAGGCTCAATATCCTCCCACCTCAGCCTCTGGAGTAAATGGGACCTCAGGCATGCACCACTATGCCCCCAGCATGTTTTTTTTTTTTTGTTTTTTTTTTTTAGAGACAGGGTCTCACTATGTTGCCCAAGTTGGTCTCAGATTTCTGGGTTCAAAGCAATCCTCTCGTCTTGGCCTCCCAAAGTGCTGGGATTAAAGGCATGAGCCACTGTGGCCAGCCAATAGTTGCTTTTAAAACAACCTTTTAACTAAAATTATGTAATTCTCTAAAACTACATTTAAATTATAATAGATCTGCCACAGCAGAAATAAATGAGTGAGGGTGATGCCATCAACCATTTGACATCATGGAACTTGTAGTAACATACAACCATATCATATACAGATAGAGTATAGGCACCAGTCTCATCCTTATGTTAAGAATAATGCTTAGTCTATCATTTTTAGATAAAAAATAAACATCATAAATTCTAATATTTTCTTCCCATTCCCAATGGATCATCTTACACACTTTATTTGGAGACTACTGGTTTTAACCACCATAATGTCAATAGCATTACTTTGTTTAAATACTGAGGCTGGGCACAGTGGTTCATGCCTGTAATCCCAGCACTTTGGGAGGCTGAGGCAGGAGGATCGCTTGAGACCAGGGATTCAACACCAGCACAGGCAATATAGTGAGACTCTGTCTCTACAAAAACCTTAAAACATTAGCTGAGCATGGTGGTGTGCACCTGTAGTCCCAGCTACTCAAGAGGTAAAGGCAGGAGGATGGCTTGAAACAGGGAGGTAAAGCTGCAGTGAGCCATGATCACTCACTGCACTCCAGCCTGGGTGACAGAGCAAGACCCTTTCTCAAAACAAAAACAAAAACAAACAAACAAATCCAGATAAATAAAAAGCAAAAAATAAAACTGTGAAAAGGAACTGTTTTTGTAGAAGCACAACTTCCTCCCTGTCCCCCACGCTGGGCCTGGTGACGGTGCCTGTTCTGTGAACATGCTGAGATGTTCTAAGGGAATGCCCTCTTCCACCAACCAGTTCTTGCTTAGATGACCCTATTTTAGAACCTTGTATTTCCACACTCCCCTACCCACCACTCTTCTTACTCCAACAGAGTAGACCAGACAATGAGTACCTAACCCAGAAGTCTTCTTTTCATACTCCAATGGATGTCACTCCCTCACCCTACGTTCTTACTCCACTGCCCCATGCTTCCTTGTAGGAACTGCTTTCTCTCCTCTATGCAAATTACTGTTGTGTTATCAATCAAAGCGCTTTTACGGCCCCTAAAACAAGGCTGGACACTTGGTACAGTCTAGCCAGAGGACCTGGGCCGGAACTCTTTTGCCAGGTTTGATATGGATATTCTCTGGACTCTCCAACAATGTAAACCTCAAGCAACCTATGGCCATCAGACGGGGAGAAACTGAATGAGAATGAAATCAATGCAAAAGAAAAGAGAACCAAGAGACACTTGCCCTAATGAAGTTTATAACCTAAAAATGGGAAGTTTCATTTTTATTTATTTCTATAATGGACCCTGCTCCAACTAACAACTAGAAGCAATTCAGGTTAAATAGCCTTTTATATGATAGACTAGAAAAGGAATCATAATTGTATAATAAAGATTCTGAAGGGAAGCACATTTCCTTTTTTTTTTTTTCTTTTTTTTTAAACAAACAGCTTAAAACCTCAGAAGACAGGAAAAGCACGTTTCACAGCACCCTCGCAAACGGAGTTCCTGCGGCCAGCCCACTTGTGTGTTGAGGCCCACCTGTATTAGAAAATTAATAAACCACCATACAATAAAACAATGAAAAAAAGCTATTCAAAAACAATGCACAGACTATATTACAAGTAGGAAAGATACACTAAACTGTGGTTTAAATCACTCTCTATCAGCTCTACTAAAATAAGTACTAACCAGCTACAATATAAAAGGAAAAAAGGCAATTTGATTTAGCCAGTTAAAACTTGTTTTCAAAGAATTTAGCTGACGATGTAAACAGCTGGCTTGTAAGTGGGATACTTTACAGCAAATTTCCCCATCCAAAGCTCCTCAAGTCACACCAGTATTTCTCCTCTCTACTTCCAATAATATCAGGAATAGCATTGTATCTATGAGATAAGCTAAGAGGAAATCCTCATTCTATGTATTATACAAATTATAGTGACAGGTAATTATCCCTCACTAAGAGTAAGCTGCCATAAGAGCCATCATCTGTGAAAATATTCTTACAAGACAAAAATATCTACAATTGAAAGTAACAGAAAACAGGTTGTCATCAAAGCACTAAGAGCAACCACTCTGTTTAATTTTCTGCTAATTTAATTTGTGGTTATTTTCCTTCTCTCCATTCAAAAAAAAAAAAAAAGCTTGGGCAATATAGCAAGATCCCATCTCTACAAATAATTTTTTAAAAAATTTGACAGACATGGTGGTGTGTGCCTGTGGTCCCAGCTACTCAGGAGGCTAAGGCAGGATTGCCTGAGCCCAGGAGGTGAAGGCTGCAGTGAGCTGTGATCACACCACCACACTCCAGCCTGCTGTATGGAATTAACCACTCCACTAGCTCTGCTGCATCTACTCTGACCAGTTTTATTTCTGAGTATAATTCACAATGTTTCCCAACCTTTAATAGTTGGAGCTGTGACCCCTGTAGATATGTTAATTTTATATATAATAACGAGGCACAGAGACCAGAAGTTCTATTTCTATTCATCAAATGAATCTCTCTAGGGGATAAAGACAAAGGGTCCTCTGATGGTCTCTTAGTAAGTTTATTCTCTCCTGCTTGTCTTAATTTTATTGTTAAGAATTCTAATTGAAATGCTGTTTTTTAAATTAGAATATAAGGCTAAATTCCAGAAAAAAATAAGCGAGAGGAGTAATGAGCAGCCCGTTCTGAACAGAGAGAAAGGTAGGGGAGTGATGATTCTTTGTTACAGGTTATATGCATAGTGCACAGAGACAATTCCCAAAGCACAGGGAATCACACACATCACTTCAACTGCCTTCCTCAAATCCATGAGAAACCCATCTCAAACGCCCTATGTATGGACTAATATTTAGAGTCCACCAATCTGTTCAATATAACTTACTGTGTTACCTATTTTATCAATATATGCATTTTAAAACACCTGCCATGGATTCACCTAATAGTACAGTACAACAGTATAAAATAAACTACCACAACAATTATATAGCACAGGTTTGTGATACCCCCCAGTGACTCAGAACAGATAACATTCAGGTAAACTTCTCAAATTTTCCTAAAGTCTTAAAAATGTGTAATTACTAGAATTACCTCCATAAGAACTGGGATGTACTCTTTCCCCACATTTCACACTTTTGTATCTCTAGCACTGGTACAATGACAGAAGTAAATTGTCAAATACCCCATAGATACATGGAGGCATTGGCACAGCTAAATTTATACTTGTACATTTCTACCACTTAGTCAACTAAATCATTCTCAAAGAATCAAGAGTTCACTTGGACTAGGTTATATATTAACACTAAATTTTGGCTATGATAAATTTCTGACAAAATAGGGACAATCAGATTGACAAGTTAGAAACTATTCTATCTCTAAGATTTTAAGATGTGAGACAACTGGCCAGGCGCAGTGGCTGATACCTGCAATCCCAGCACTTTGGGAGGCCAAGGCGGGTGGATCACGAGGTCAAGAGATGGAGACCATCCTGGCTAACACGGTGAAACCCCGTCTCTACTAAAAATATAAAAAATTAGCCACGCGTGGTGGCAGGTGCCTGTAGTCCCAGCTACTCAGGAGGCTGAGACAGGAGAATGGCCTGAACCCGGGAGGTGGAGCTTGCAGTGAGCCGAGATGGGGCTACTGCACTCCAGCCTGGGTGATAGAGCGAGACTCTGTCTCAAAAAAAACAGGCAACTTTGTTTCCCTTCCCTTGAAGATCATTTCAAAATTCCCAATCACATCTCTTGGCATTTAATTCTATTAATACAAAAGAACAATTTTTCTTTAATAACTTATGAAATGCATTCATCGTCTTTAAAACTCCTTCCAAACATGATTCTAAAAGTGTACCAATGGATACTTACATTGACTAATCCAAAATAGTGCTCATTGACTGGAAACTGTTCTGGACCAATCTCTTTCTCTAATGCCGAAGCATTGGCGCCCTAGAAAATGAAAAACAAAAATCTTAGTATTTATAGTAGTCATGCACCACACAATGACGCTTCAGTCAATGACGGGCCGCAGCATGATGGTCCTATCAGATTACAACGGAGCTGCCCTACACAGGTGTGTCTGTATCCTTCACACTGTATTTTTAACTGTACCTTTCTTATGTTTAGATATGTTCAGATGCACACTTACTCCCGTGTTACAACTGCCTAGAAAACACAGGAGCATGCTAAATAGATGTGCAGCCTTCGAGCAACAGGCTCTACCATCTAGCTAGGCGTGCAGTAGGCTCTACCACCTCGGTTTGTGTAAAACACTCTATGATGTTCACATGCACAATGATGAAATGGCCTAATGAAGCATTTCTCACAGCATATCCTCATCGTTACACGATTGCATGTTCGTAGTGTTGTCATAACTACACAGGTGTTAGAAACACCCTGTAAAAAAAACTATCTGTGATCCCTATTGCGACCTAACACAAAGAAAAGAAAAAGGAGAAGAGAAAGAATGATATTGAAGAGTAAAGGCTTTTGATAATGGCTAAAAATTGGTTTATAGGAACTTTCTCACAGAACCAAAGCGTGGATCAAGGAATTACATTCACGACATGTTCTTTTTTTCTAAGTAATGAATGAAATTTCCTGCTGTATCATGTACTCTAACAGGAGTGTAATCTGATAGCACACATCTCTGAGAGCCAAACTTCTGTGAAACTAAATATAAATATGCACATGCTCAGTGGCCTAGCAATTCTGAAGTATAAACCTGAAATTCTTACACAGAACTGAAGCTGACAAGAATGTTTACTGCAGTATCATTTATGATTGCAGCTGACAGCAGTCTAGATGGTCCATCACTGGGGAAACAGATACGTAAAATGTGACAGCATACTACATAGTAGAGCCAAAATAAATGACCTAGGTTTACACAAAGAAACATGAGCATCTCAAAAACACAATGTTAAATGAAAAAAAGAAAAATTAGACTAACATAAAACACCAACGTGTGTGTGTGTTTAATAGCACATGGAAAGTAGACTGAAGAATGTATATTAAATATACTATATACCTGAGTGGTGCTGGAAGAGGGATGGGCCATGGAATTGGGAATGGGGTAAAGGAGAAAAAAACAAAATCCAAGAAACAATGACCTCGCACAGACAATCATAGTGTGTCACGGTTTCAAGAGTGTGATCAACTCAATTCTGTGCACCTGTGGTCCCTGAAGACCATGTGAAAGGGAGGGGGAGAAATGTGGCCCTGAGCACCATGGTGGGTGATGACATATAAGCAGATACAACTAGACAGACTCTAAAATGTAGTTTGAAAGGGAAATAAAAGCAATAAGCAGATACAACTAAATAGACTCTAAAATGTAGTTTGAAAGGGAAATAAAAGCAATTCTGCTAATATGACTCTGAATATGTTTACCTTGAAAATTCCCAGGAAAACATAATAGATAAGTATAACGGATAGGACATTGCTCAAAAAATACCCAAATGTTACACTGAAGAGCTGCAGAGACAACACGCCTCTTCAGCTACACCGGGCATATAGTCACAACAACGCACCAGTGCTCAGAATCCCACATCTGCTGCTTCCTTCCTGCACGAGACTCCTAAACCTTGTCAGACACTGAGTCTTCAATTTCCTGACAGCGCTAGGCTGAAAAGGAGGACTGATAAAGGCACATGGTGAGTTGGCAGTCAAGTTCCACCAAAACAGGACGTTTCTTCTAATATCTTCCAGCCAACCAGCACTTCACACCTCATATATACAGGATACTGTCCTTATTTTTTTGACTTGGGAAATCAATTTTTGGTTTTATATAAAACCTTGATACCATCACTAGTTAATAGATATCATTTATTTCTAAATTTGGATAGCAATATGTCGTAACAATACCAAATTCAATTATTACAGCAACTTCACGATCCACTAAAAACTGATGGGAATATGGCAAGCCCTACTACCCCTCACCCTGCCAGCTCAAAAGTCCCTCATATATGTTGAAAATAACCAACAAACCCGGGTTTTTAACAACTGTCGTAAAAATTCAAACTGATACTGGCTTATTCAAATGAGTATAATCCTTTCCCCCCACCAAAACAGAAGAAACGTGCCATCAACCAAAATACAACCTCAAATACTTACCTATCTAGAACAATAAAATACCAGTGCATACATCTTAGGAAGGCATTTCTGGCCTTTAAGATGCACTAAGAACAAGTTAACGGGTGAAGATGATCCCTCCACTGTTAGCCGAATCACACGCCACTCGCCTTGTATTCTACCCACCCCACATGTCCACCTGTCACCATACGTACCACGTACTTTCATGCCTGCTTAGTAAGCTCTTCTCCCACCCCCTTGTCCTCACAGCAGTTTCAACTATGGGTCAGGTATTGTCTCTCTGTGCCTCAGTTTCCCAACTGTTAAAGAAAAATGTTAGCAACTACTTTATAGGGTGACTATAAATTAACAGAATTTTAACTTTTCTAAGGCAGCTGGTGGCGCCTGGCACACAAGCAGGTGTCCAATAAATGTTGGTCCTCTTCTTACCCTTCCCTTCAAACAAAAAGAAGACAGTCACAGTAATACATCTTTTCTGCTCCGTGCAAAAGCTAAGAAATGACAAGAGGAAAATCAGAAGACAAAACAAGACAGCTATAATACAAAAAAATAGATACCCTCCTTAGTTTAGCAGACAAGAGCCAATTCCCTCAAGCGGCCCCCAGAGGTATCATCACTGTACTCCCCCACACAGCCTAACAACAAAGCAGAACCATAATCCAATTCAGAAATCTGAGAACAGTAGGCCAAGAGTGGTAAGGTAGAAAGAGCTGTAGATCATCATAATTTAACCTTTCTGGATTTAAGAATCTTCATTTGCAAAATAAAAGGGTCAGAATCCTCAGTGATTTTCAAAACTCCCAGTTACAAATTTTCTGTTGGGTTTTCAAGTAAGCCTTTACATGAACTAAGATTTTCATGGCTAAAACTATTCAGAAAATTAAAAGATTACATGATTTCTAAAATTCCTTCTCACTCAACATTCTATCGTTTCTGATGACTTTCATCAATGCTTCTGAAGACATTACTGTTTTAACACAAGACTCTAGGGAAGTCTAAGACAATCAATATATGCCAAGCCAAGTCCACAATTCAACAGCTTGAAGAATGATGGTTAGGACAGACTGACGGTAGCAGACTGAAATGAAAAGTACAAAGAAGGAACAGTACTCACCTTATTACAGTTCTAAACTAAGGCACAGCACCATAAACTATGCCTTCCTGTGGTAATGACTGTGCAGCAGATTCTGCAGATGCAGGAGAAGCATGCTTATTGCATGCATTCAAGGTTTTCCTCAACAGAAATGATCAGGGTACACTCCTCTCTCTAGCCTAATGCTAACTAAAAAGGCAAAAGATTATACTAAGCAATTGGTTTCTGCTGAGTTGTTTTTAAATTTAACAGCGTTTTCAACACCAAAGTTAGACATAACTGGTGAAAACCAACTGCAAAGTCAAAATTTTGCTGTTCGATTGCAACCATCTTTAAGACATTCCTGAAGGATTTTGTTGAAGGCTGACAAATTCTATCATATCACATAATAGTCATACAATCACCCAAAAATTTAAAGTGAGCCTAGAAAAAGTAAACATTTAATAATAATAGCTCCATTACCACATTTAAGAAGTATGACCCTATCAAAACTAACAATAGCTTTTATGAAATCAGTGGTTCTTTACTGGTATAAAGGGAAGGCATGATGGTGAGTTAAGAAGTTCTGCTCCAGGCCAGGCGTGGTGGATCTCCTGAGATCAGGAGTTTGAGACCAGCCTGGCCAACATGGCGAAACTCCGTCTCTACTAAAAATACAAAAAATTAGTCAGGTGTGGTGGTGGGCGCCTGTAATTCCAGCTACTCGGGAGGCTGAGGCTGCAGTGAGTCAAGATCGCGCCACTGCACTCCAGCCTAGGCAACAAAAGCAAACCTCCAACAACAACAACAACAAAAAGTAGTACTTCTGCTCTGAAGTCTTCATAGGTATCAGAATTAATTTATTTTTGTCTGAGCACATGACACACACAAATGGAAGAAGACATTTTTTTCTGACTTCTGTGCCCATTTTTGTAACTTAGGCAAAAGATGAGACTTAGTACCCTTACTACAGAATTCATCATGAAGAAGTAATTAGATACTCAGGCCCTTCTGATGAAAACAATCAAAAGATAGGTGAAATTGAAAAATAACTATTAACTGAGCTAGTGATAAAAATAATCTGCAGGAATCAAAAAACAAAGTGATGGGGTAATTACGAGAGATAAGCAAACATCAAAGACTTCCCACTGCTGGTATTTTCTGACCCTAGCGACCTTTAAATTCTCTTCCAGCAGCTGAATGGAATGGTATGCAGGAAACAGGTGCTAAAACTTAGGGCCCACTCAAGACAGGGAGGACAACAGGCGATATGAGCATGAAGCCGAGATCTCCAAAGAGTTTCTCTTCAATGTAAAAGGGAACCAGTAATAATCCCACACTACAAGAAACAGCAAGAAAACTTGCTTGACTTGTCCTTGGCACTTAGGAGTAGAGACAGCAAGAAAGAAGAAGTATCTTCCAAAACTCATAACTATAACTAGGCCCTTCTAAAAGTCTGTGACCCAAATTTCCACAAACTGTGATCAAAAAAAAAAAAACCTCAGTAGAGAATTCAAAGAAATCCTAAATTGAGAGTGCCCTCCTTCCACCTCTTCTACTCCACAAAAGGCAGAATCACAAATTCACTCTGGAATGAGATGAATTCAATCCACCCACAAAGAATTCCTACAAGTACAATGCCAAGAGATTTGAATTCATAAATCAAAAATTACAAAAACACACAGGAAAAGAAAGCCCCATGAATAAGAGCCCCATGAAGAAATGCAGACAGCAGAATGAAACTCAAAAAGTTACTGACAGGCACAGGATGTAAAACAAATGTCTAATATGTGTCAACAAATGACAATGAATTGATTGTAAGAACAAAGATGAGACTCTAAGCAGATGTTTAAAAAGAACTAAATACAACTTCAAAATATAAAAGTTGCAAAAGCTGAAGTAAAAACTCAATGGTGTGGCCAGGCATGGTGGCTCAAGCCTGTAATCCCAGCACTTTGGGGAGGCCAAGGCGGGTGGACTCAGGAGATCAAGACCAGCTTGGGCAACATGGCAAAACCCCGTGATATGGTTTGGCTCTGTGTCCCCACTCAAATGTCATCTTGAATTGTACTTCCATAATTTCCACATGTTGTGGGAGGAACCTGGTAAGAAATAATTTCAATCATCGGAGTGGTTCCCCCATACTGTTCTCGTGGTAGTGAGTAAGTCTTACGAGATCTAGTTTTATCAGGGGTTTCTGATTTTGCATCTTTCTCATTTTCTCTTGCCACCGCCCCATAAGAAGTGCCTTTCTCCTCCTCCCATGATTCTGACCCCTCCCCAGCCATGTGCAACTATAAGTCCAATTAAAACTCTTTTTCTTCCCAGTCTTGGATATGTCTGTATCAACAGTGTGAAAACGGACTAAAACACCCCATCTTTACCAAAAATACAAAAAATTAGCCAGGCATGGTGGTACGCAACTATAGTCCCAACTACTCGGAAGGCGGAGATATGAGGATCACACGAGCCTGGGAGGTGGAAGTTGCAGTGAGCCGGCAGCGCGCCACTACAGCTTGGATGACAGAGTGAGACCCCATCTCAAAATAAATAAATAAATAAACATTAAAAAAATTTTTTTTAGTGGATGTGCTTAAGAACTAAACAAGGTTAACATCAGACAGTATTTTTTAGCCAATATTCCTGTCAATGTAAGGTTATTAATGAAAACTCAAGTTTCATTAAAAACAGGAAACGTGGCCAGGCACGGTGGCTCACACCTGTAATCCCAGCACTTTTGGGAGGCTGAGGCAGGCAAATCAAGAGGTCAGGAGATTGAGACCATCCTGGCTAACACGGTGAAACCCCGTCTCTACTAAAAATACAAAAAAATTAGCCAGGCGTGGTGGCGGCGCCTACAGTCCCAGCTACTTGGGAGGCTGAGGCAGGAGAATGGCATGAACCTGGGAGGTGGAGCTTGCAGTGAGCTGAGATTGCGCCACTGCACTCCAGTCTGGGTGACAGAGTGAGACTCCATTTCAAAAAAACAAAACAAAACAAAACAAAACAAAACAAAAAACAGGAAATATTTTACAGAGATTTCACAGGAGAATGGATCCATTACAGAACTGCTGTAGAGAGACCACGGTATACTACAAGTCGCACTAAACTAGCAAAGCTACAGACTTGAGTCTGGTCTTGGCCATGACGTTAAGTTGGAAATGACTTGAGACAGATCATTCTCTCCAGACCTCAGTTTCCTCAGATGTAAAACTTCTGTCTATAGTACCTTCCATCCCCACATTTCCAGCAACATATGAATTTTACGGCTCTTCCAATCTCATTAAAACATTAAATATACAATGTTGGATAGTCTATTAAAAGTCAAACATTAACAAAGTCCTGAATGAGTTAGGAAATAGCATCATATCCTCAACAACAGCTGTCCAATACTAAGAATTTGTAGGCTGATATGGTTTGGCTCTTGTCCCCACCCAAATCTCATCTTGAATTGTAGCTCTCGTAATTCCCATGTGTCGTGGGAGGGACCCAGTAGGAAGTAACTAAATCATAGGCATGGGTTTTCCCATGCTGTTCTCGTGATAGTGAATAAGTCTCATGAGATCTGATGGTTTTATAAAGGGCAGTTCCCCTGCACACGCTCTCTTGCCTGCCACCATGGAAGACATGCCTTTGCTGATCCTCTGCATTCCACCATGATTTTAAGGCCTACCCAGCCATGTGGAACTGAGAGGCCATTAAATCTCTTTTTCTTTATAAATTACCCAGTCTCAGGTATTTCTTCACACCAGCATGAAAATGGACTAATACACAGGCAATGGGGCAAGTATCTCCTTCAACTTACCTAGTATGAATTCTTGAAAAGATGAGGGCTTTTTCTTTTCACACCCAGAAATCGCCATCCAAGTGAAATAATAATAGGCTGAAATTACAAAGATACCCTTGGCCTATTATTTTGATAATATAAAAGTAACTATATATTAAATGTTGTGAGCAACCCAAAAATATCTGCAAATACGAAAAAAATAATCTGGGAGATGGCTATCCTGCAATTAAATAATTTTTACATAGTCAACCATGGAAAACATATAACTATCTACCTTTCACTCCTTTCACTCTGCCATTATGAAAAAGATAAAAATTACACAAAAGTAAACTGAAAACAATTAATTCAATCTGGAATTAATGTAATTCCTTAACTTAAAAATCTCCTGGCCCACAACATCTACATCTAAAACTAGATTATGGCTAAAACACGGTGTCTATGAGGATATGTCATTTTGAAAAGTTACATTCAGTATATACTATTTCAGAAAGTACAGAACAGTACACCTTACCAAGAAATTAAAAATGATGAAAACACAAAAGAATGTGCATCTATCAAAATAAATAAATAAAGTAATTTTAAAAAATTTAAAAAAAGAATGTGCATCTATCATTTGGAAAATGTATTTAAATAGTTAGCCAAACTATTAGTTTCCACACAACTTTAACACAAATAAAGAGAAAATTCAATACACTGTTCCAGTTTCATGTTTCAAATCATATTTTAGAATGCAGTGTGTATCATTTTAAGTTAGATCAGGTCAGTACACAAAGGAGAACTGCCAAATCAGGCAGGAAAAGCTTCCCGGAGGTGGGAAAAGCACGTGACTTGGTAAAATAAGAAAAGTTCTGGAGGCACAGGAAGCAGCCCATGTGAGGGTGTAAGGGTATAAACACAACAAAGAAGTGAATGTGAGCTGTAAAGATGAATCCAAAGTATAAAGGTGAAACAAGTTTATCTCATAGATGAAAAAGGGTGAAGAGTCAAAGAGAAGGCTTAACCCTCATACCTGTTCTAGAAAACACCATGTGCCCTGAAACCAAATCAAAGGCAATGAAAATATTTATGACAAAACACATTATATCTACACAATGAGTCTGAGGAATCATAAAAAGAGTATCAAAGCAGTAGGCCTCGGGATATGTGAAATTCAGTATCTGACTACCTGTGTTCTCTCTAGCCCTGTGCTAGTAACTGGAGAACATGATTTTTAAAGTGTGGCACCCATTAGTGAGTGGTGAGGTCTTTGCAGTGGACCACTACCATCTTCTTTTTCAGTAAAACAGATCAGATACACATCTTTATTAGGAGTAAACAAGGGCTTCTCAAACTTTTGTTTCAATATGGAAATATAAATGTATGTACTGGGTCTCATTTCTCAATGTAGGTTGAAATTTTTTATATTTTATATACAAAAGCATAAGAAAAATGTCAAAATCATAATTCAACTGGGGAGTAGACAGTGAATAAAAATTAGCTTTTCATGATCACATATAAATAAAAATCAATTTAAAAATAAATTTAAAGATACAGAGATAAGAGAATAAGTGTCCAAACTATGTCACAACACATGATGTACTATAGCAAGTCTGGACAGGAACAACATTGAGTGCTGGAGAACTTGGAAAAGCTTCACAAACAGATGGAACTGAGAGTCACTTCCAAGATGGCCAAATAGGAACAGCTCTGGTCTATAGCTTCCTGTGAGATCGATGCAGAAGACGGGTGATTTCTGCATTTCCAACTGAGGTACCTGGTTCATCTCATTGGGACTGGCTGGAGAGTGGGTGCAGCCCACAGAGGGCGAGCGGAAGCAGGGTGGGCTGTCATCTCACCCAGGAAATGCAAGGGGTCAGGGGATTTCCCTTTCCTAGCTAAGGGAAGCCATGAGTGACTGTACCTGGAGGAAGGGTACACTCCCGCCCAAATACTGTGCTTTTCCCATGGTCTTCGCAACTGGCAGACCAGGAGACTCCCTCCCATGCCTGGCTTGGCGGGTCCCACACCCAGGGAGCCTTGCACACTGCTAGCACAGCAGTCTGAGATTGACCTGGGACCCTGGAGCTTGGCAGGGGGAGTGGAGTCCACCATTGCTGAGGCTTGAGTAGGCAGTTCTGTGCTCACAGTATAAACAAAGCGGCAGGGAAGCCTGAACTGGGCGGAGCCCACTGCAACTCACCAAGGCCTACTGCCTCTCTAGATTCCACCTCTGGGGGCAGGGAATATCTGAACAAAAGGCAGCAGACAGCTTCTGCAGACTTAAACATCCCTGCCTGACAGCTCTAAGAGAGCAGTGGTTCTCCTAGCATGGCATTAGAGCTCCGATAACGGGCAGACTGCCTCCTCAAGTGGGTCCCTGACTGGGAGTGTAGCCTGACTGGGAGACACCTCCCAGCAGGGGCCGACAGACACCTCATTCAGGCGGGTGCCCCTTTGGGACAAAGCTTCCAGAGGAAGGATCAGGCAGCAATATTTGCTGTTCTGCAACCTCCACTGGTGATACCCAGGCAAACAGGGTCTGGAGTGGACCTCTAGTAAACTCCAACAGACCTGCAGCTGAGGGGCCTGTGAGAAGGAAAACTAACAGAAAGGAATAGCACAAACAGAACCAAATGAGCCAGGCTTTGACTCTTTCTTCAGGGGTATTTTCATCATAGCTTTTCATGTTGGTACAATGAAAGCCCTGAACTACGAAGAGTAGGCATTTAAATGTTCCAACTACAGGCTGGGCAGGGCACTGAGTGACAGCCTTCAAACCAGAAGGCTACATTCCTGTCCCCATTCTAATATAAACTAAACTACTGAACCACTGCAATAAAACACTGCCTCAGTTTTCTCATCAGCAAGATGGGAGACCAGATTTGTAGCATCTATTGCAAACCCCAAATGCTACAATTCTAAAACAGCATCACCACTGTAGAGTTACCAAAGTTTAAATTTAGAACAAATAAATTTTTTTAAACATTTGAGCTCCAAATTACTAATCTGCAAAAAAAGGGCAAATAAGACTTGCAACACGGCCTGTTTCTGTGAAAAATGTATAGAAGATGTTCAGAACAAGGCCTGGCACAACAGGCCCAAAGCAAACTTCCTTTGCCCATCTTCCTCCATCCCAACTACAGTGCCATCTACTACTCTTTCCTTCGGATGAGTCTTTCAAAAAACACAGTCCTGACACAATTTCTGTGGCTGGGAGGGAAAGTATCTGGGGGTTCTGCACTGATCTGCGGTCATCCTAAGAATCTTGGGCTATACTTCCTCTAGTGGCCTCCTCTGTTTTTAACTATCCCATCGAAGTTAAAATGTGCACCATAAAAAGTAGAAAGGTCTAGACCTAAAACTGGCATTGCACCACTGCAGTACACGTGGCGGAAGCTTGCCAAAGCTTAAAATCAGAAATTGGCACAAAGCAAAGTGACCCTCAGTAAGATACGATATGGTACCAATGACACAAAAGGGAACAGAGAGGTTCAGTCGCCAACACTAATGGAGAAGTCAGAACATGTTGCTAACTCTGAGAGAAATGAAATATTGTACAACCAATTATCAAGCTCTAATAATCATATGATCAAAGGGCCTTTGTCTCTATTCCTCTCTATCACAAGTCTTCTGAAAACCACTTGTTTCGTTGCAGGAAGAAAGAGAAACAATATGAATTTGCTGTCCAGTAGTGTTTATGATTGTGTATATATCCCATCCTCCCAACCTACCCTCCATAACACTCCTAAACATCTTCAACCTGATAGGGAAGATTTCTGGCAAGTTTTCAAAGACAGAATTTCTTCCCAGAAGAAATTAAAAGTAGTTTATTTCTCCTTCAGCTGCCACCACAGAAGCACATATGTAACATATTAAAACACATAAATTTCTCATCTAAGCAGTTCAGAAAAAATCCAATTCTATGATTAATCACTGGGCAAATAACTGCAAATCTAAATTTACTCAGAGGACTCCACTTATGTAATAAAAAACAAGTTACATATCTGAATCAATATTATAATTCATTGCTAAAATAACTAAACCAAACCAACAGGCATGTAATTTTAACTTTCAAAAATTCAAATGTCCACTAGAAACTCAATATTCCTATCTGACACATCAAAAGGCACAGTATTCCAATTATTTTATTCAGTATTTTCAATGAAGTTTCACTACATAATTCATGGCTAAATGTGTTACAGAGAATATTTAGAAAGAACAAAAGAAGATTCGGATTTACCTTAAGTCTTTTAACTCAGTTAAGATATGGAAATATAAGACCAATGGATGCCAAAAAACAAACAAACAAAAACCAAGCTTTTGATCTGTAAATGTTCACGATGAGACAATGAGCTACTAAAAGAAATCACATTACTTCATCTCTGTCAGAAGTGACAGTAGTGACAATACTGGCCTTTCCAAGAACCACTCTGTCAAGCCTTCACATTTGGCTTAACAATAACATCAAAAGGGAAATTCTCAAATATGACCAAACTCAGCATAACAACATACTTGAGTGTGCACAATGAAACTTCACAGATCCTACTTTCCTAACAATACAAAAAACTTTCAAAAAATTAATAAAATACTCTCATGGATGCCAAACATTTAAAACATAACTATATCTGAACTCCGTAACTGGCACCTTACCTAAGGCAAAAAGGGGGCAAGATGTGTTTTTTCAGCATCTTCACATTGTCTTCAATGCAGGGATTCACCCACTTTGGTGAACAAATTACAAGAAAGTTTCATCAAGCTCTTCCTGCCATATTCTTGACAATTTCTGTATCTATTTTACCAAATAAGGTTTTAGCTCTATGAAAAGCAAGGATCCCTGGATTGCCACCCTGCATACCCTTCAGACACCTGACTTGGATAACAGATTTCTGTGATTATGCTCAATGAGAAAACCTGTGTTGATGTTTTTCCACTTATAAATACATGAACACTTCTATTTTTCCCAACACCTACGTTATAGTATAATAAAGTATCTGTAAAGTACCTACCACTCCTGAGAAGAAAATCACTATATAAATAAAAGGTATTATTAAGTTGAAGTGAAACCAAAATCAACAAATTACATTATGGGCTGACTTAGTTTATAGTAACAGAGTTCATACTCCAGATTCCATATGCGAACTCTGACTCATCCTTTAATAAAAAGCAAATTATCATCAAACTTACATAGTTATATCAAATACTCAGAATATTCCATATACTTCAAACAAAAAAAGGTACTCATATTGTGAACTGTCTCAGAGTTCCTCATTTTCTTACCACAATAAGAAAGTGACCTGTAGCTCTGTGTCACTGAGACAACAGGAATATTAAACCAGAGTTAAGTGAAAAGAATAAAGCAGCATCTCTGCCAGCCCTGTTTTCTAGACCTCGATTCCCCTGACCTATAAAATGTGGTTCTCTCTTACCATTTTCCAGCTATAAAACTGTGAAAGAACTGAAAACAACCTTTAAGTTCTGCAAAAATAAAAACCATTCTTAGCAACCACACCATCAACAGCTCAGAAAATGACAGTGTCACTCTAAAGATGTGCGTAGGCCAGGTGCAGTGGTTCACACCCATAATACCAGCACTTTGGGAAGTCAGAACAGGAGGACTGCTTAAGGCCAGCAGTTCTAGAGAAGCCTGGGCAACATAGCAAGATGCTGTCTCTACAGAGGATGTTGTGGAGCATGTCTATAGTCCCAGCTGCTCTGGAGGCTGAGGCAGGAGGATCGTTAGGTCCAGGAGTTTGAGGCTGCAGTGAGCTATGACCTGGGCGACAGAGTGAGACCCTATCTCTTAATAATAATAGAAAATAAAATGTATGCACAATTTTTGTGAAGGATGTTAGAGAAATGCTGCAAAGGACTTTATTCCATTAATGCAGTTTCAGTATCTTCAAAAACAACAACAAAAAAGCACAACTGTTTGATAAATGGTGGGGAAGTAGAAAAAAACTGGCTGCAACTGGCGTGAAGTACGGTCACATCCAAAACCTATCAGTGGAGTGACCGACATGGAAAATGGCAGAGTAGAAAGCTCCAAGGGTTACTCCTTCCAAAAAACCATTAAGCTGAAAAATACATCAGAATCAACTATTCTGAACCTTAGACCCTCATCAGACATTAAACACCCAGGGCAGTGGTTGATGAAGGGAGAAGAGACCACAGCATGCAAACCAGCTACTATCCCCTACTCCTCAGCATCCCCAGAGGCGGGCACAGGACCACCTCCTAGAGCAGCTGCCTAGTAACAGGGCTGGCAGCGGGAGCCTTGCCCTTCAACAATTTCGGATTGTGCATTTTGCTCAGCCTGGCAGTAGCCTCGGGAAACAGCACAGATGCTTGCTCTTGTTTCTGTCCCCTTAGGCTGCAATCTTTCTTGTTTTTTTCCCTTTATTGAAGGGGATAGGGATCCAGACATTATACTAAATTTCTATCAAGTCATAGTTATCCAGAGATAGTAAGACAGAACTTCAGTGACCACAAACAACAAGGAATACAGACTTTGCAAAACTGGTTTAGAAAAGTCATTATACAAATGGATGACTGCAAGCCTCAAAAAAGCAATTACTGAGGAGGTGGAGAATCTGATTTTCAGAGTCACCACATTACAACATTCAAACTGTTCAGTTCTCACAAAAAAAAAAAAAAAATCACAAAACATGCCAAAAAACAGAGGAAAATATGGTGTATTTGCAGGAAAAAAAGAATTTGACAGAAACCATCCCTGAGGAATTCCAGACACTGGAATGACTAGTCAAAGGTATTATTAAATCAATTGTATCAAGGGTATCACACTGGGGCCCAACACAAGAGCTGAGCACGCTTACCTCCCCACAATTAATGTGGTTTTTTCAGTGAGTCACTTGTCAAAATCCCAAATTTCCTGGATGAAAACCATTTCTGCAGGGTTCAAATAAGGCCAAATCACAAGTCCGAAAAGATTACACAAGTATCACAAGTCCAAAAGATTAGCTAATTCTTGAAGGCAACAACATTTAAATTCCACCACTTTGATCAGCAAGCCATGACGCTTAAAAACAAGGGTGTCGGAAAAATTCTGGACAGAAAGATCCGTTCATGAAAGGAAGGAAGGAATAGTGTTGTGCAGCTACAGAAGTAACAAGGGCTGAATGACACTCAAAGTTTATGTGTGGCATTTTCAAAATGCAGTAAAATTCAGTTTTAAAAATAAACAGATTTATATACATTAAACACAATTTGAATACTAATTCAGAACACAGGAAGCAATCAATATGGGAACTTGAGTGTGGGTACGTTACAAAGAAGAAAGGTAAGAACTGGTAAGAGACACTTTAGCCATGGTAGGCCAGAAGCCTGCGCGGGTGTGAAACCCTCCTGGTGAGTGGGTGAGCAGTGAGCGCCACCACCACTTCTCACACCACGTGACTCTGGGTGAGTCACTTTCTCAGTCTTAGTTTCCTCACCATCTCATACAGGAAAATACCTACTCTGCCTACCTCGGGGTTATGGAAATCCAATAGTGAATGTGAAAGTGCTGTAAAACGTAAAGCATTATGTAAAGGTATGACTAGAAACATGAGTCATTTAGATTTTTCTAAGTAATCATTTTATCAAAGTGAGCAACATGATGGAAACTTGCAGCAGTAGAGTGAAGTACCTTGTTCAAGTACACTTGGCTTTGAAAGCTACTACGTAAATAGAAGGAAAAGAGACCAATCTTTAACCTATGTAAAAGTCTGAGGTTAGCTTCCTATGGACAGTTAAAATATCAGAACAAGCACCAAATCCCTTTCATATGCTTTGTGTAAAACTTTTTATTTTATAAATACTGTAAGTTAATAATCTAAAAATAATCCAAACTGTAAAGTGGGTGTAAAACTCAAAGTATTATTCACCACTCCCTCCCTTAAGGTTCACTTCCCTGGAGACAACCCCCATTAACAGTTTTAGTTCTTAATGATTATTATCATAACTTTAAATAATATATTGTATGCCTCAGTCAACAGCTCTTAATTCCGCACTTTGTAGGAAGAGAAACTGACACACTACCTCCCAACTCTCCTTTCACAGGCCACCTCCTAATTTTTATTACGTGTCATTGGGTAGAGTATTGTTCTAGTGCTTCTACTGGTTCTGCATCTAAATCTTTAGCTAGATTTACCAATTTTCATATAGCACGTAAGAAATCCGGCCTATGAAACAAAAGGAAATAAGCACATTTACCTTTCCTGCTATCCCTCATTTCCTCCACCTCCCAGCCACTTCCTCATATATTCAGGGATT
>NW_012106586.1:3944107-3945323 GCF_000951045.1 Mandrillus leucophaeus
ATTTTATTCTAATTTAAAAAGCAATATTTGGGGCTGGGAGTGGTGGCTCATGCCTGTAATCCCAATGTTTTGGGAGGTCAAGGCAATAGGATCACATGAGCCCAGGAGTCTGAGACCAGCCTGGGCAACATAGTAAAATCCCATCTCTAAATAAATAAAAACATCAGCTGGGTGTGCCCATTAGGTGGTGTGTGCCTGTAGTCCTAGCTACTTGAGAGCCTGAGGCAGAAGGATGGCTTGAGCCCAGGAGTTCAAGGCTGCAGTGAGCTATGATTGTACCACTGCACTCCAGCCTGGGTCACACAGCCAGACCCTGTGAGAAAAATAAATGTTATTAGTCACACATTATGACCGAAATGTATGACTGCCCTATAAATGAAAAAGACTAAAGAAGCTCTCTCTATAGGGTTACTAACAACTTGTACGACAGAATTTGGAGAAAGGCAGCATAAAAAAGTGTTTTGATCAAAAGCAGTTCAATTTTTAAAATTTCTCTATCACATTTGGCTTGCCATATAAGCTCATTCTCTGGTATATTCTGAAAAGAGACACTGAAAAAGGGGAGAATAAGTCAGCAACTGAGAGGGTGGAAAAATAAAATTTCAATGAGTTTCAAGGTAGGAAAACATACTTCAACATGCCCACATAAAAGGTAAGCTTTCTCCCAAATCTGTCAGAAAAGAGAAGAGTTACTTTCTAATCAGGTCCCCTAAAGTCTTCCATATTACAAAATATACTCTCTTAATTACTTCATTTTGAACAACAAAGGGTTGTCCAAGGAAGCCTCCTAAGCCTAAAAACACTCAAACAAACAATTCTGGGTGCCATTAAAGAGGAAATTGAACATTTTATTAATTATGCCTAAAGATTTGATGTCACGATTGTACAAGATAGATGTCATAATAAATAAGCCATCTTCAACCAGTTTTATAAAAAGACTAGGTCAGTAATTAATGATCTATTAAGTGGAGATATTAGCAAACAAAAAAAAGTCAATATTATAGAAATGGAAATGCCATCCCAAGCCACAGTACTCACTGACTGACACCATCAAAAATGAATGTTAAAGTTCTGTAAACAGATGTACACTCAAACGAAAGTAGACATGTTCTAACTAAATGTTTCACAGATGCTGAAAATACCTATGAATAGTTCAAATAAATATATATCCTGAAACAAGGCCAGGTGCTACGGCTCATGTCTGTAATCCCAGCAC
>NW_012106586.1:3945373-3948040 GCF_000951045.1 Mandrillus leucophaeus
CAAGCCTCAAAAAAGCAATTACTGAGGAGGTGGAGAATCTGATTTTCAGAGTCACCACATTACAACATTCAAACTGTTCAGTTCTCACAAAAAAAAAAAAAAATCACAAAACATGCCAAAAAACAGAGGAAAATATGGTGTATTTGCAGGAAAAAAAGAATTTGACAGAAACCATCCCTGAGGAATTCCAGACACTGGAATGACTAGTCAAAGGTATTATTAAATCAATTGTATCAAGGGTATCACACTGGGGCCCAACACAAGAGCTGAGCACGCTTACCTCCCCACAATTAATGTGGTTTTTTCAGTGAGTCACTTGTCAAAATCCCAAATTTCCTGGATGAAAACCATTTCTGCAGGGTTCAAATAAGGCCAAATCACAAGTCCGAAAAGATTACACAAGTATCACAAGTCCAAAAGATTAGCTAATTCTTGAAGGCAACAACATTTAAATTCCACCACTTTGATCAGCAAGCCATGACGCTTAAAAACAAGGGTGTCGGAAAAATTCTGGACAGAAAGATCCGTTCATGAAAGGAAGGAAGGAATAGTGTTGTGCAGCTACAGAAGTAACAAGGGCTGAATGACACTCAAAGTTTATGTGTGGCATTTTCAAAATGCAGTAAAATTCAGTTTTAAAAATAAACAGATTTATATACATTAAACACAATTTGAATACTAATTCAGAACACAGGAAGCAATCAATATGGGAACTTGAGTGTGGGTACGTTACAAAGAAGAAAGGTAAGAACTGGTAAGAGACACTTTAGCCATGGTAGGCCAGAAGCCTGCGCGGGTGTGAAACCCTCCTGGTGAGTGGGTGAGCAGTGAGCGCCACCACCACTTCTCACACCACGTGACTCTGGGTGAGTCACTTTCTCAGTCTTAGTTTCCTCACCATCTCATACAGGAAAATACCTACTCTGCCTACCTCGGGGTTATGGAAATCCAATAGTGAATGTGAAAGTGCTGTAAAACGTAAAGCATTATGTAAAGGTATGACTAGAAACATGAGTCATTTAGATTTTTCTAAGTAATCATTTTATCAAAGTGAGCAACATGATGGAAACTTGCAGCAGTAGAGTGAAGTACCTTGTTCAAGTACACTTGGCTTTGAAAGCTACTACGTAAATAGAAGGAAAAGAGACCAATCTTTAACCTATGTAAAAGTCTGAGGTTAGCTTCCTATGGACAGTTAAAATATCAGAACAAGCACCAAATCCCTTTCATATGCTTTGTGTAAAACTTTTTATTTTATAAATACTGTAAGTTAATAATCTAAAAATAATCCAAACTGTAAAGTGGGTGTAAAACTCAAAGTATTATTCACCACTCCCTCCCTTAAGGTTCACTTCCCTGGAGACAACCCCCATTAACAGTTTTAGTTCTTAATGATTATTATCATAACTTTAAATAATATATTGTATGCCTCAGTCAACAGCTCTTAATTCCGCACTTTGTAGGAAGAGAAACTGACACACTACCTCCCAACTCTCCTTTCACAGGCCACCTCCTAATTTTTATTACGTGTCATTGGGTAGAGTATTGTTCTAGTGCTTCTACTGGTTCTGCATCTAAATCTTTAGCTAGATTTACCAATTTTCATATAGCACGTAAGAAATCCGGCCTATGAAACAAAAGGAAATAAGCACATTTACCTTTCCTGCTATCCCTCATTTCCTCCACCTCCCAGCCACTTCCTCATATATTCAGGGATTATAACATTTACATTTGCTTCTATAATTATATCTTCCATGCTTTACCTTTGGTGTATTCAAAAAGCAATTAACTAGAAAGAGTAGATACTTGAAGGGTAGCTAATGTGTGCTAAGGAGATTGGCTTGAGAAGTAGAGAGGGGCCGGAAGAAATGTTAGCAACTTCAAACAAAAAAATTTTAGTTACACATGTTAAAAAACATATAGATTACTAGCAAAATGTAAACAAAATATCATTCCAACAAAAAGCAGTACAGGAAGGAAAAAAAAAAAAAATCAAAGGAACAGAAATACAGCCCTCACTCATTAAACTACTGCTCCTCAAAGGAGACTCTTCCATGTTTCAATCTCTTGGTTTTCCTCAAGTGTCTGGAAATCCCTGGTTGGCTGTTCAGCTTTGTGAACGAAAGATGGTTAGTGTAAGTATCTCATGAGGGTTTCCTCTGCATTTGCGTAGGTCTGGTTGTCCTAAAAGATCACTGGTTTCAAGTTCTACGTGTGTGTGAGGAGCCGGTGGGCACGTTAACAAGAGCAGTACTCTGAGGATAGGAGTGTCCTTGTCCTGTGTCTGCTGTAAAAACCAAAGTGCCATGAGCTCTTCTCTGCTCTCACCACTGTCATGCTCTTCTCAGATAAAAGATCACCCACTTTCTGGCAAGACCATGACTCTAGCCTTATCCTAAAGGTGAAAGCTTGGCATACTTTATAACATAGTTTAACAAGAATAATATTACTTCAAAGTAGTCTACTCTTCCCAGAATATAAATTATCATCTAAATTACATAAAAAGCTTTGCTACTACATCTACAATAATGGGAGGAATATCTGGAGCTAAATCAATCTGATCAGAAACTCTCAGCCCACACCAAAGCAGGTTTCATTCAGACCACTATTCCAATAATAATCACTAACAATGTTTTCTTAAATACTACATATAGAAATGTAAAAAAA
>NW_012106586.1:3949340-3952133 GCF_000951045.1 Mandrillus leucophaeus
GAGGTAGGCAAATCTCTTGAGCCCAGAAGTTTGAGACCAGCCTGGGCAACATGGTGAAACCCCATTTCTACTAGAAAAAAACAAAACAAAACAAACAAACAAAAATAATTAGCCATCTGTAGTCCCAGCTACTCAGGAAGCTGAGGTGGAAAAATCAATACCTTAAACATCGAAGGCAGAGGTTGCAGTGAGCAGAGACCACAAAACCTGGGCAATAAAGCAAGACCCTGTCTCAGATAAATAAATAATCTTAAAATGAATGAAAACATTTAGAATTTATTTTGTCTGATCTCAAATCTCTATCGTAACAACATTTATATATTTTTTTAAGTAAACTTTAATTATATCTAAATCCCTAAACATTTATATACTCAAACGTTTAAATATTGGGTCTATGGAGGCTGGGCACGCTGGCTCACCCCTATAATCCCAGCACTTTCAGAGGCCGAGGTAGGTGGATTACTTGAGGCCAGGAGTTCGAGACTAGCCTGGCCAACATGGTGAAACTCCATCTCTACTAAAAATCCACAAAAATTTGCCAGGCATGGTAGCACAGGCCTGTAATCCCAGCTACTAGGGAGGCTGAGGCATAAGAATTGTTTGAACCAGTGTGGCAGAGGTTGCAGTATGCCGAGATCACGCCACTGCACTCCAACCTGGGTGACAGAGTGAGACTCTGTCTCAAAAATAAATAAAATAAATATTAAAGAATATATAGATTACAAATCTGCTATTTTACATATGGATATATAACTACATATAAACTCTTACTGCCAGAAGTTAGCTAGGGAGGGGTGACGGCAGCAAAGAAGGAAAACATGCTTTCCTTTACTTCCCAAGTTGAATTTTAAAATATCCCATCCCAAAACATATGAACTTTGTTTTAACAGGGCTCATTTTACATAGAATTCAGGCAGCACCATGAGTTCTGCTGTAGGATTCTCAAATGACTCCTGTCCTGAGATCAAAATATTATTTTAAACAGACCCTAATTTTCTGTCACACTGCTGAGAGTGGGAGAGTAAGGTGATTACAATAAAATAAACCGCTTTCCATGTTCTGTTTAACCCACTGCCTTCCGTTCAAAACAAACTGTGACTGTTAGAGAAGCAACAAAACTTCAAGGCTCCTAAGTCCAAGTCTATAACAAGAAGAAAACAGATCTTAATAAAGACCCTTGGCCAGGCACGGTGCTCACGCCTGTAATTACCCAGCACTTTGGGAGGCTGAGGCGACTGGATCACCTGAGGTCAGGAATTCGAGACCAGCCTGGCCAACACGGTGAAACCCCATCTCTACTAAAAATACAAAAATCAGTCAGGCATGGTGGTGCATTGCCTGTAATCCCAGCTATTTGGGAGGCTGAGGCAGGAGAATTGCTTGAACCGGAAGGCGGAGGTTGCAGTGAGCCAAGATCACGCCACTGCACTCCAGTCTGGGTGACAAGAATGAAACTCCGCCTCAACTAAATAAATAAATAAATACCCTTTAGGTAATTCAAAAAAGTGAAATTCTTCTTCAATGGAGAGAATAGATAGGTAACTTATTCTAGGTTAGTTTGTAGAGTCGACACATTAAATTAGAGAAGACAGACTTTTCTGACTTCTAAGTGTGTACTTATGTATAGCTTTCCAAATATGTACTGACTACCCACAAGGCACCACTAGGCTAAAACTTGAATATGCATATGGTTCATACGCTCAGGGAGCATTCAGTATAAAAAAAGGAGAACCTAGATCAAACATATTAAAAAGGTAAATATACAATATTTAAGTAATAAAATGATATTCGGGATTTGCCCCTGAAGAACCTGGCAAGGTCTAAGTTAGAGGGAGTAAAAAAGACACAACATTGGTCAAGAGATGTTTTTTGCGTTAACTAAAGCGTGATAGGTACCTGGGGGTACATAATATTGTCTACGTCAATATACATTTAAGTTTTCCTATAATAAAAAAACACTAGATATGGTTAAAGCAAAATACATTATTAACTGCCAAATAAGTGACAAAGACAACTACTGCATTTGTTCAGAAAGAGATACCCCTTCACATCAGGTGATGTGTGCCAGTAGTCTTCCATATTACAAAATATATTCCCTCAATTCCTTCGTTTTAAACAAAGGGTTGTCCAGGAAGCCTCATGAGCCTAAAACAACCTCTAGTAAACAATAATTCTAGGTGTCGTTAAAGAAGAACTTGAACACTTTAATTATGTTTAGAGATATGTCATGATTATACATGATAGATGTCATAATAAATCAACCATCTTCAATCCGCTGTATAAAAAGACTGTCAGTTATCAATGATCTATTAAGTGGGGATATTAGCAAACAAAAAAAATCAATTGTCAATAATATAGAAATGGATATGCTATCCCAAGCCACAGTACTGTGCTCACCATCAAAAATGAATTTTAAAGTGCTATAAATAGATAGATGTATACTTAAATGAAAGTAGACATGTTCTAACAAACTAGACTAGATTTCACACAAAAATAATCACAAGTAAGATACCACACGATTAAACCTCAGTCAGAGACTTCTCACTGAGAAGCTATCGTCAACGCAGTGCTGTGGTGGGCAGAAATTACAGTGTTCCCCCGATCTCAGCCTGCTAGTATCCATGCCTTTGTATAACGGCCTCCCTTGGAATATGGGCAGGACCTGTGAATTCCTTCTAACCAGTAGAAAATGACGAAGGAGATGGGATGTCACCGCTGTGACTATGTGACATTATATAAGACTCCATACTGCTAGTAGACTTGCTCCCTGACTCCCTCATTGGCTTGGAAGGA
>NW_012106586.1:3952183-3956605 GCF_000951045.1 Mandrillus leucophaeus
ACTAGATTTCACACAAAAATAATCACAAGTAAGATACCACACGATTAAACCTCAGTCAGAGACTTCTCACTGAGAAGCTATCGTCAACGCAGTGCTGTGGTGGGCAGAAATTACAGTGTTCCCCCGATCTCAGCCTGCTAGTATCCATGCCTTTGTATAACGGCCTCCCTTGGAATATGGGCAGGACCTGTGAATTCCTTCTAACCAGTAGAAAATGACGAAGGAGATGGGATGTCACCGCTGTGACTATGTGACATTATATAAGACTCCATACTGCTAGTAGACTTGCTCCCTGACTCCCTCATTGGCTTGGAAGGAACAAGCTGCCGTGCTGAGAGGGCTTATGGAGAGGGCCACATGGCAAGGACGCAGGCAGCCTCTCAGCACTAAGGGCAGCTGCCAACTGGCAACCAGAAAAAGCCCAGAGCCCTTAGTCTTAACAGCTGCAAGAAACACTCAGTGAGCCTGAAAGCAGATCCACTGCCAACTGCAACTGCAGATGTGGCCTGAACCCTGGCCAGCTCACTGATTACAGCCTTGCAGAGGGCACGGCTTACCTACAACAGAAACTGTTAGATCACATGAGTTCACTTAAGCTGCTAAATTTCTGATTACTTGTTACACAGCATAGAAGAATATTACTACCATCCATTGAACTATAAACTTTTGCTCCTATATGGCAAACATACTCCGAAAGGCTCAGGGAGCTGAGAGGCCAAAGAAAGAGGCTAACAAATCCAGTTTCTCAGAAAGAAAAATGTAACAGGGACTTATGAACAAGTCTATTAAAGGCCTGAAAATTCCAGGACAGGCTTAGATGGTAAATTTACGAACAAAAGCAATGTCTCGGGCAGCTGAGAGATGGTGTAGCCCCTGTATCACCCTCCAGAAAACACCCTTTACAGAGCAAGCTTTTAGGGCAAACACATGTGCAGCTCGGCAGGCCTCAGACTTTCTTAGGAAACCTGTGACCACTGGAGAGGTTAGATAAGCACCTCCACGAGGCATTATCAGTGCCACAGGCATTGTTTCTGACCTTGCTGCGGGAAAGCCTTTGTAGGCAGGAGTCAAACCCTGGTCCATTATGACTGGTTTCACTTCAACATGGTGTCACTCTTGCATGTGACAGGCTATTTTCCTACAATTTCTCTCGTATTTTCAGTTTGAAAGCGCCACATTTGCTATGTTTCGGGTACTGTTTGCCTTTTTAGTTATTCTACGATTACTCCCTTTGAGTTTAAAGAAATATTAATTCTAGAACTCCAGGATACAAAAGAGAAACCCATATGCACCCTGTAACAGAGTGATCACACGTCCCACTTCACCAGAAACAGTTTGCACCAGTTGTCATGGCACAATTAATAGCACACCTTTCCACTCCCAAAGTGTCCCAGTTTAGACGGTAAGGTGTATGATCATGCACCCTTATAATCGCATGATGTATTAACCAGTATCTTTCCAAAGAAGATTCTCATTCTTTTCAGTCTGCTACTACTGCATCCATTCCTAATATCAGTAACATTTTGCTGGACTTTTCCCAGATTTATGATTTCTTCGGGAAACCAGTTCGACATACAGATCAAGATACAATACCTAACATGCAGACACACTTAACAGAGTTTTCTATGTATCGATTCACGCCCTACCTTCATCTGAGTAATTAATTTCTATATGCTGATATACCCTATATTCCTACAATTGTAATTTTCCTACAGCTTACGCTACATACTAGCACCAAATTGTTTTTTAAAATAGTCACTCTTGGCTGGGTGTGGTGGCTCATGCCTGTAATCCCAGCACTTTGGAAGGCCGAGGCAGGAGAATCACCTGAGGTCAGAAGTTTGAGACCAGCCTGGGCAACATGGTGAAACCCCATCTCTACTAAAAATACAAAAATCAGCTGGGCATGGGGGTGTGTGCCTGTGGTCCCAGCTACTCAGGAGGCTAAGGCAGGAGAATCACTTGAACCTGGGAAGTGGAGGCTGCAGTGGGCCAAGACCGCGCCGCTGCAGTGAGCCAAGATCGCGCCACTGCACTCCAGCCTGGGAGAAAGAGCAAGATTCCATCCCCCCAAAATAAAAATATAGTCACTCTTGTATAAACTGATAATGAAAATAGAGCTCTCCTACAACAATTTCATACATGCAAGTCCCACCTTAAATTCTTTCATGTACAAATAAATGCAGGTGAAGTCACATACAAGTGCTAACATGTACTTGCCTAGACTGATTCACATATTTATTTTTAAAACATTTTCTTATATGGCTTATGTGTGCCAGGAACTATGCTAAGGACAGGTGATACAAAGTTATGACTTATCCTTACAGAAAAGGAAACAGAGGTTCTGCCTTTGTTGTTCACAGACAATAAACAAGTGATAGAAAAAAGATGTTCTAACATACTTGTCTCTCAAAAAGGTTCTACTAATTACCCTCTGACAGACTAAAATACAAATTAAAACTGTACTCCCTATCTGCAAAATACATTACTATTGTACTTACATTAAAAATCACACTATGCAATACAAAAAGCTATTTACAAAGCCCATTTCAAGTTTCTCATCTAATGCAATTCTAATCCCCAAAATAGCTTTTTTTTTTTTTTTTAAACTACATGTTTTGAGTAGGGCATAATAAAAAGTCATAAAACTCATGCAATGTCCCCTGAAAGCAAAAATGTTGTGTAGTGACTGGGAGGGAGCAGAATAGTGGTTTCAGAAGTACTGATGATGTTCTATTTCTTAATATTGGAGCCAGTTGCATAGGTGTAGTTTGTCTGAAAACTCATTGAAGTTTACATTTATGTGAAATTTTCACTTTCAATTCAGCACAGTTATGAAAACACACAGTCAAAACTTTTAGAATGTGAAATCTTAAATCTACATCAATACGGAATATTAAGCAAAGAAGTATTTTTTCATGCTTCTATGCTTATAGACACTATAGGGCACAATAACAATAGTGTAATAGTCTAGGTACCATTTATTAAGCGCCTAGGTTAGGCCAAGGACTCTACTAGGAACTTTATATACATCATGTACCCTCAAAATAACCTTTTAAGATACTATCCTAATTTTATAAGTAACAAAACTGAAGTCTTCTCTGCAAGTCAGCACTTAGAATCCTAAACAGACCAGAAATTTGATTAATGTTATTCTTTCTTCATATATAAAGCAATTTTAGATATAATAAATTCAAAGATTTTAACTTAAAATTCCAATTTTTCAAATTACTAAATATTCACTTGCTCTAACAAGAGATTAGAGTTGACAATTATGTCCAAGTCAGCTGACAATGACTCTCCAGTCAAAATAACACACTAAAACTAGAGTATTACTGAACTTCAGAAACATCACACAAGAATCTCTCTAAAGCCTTTTGTAGTTTTCCAATTAAAAAGATAGAAGGGAAAAAAAAAAAACACTGAGGTTAATGTGATTTGAAATTTTCAATGTGAAGTCACTTTTTTTTTTTTTTTGAGATGGAGTCTCACTCTGTCACCAGGTTGGAGTGCAGTGGCACAATCTCAGCTCACTGCAAACACCACCTCCCCAGTTCAAGCAATTCTTCTGCCTCAGCCTTCCAAGTAGCTTGGACTACAGGCGTGCACCACCAGGTCTGGCTAATTTTTCTATTTTTAGTGGAAACGGCTTTTACCATATTGGCCAGGCTGGTCTTGAACTCCTGACCTCAGGTGATCCGCCCACCTCAGCCTCCCAAAGTGTTGAGATTACAGGCGTGAGCAACCATAACCGGCCATGAAGTCACTTTAAAACATTTCCTTGCTATGTCCACTAAAAGGAATATACGATTAAAAACCATGACACCTCCATAGTAATGAGCACACATACGGCCCGCATCTTGGTTTCTAAATATCATTCTCCACTGAAAGAAATCAAGACACTTTAGAATGTAAGGCTGGAGAAAGGAAGATACAAGATGATTCTGTCTTATACCAAGAAGTTAGAAAGAGCTCAAAAAATGATAAAAACGTGACAAACACAGGAGCCAGCTTGAAGCTACTGGTCCCATCAGGAACAATTTGGGTATCAAAATCAATAATGATGATGAGTCATATGAACAAAACAAAAGTCCATGCTGCTCTAAAAAATACATGAATAGACAGAAAGGAAATATCTTTCATGCAGTAGAATGCCAACTGAAACACAGAGAAGGAATGACAGTCCTACTGCTACTACAGGTTGCGCATCCCTAATTTGAAAATCTGAAATCCAAACTGCTCCAAAATCTGATTTTTTGAGTGCTAACATAACACCACAACTAGAAAATTCCACACCTGATCTCAACTGATGAGTTGAAGTCAAAACACAATGACAGGCTGGGCATGGTGGCTCACGCCTGTAATCCTGCACTTTGGGAGGCCAAGGCAGGAGAATCACCTGAGGTCAGGAGTCTGAGACCA
>NW_012106586.1:3957760-3961791 GCF_000951045.1 Mandrillus leucophaeus
TGGAGGGTTTCCACTGGCAAAATCGAGAATAATTTGAACATCATCAAAAAGAATGATTGTAATTGATTATCAAACAACTGTAACACTGAATAAATAAAAATCTATCATGACACAAAAAAGACGTAGAAGAACAATAAAGGGGAAAAACTCATTCACAGCATGGGTAGGGAATATCACATTGATTCCTTATTCTAAAAACTGGCAACTGAGGGCTTCATTATCTACATTGCCTTTTCTGAAGATGCAATAGTTCAACATCAGTTAATGAGAAAAAGTTATTCTTTACAGAGGAATACCTAGTAATAAACATGAAAAACATAACAGAATTAGAAAAACACCATTTTGCAGGACCCAATAAAAGAACTGTAAGTGCCCTAATCATCAATGGGTGTGCTGGAGAACAAGCTATTGGTCAACTGCCAAATCCCTCAGATTACATGGTAATTGCAAAGTGAAATATTTCCCTTATGATGAAGACACTGGCGGTCTTCACTTGAATCAAATTATCAAATTCAGCATCACAGAGTGATAACAACTGTCATCAGGTTCCACATGATAATCTGCAATATGAAGAACACAGTATCACTTAACAAAGTATTCTTCCCCAAAAATGTTTACTCTCAGTCTAATCAAGCCTTTAGACCTAATTCCCACTTTATAGAAAATATAATGGATACAAGAGCAAATTAAAAGACACCATAAGGAAATGTTCAGACAAATCCAGATAGTTTCATTCAACGAGACAATCAGTCTTATCTGTTCAAAAAGTCAGAGGCAGTCCAGGCGTGGTGGCTCATGCCTATAATCCCAGCACTTTGGGAGGCCAAGTTGGGCAGATCACCTGAGGTCAAGAGTTTGATACCAGCCTGGGCAACAAGGTGATACCCTGTCTCTACTAAGAATACGAAAATTTGCCAGGCATTGTGGCACGTGCCTATAGACCCAGCTATTCGGAAGGCTGAGGTGGGAGGATCACTTGAGCCCAGGAGGCTGAAGTTGGAGCCGAGATTGCACCACTGCACTCCAGCCTGGGTGAGAGCGTGAGACTCAGTCTCCAAAAAAAAAAAAGTGTCCGTCAAATGTGGTAGCTCACACCTGTAACCCCAGCGCTTTGGGAGACAAAGGTGGAAGCATCACTTCAGCCCAGTTTGAGACCACCTGGGCAACACAGTGAGAGCCCTACCTCTACAAAATAAATAAATAAGTAAAGTATTAGCCAGGCATGGTGGTGCATACCTGTAATATTAGCTACTCAAGAGGCTGAGGCAGGATGATTGCTTGAGTCCAGGAGGTCAAGACTGTAGTGAGCTATTAGTATTATCACACCACTGCACTCCAACCTAGGTAACAGACCAAGACTCTCTTTAAAAAAAAAAAAAAAAGAAAAAGAGTTGGTGGGTCAACTTGAGACTGCAATATATTTAAAGACACTAAAGACTAAGTATGAGAAATGTAAATACATTTAGCAAAGTAGATAAATTAAAATTTAAAAAGTAATAGACTAAAGAGACATAATCAAAAGCGTGAACCTAGATGGAATGACTGTGGTTCGAAAAAACAAAACAGAAAGACCACAGAAAACTTGTTTTTGGAAGTTTTTTTTTTTTTTTAAGAAATCGGGAGGAGCTGGGCACGGTGGTTCCTACCTGTAATCCCAACACTTTGGGAGGTAGACAGGCAGATCCCTTAAGCCCAGGAGTTCGAGACCAGCCTGGGTAATAGGGCAAAATCCTGTCTCTACAAAGAAAACAAAAATCAGCCAGGCATGGTGGCATGTGCCTGTAATCCCAGCTACTCAGGAGGTGGAGGTGTGAGAATCACCTAAGCCCAGGATGTCAAGGCTGCAGCGAGCCAGGATCGCACCAATGCGTTCCAGCCTGGGCGACAGAGTGAGACCCTGCAGCAGAGGGGACCTGAACACAAGTCTTGGGCTCTGTATCAAAGGTAGTCCTCCCACTCTTCATTGAATCTCCCTTCCTTTCCTCCCAAACTGCAGGTCTCTTCAACAACAGAAGCGTAAGGTATTTCCCAGTGACTTTCCTTCTTGAAGAATGACAGGTGGCAAAAAACACAAAATTTTGGACCACGTTTTTCTCCATATGGGAATGATAGCCCCTAAGAATCAATTTATCTCCACAATGTTGAACCATAGTAATAATAGTGCTAAAACACACCTTACCCATTTGGCTAAGAAATTAAACATTGTTTCCATGGAATGTGAATGATTAGCTCCCAACAACGGACTTTAAAAAATCATCTTTAGAAATCAGTTAGGCTTCCTGCATAACCATTTTCTTCCAATGCCGGTTATTCCAGTTTAGCAGCTTTTCAGTTAGAAAGACGTTTAATAATAACCTAAACTCAAACTAGCTCCCACATTAACTTCAATCTAAATTATTATCCTCAAGGAGTTCATTTAGAATCTGCTCATCACTGTAAACTACCATGATCTCAGATTTGGTTCCCCTGCAATACTCATTTGTCACTTTTTTAAAGGTCTAGTTGTCCTAAAGTCCCTTCTTTATCAACAAAAGTCTGTAATTCTGTACCACAAAATTTTGTTATCAATAGAGAAAATGAGAAACAATGAAAAGAAATGTGTCTTGGTCCCCAAGAGGTTACAAAATAGAAGAAAAGCAAAAACAATCTGAGAGTACTAGCCCTTATAATTAATGAAATTCTCTACAGAATATTGTTAAGAAAATATTTAACGATCCAGATTTTGTTTTAAAAATCATGTTTGCCATAAACAAACCGAGGGCACACTCACAATATCAGTTACAAGTAATTATTAACGGGTTACAGATAACTTTCAGTTTCTTCTTTACACCTTTTTACACATCACATTACACACTGACTATACTTCTTTTATAATCAACAAAACAATAAAATTTATTTAAAAGTACCTATGTAATAGGCTAGGCACAACGGCTCACCCCTGTAATCCCAGCACTTTGGGAGGACAAGGTGGGCGGATCACTTAAGGTCAGGAGTTCGAGACCAGCCTGGCCAACATAGTGAAACCCTGTCTCTACTAAAAATACAAATATCAGCCTGGTGTGATGGCTGGTACGTATAGTCCCAGCTACTCAGGAGGCTGAGGCAGGAGAATTACTTGAACCCATGAGGCAGAGGTTGCAGTGAGCCAAGTTCATGCCACTGTGCAGCAGTCTCGGCAATACAGCCAGACTCTGTCTCCAAAAAAAAGCACCTCTGTAATAATGCACAGGGTTAAAGGCTAGGGGTGTAAGGTAGGGAGGGGCGTAAGCAGTTATGGAGAGGACAGAATCAAGCAATTAGTTAACTACGCCCACTTCTAGGAAATGTCAGCCATTATAAGATTAATGCAAAATTAACTTAGAAATTCCACCACTGCAGAACTCCAATGTTGGCTTATAAGCAGGTTCAGAGTTAGTTAAAAAGATACCTAAAATGAACCAATTGCTACTCCTCTTGAAAAAGTATGATTCCCTAATTTCCTACCTTGTTTCAGAAGGCACTTAAGATGGCAATATTCCTTTAATTCATCCATTATGCATTGGACTATGCAACCCCTCCTCTAAATAAAGATAAATTGAACTCCTAATCAGTACTTCATAATATAACCTTATTTAGAAATAGTCTTTACAGATAGTCAAGTTAAAATGAGGTCATGAAGGTGAGCCCTAATTCAGTATGACTGGCATCCTGCTATTACAAAAAGGGGAAATTTGGACACACACACACAGGGAAGACGTGAAGAGACACAGGGAAAAGAGGGCCATCTACAAGCCAAGGAATGCCTGAGGCTGCCAAAAGCAAGGAGAGAAGCCTGGGACAGACCCTTCTCCAGCACCTTCAGAGGGCATGGTCCTGGCAAGACGCTGACTTTGGACTTCTGGAATCCAGAATTGTAAGATGATCAATTTCTGCTGTTTAAGCCATTCAGTTTACAGTATCTGTTAGAAAAGACCCTAGGAAACTAATACACCATGGTATAAACTCCACGTAGCCTACACCCTCAGAGCCACTGCCTTTTTAAAGAGCTAGCG
>NW_012106586.1:3961841-3966469 GCF_000951045.1 Mandrillus leucophaeus
AGCAGTTATGGAGAGGACAGAATCAAGCAATTAGTTAACTACGCCCACTTCTAGGAAATGTCAGCCATTATAAGATTAATGCAAAATTAACTTAGAAATTCCACCACTGCAGAACTCCAATGTTGGCTTATAAGCAGGTTCAGAGTTAGTTAAAAAGATACCTAAAATGAACCAATTGCTACTCCTCTTGAAAAAGTATGATTCCCTAATTTCCTACCTTGTTTCAGAAGGCACTTAAGATGGCAATATTCCTTTAATTCATCCATTATGCATTGGACTATGCAACCCCTCCTCTAAATAAAGATAAATTGAACTCCTAATCAGTACTTCATAATATAACCTTATTTAGAAATAGTCTTTACAGATAGTCAAGTTAAAATGAGGTCATGAAGGTGAGCCCTAATTCAGTATGACTGGCATCCTGCTATTACAAAAAGGGGAAATTTGGACACACACACACAGGGAAGACGTGAAGAGACACAGGGAAAAGAGGGCCATCTACAAGCCAAGGAATGCCTGAGGCTGCCAAAAGCAAGGAGAGAAGCCTGGGGCAGACCCTTCTCCAGCACCTTCAGAGGGCATGGTCCTGGCAAGACGCTGATTTTGGACTTCTGGAATCCAGAATTGTAAGATGATCAATTTCTGCTGTTTAAGCCATTCAGTTTACAGTATCTGTTAGAAAAGACCCTAGGAAACTAATACACCATGGTATAAACTCCACGTAGCCTACACCCTCAGAGCCACTGCCTTTTTAAAGAGCTAGCGCTGCACAATTTTACATGTAGAATAATACCCAATCTAAGCAAAACACAACTCAGGAAAGGAATGCGTATCGCCATTTTATTTTAGTTTGTTTCCAATTTAGTTATAAATGTCTTCTATGAGAATGCTTGTAATACTTAACTATAGTAATAAATTATCAGCTGAGATATAACAATTCTGGATTAATCTAAACATTCTAGCTAACAAAGTTGACACATTATAACTGAGGTGTCCACAATTTTTAAAAAAATACTTAACTGAAAAATATAGGCATTTAGCATAAACTAGAATTTAAGAATACATGTCATTTAAAAAAGAAAAAAAAAGTGTATGTCATAAGCACAAAAACATCAACAAATAAGACACTTGATAATAAAAATGCTGAAAGTCAAGACAAAAAGACATAGCAAGAAAACAGGATGCATCACTTATAAGGGAAACTCCAGTTAAGGCGAAAAGCTGACTTCTAAGTAGAAACCCTGGTAGCTACGAGTCAGTGGGGTAACGTATTCAAAGCACTCAAAGGAAGGAAACAAAAAAACCTGTCAACCAAGAATGCTGTATCTGCCAATGCTTCCACCTAAATATGAAATAAAGACTTTCCCATAAGGGCATGGTGGTTCACACCTGTAATCCCAGCACTCTGGGAGGCTGAGGACAGAGGGTCACTGGAGCCCAGTAGTTCAAGACCAGCTTAGGCAACACACGGGGACACCATCTCTACAAAAAATTTAAAAATTAGCCAGGCGTGGTGGCGTGCAACTGTAGTCCCAAGCTGCTCAGGAGACTGAGGTGGGAGAATCACTTGTGCCCAAGAGGCTGAGGCTGCAGTGAGCCGTGATCGCACCACTGCACTGGGCAACAGAGCGAGACCTATCTCCAAAAAAAAAAAAAAAAAAAAAGACTTTTCTAAAACAAAAACATAACAGAAGTTGTTGCTATGCTAGCAGACATACCTCACAAAAAGTACTAAAGAAAGCTGTTCAGGCTAGAAGCAAGTGTTCTCAAACAGTAAGTCAAGTCCACATGAAAAATCATACAAGAGTACCTGTAACAGCAACTGTTAATTATAAAGGACACTATAAAAGTGGATTTTTTTTCTTTCTTCTCTTAATTGATTTAAAAAGCAACTGTATAAAACTATATATATATTATGGGCCAGGCGTGGTGACTCATGCCTGTAATGGCAGCACTTTGGGAGGCTGAAGTGGGCAGTTCACGAGGTCAGGAGTTCGAGACCAGCCTGACCAACACAGTAAAACCGTGTCTCTACTAAAAATACAAAACCTAGCCGGGCGTGGTGGCAGGCGCCTGTAATCCCAGCTACTCAGGAGGCTGAGGCAGGAGAATTGCTTGAACCCAGGAGGCGCAGGTTGCAGTGAGCCAAGATAGCACCACTGCACTCCAGCCTGGGTGACAGAGTGAGACTCCGTCTCAAAATAAATAAATAAATAAACAATAAATTTATATATATATTATAAATAATAACAGTACAGAAGAGGTAGGTTGAAATGGGCTAACATAAAATATCAATTGAATAAAAAAACCAGAATCACAGAATCATCTGAACACAAACACACACACAAATCAAGTGACAAAATCCAACACCTCGTCACGATAAAACACTCAACATGACAGAAATAGAAAAGAATTCCTCTCTGAATACAGTAAAAATTGTATTTACGGGCAGAATACAACGGCTCATGTCTGTAATCCCAATGCTTTGGGACGCTGAGGAGGGCAGATCAATTGAGCTCAGGAGTTCAAGACCAGCCTGGACAACATGGCGAGACCCCATCTCCACCAAAAATATAAAATATTAGCCAGGCGTGCTGGCACACGCCTATAGTCCCAGCTACTCAGGGGACTGAAATGGAAGAATCGCTTTCACCCGGAAGGCAGGGGTTGCGGTAAGACAAAATCACAGCACTGCACTTCGCCTGGGCAACAGAGCAATACCCTCTTAACAAAAGAAGAGGTTAACTGACGGAATTAAGAAAATAAAAGAGGAAAGGAGCGCCTCAATCTGACAAAAGCTATCTATAAAAAATTCACAGCTAATACCTTACTTAACAGCGAAAACACTAGATGCTTTTCCCCTAAGATTAGGAAAAAGACAAGAAAATTCCCTCTTGCTAATTTATATTCAATACAGTACCATAGGTTCTAGCCAGAGCAGTTAGAAAAACAGGCAACCAAATCTGAAAGGAAGAAGTAAACCTATCGTTATTTGTATGTAACATGATCTCATATATAGAAAACCCTAAAGAATCCACTAAAAAATTACTACTAGAATAAATGAGTTCAGCAAGGTTGCAGGTTCTAAAATTAATACACAGCAATCAATTGTATTGATCTCATAAAACTATGGAGTAGAATAGTAGTTACTAGAGTAGAGGCTGGAGATGTGGGGGGTGGGAGGAGTAGCCAAGGGTTGGTTAATGAATACAAAATTACAGCTGGATAGGAGGAATAAGTTCTAGTGTTCTACAGCAACAGTCCCCAACCTTTCTGGCATGAGGAACCAGTTTTGTGGAAGACAATTTTTCCATGGACTAGCGGGGGATGGTTTCAGGAGGAACCGGTTCTCAGATCATCAGACATTAGATTATCATAAGGAGTGTGCAACCCAGATCTCTCGCATGTGCAGTTCATAACAGGGTTCACACTCCTGACAATCTAATGCCGCTGCAGATCTGACAGGAGGCGAAGCTCAGGCAGTAATGCTGCTCACTGGACACTCACCTTCTGCTGCACAGCCCCACTCCTAACAGGCCACAGATCAGGGGCTGGAGACCCCTGTTCTATAGCACTGCAGGGTGACCATAATTAACAACAATTTATTGTATATTTTCAGAGAGATAGAGGAGCAGATTTTGAATATTCCCAGCACAAAGAAATGATAAATGTTTGAAGTGATGGATATGCTAATTTCCCAATTTGATCATTACACATTGTATACATGTATCAAAATATCACACTATATCCCACAAATATGTACAATTATGTCAATTAAAAATAATAAAAGCAAAAAATTAACTGCATTTATATAAGGTTGTCCTGAAAATCTGAAAATGAAAATAAGACAACTCCATTCACAATAGCATTCAAAATGATTTAAATAAGTAGGAATCAATTTAACAAAAAAAGAGAAAGACATATAAAAGAGAAAAACAGTTCAGAGTTTCAAAACTCTGAAAACTACAAAATATTACTAAAAGAAATTATAGGAAATTTAAACAACAGAAAAAAAATACCATGTTCACAGACTGGAAGACTTTAACACTTAAAATGGCAATACTCCACAAACTGATCTACAGGCTCAATGAGATCCCCATCAGAATCCCAGCTACTTTTATGGAAACTGACAAGCTGATTCTAAATTCATACGGAGGTCGGACCCAGTGGCTCACCTGTGTAATGATCACTTAAGTCCAGGAGTACGAGACGCAATGAGCTATGATTGCAATCATGACAGTGTGGTACTGGCAGAGAGGCAAACATACAAATCAATGAAATAAAATTGAGGATCCAGAAACTCATACATCTATGGTCAAATGATTTTCAACAAGGGTGCCAACTCCAAACGACAGAGAAAGAATAGTCTTTTTAACAACTGGCGCTGGGACAAATGGACAGTCACGTACAAAAGAATGAAGTTACCTTTACCTCAAACCATGTACAAAAAACTAACTCCAAATAGATCAAAGAAGTATATGAAACAGCAACACCCAGAAAACTCTTAAAAGAAAAACATTGAATTTGGCAAAGGATTGACATGGGATTTGGCAAAGGATTATAAAATATGAATATGACACCGAAAGCATGAACAACAAAAGAAAAAACTCAGGCCAGACGTTGTGGCT